>NC_091133.1:2176514-2540264 GCF_040183065.1 Periplaneta americana | reverse complement strand
TTATTATTACTACTACTATCATTATCATTATTATTATTAACATCATCATTATCATTATTATTATTATTATTATTAATACTATCATTATTATTATTATTATTATTATTATTATTATTATTATTATTATTATTATCATTAACCTTAACCTGAATAGCTATAGATCTTTCCACATCCAAAACAGTGCACATGAATTCTCTACTTGATAATCCGCACGATTTGCAGTAAATAGTTGAGAATTGGAATGCTCATTTTATACTCAGTGCAAGAATGGAGAACTATAATGATGAATTGTTCTGATGCTGCTCTGTGTATTAAGCTGAGGGTTCATATGTTGATAATGGGATACGGAGACTGAAGTGCAGCACTTCATGACTGTCGATTTTTTAGAAATGAAATTCTCTACTAACTATTCCTTGTGCATCTTCAGTTGGTCTCCAGGTTAGACACTCATGCTCTAGCCATTAAGCTACCAGTGCGTCCCTTTTTGCAGGGAGAGTCTTGTGACGTGGAAGAAGACGTGATCCCGAAGCCTGTCACATACGATGTGTGTGGAAAATATTTCTCGGATTCTTCTCCACTAAAAATACATGCACGCGAATACACTGGCAAGAAACCGCTTAAATGCGACTCCTGTGAAAAGAGGTTCTCGTGCGCTTCTAAGCTAAGAATACATTCACGCATACATACAGGAGACAAACCATTTCAGTGCGATGAATGTTTCATGTGCTTTTCGAGGTCTGATAATTTAAGAACGCATGCGCGCGTGCATTCGAGCGAAAAACCATTCAAATGCGACGTTTGTGGAAACTGTTTCTCGAATTATTCACGATTAAAAGTACATAGACGTGAACACACTGGCGAGAAACCATTTAAATGTGACTTTTGTGGAAAAAGTTTCTTGCATAATTCCAGACTAACAGCACATGCACGCATACATACGGGACAGAAACCGTACAAATGCGATCAATGTGATGTTTGGTTTTCGACGCCCGAAATTTTAAAACAGCATTCACGTGTGCATTCGGGCGATAAACCATTCAAATGCGATGTCTGTGAAAAGTGTTTCTCGAGGTCTTCAGTTCTAAGGATACATGCTCGCAAACATACAGGCGAAAAACCGTTTAAGTGTAATGTGTGTGGGTATGCTTTTTCTCAATGTTCCGGTTTAACAAATCATGCACGGGTACATACTGGCGAGAAGCCATTCAAGTGCGATCAATGTGAAATGTGCTTTTCAAGATCTGATCATTTGAAGAAGCATGCACGCGTCCATACTGGGGACAAACCATTTAAATGCGACATATGTGAAAAGAGTTTCTCACAGCATTCAAATCTAACCTTGCATGCACTTACACATACGGGTGAGAAACCGTTCAAATGCGATGAATGCAAACTGTGCTTTTCGAGGATGGCTTACTTAAAAAGGCATGCACGCGTGCATTCTGGAGAGAAGCCATTCAAGTGTGGTACGTGTGAAATGTGCTTTGCCCGGTCCTATCATTTAAAAAGGCATGCAGTCGTGCACTCGCGCGAGAGACTTTCCAAGTGAGGCGTCTGGTATATCTAGAACGACAGGCTACAGTGCAGACAGGCTGGATATCGTCCAAGTTCGAGAATTTCAAATGTTTATCGTAGTCATGATATTTGGTAATATATTCACACACTCTTCAGCAAATATCTCTTCAGCAAAATGGAGCATCACCCCATTTGCATGTCTTGCACAACTGCAACACAACTTCCACTAGAACTGTATAGAAGATCAGTAAGAAAAACACATCTTGTTATTGTGAATGGAAGAGCGTCCCTAAGGATCCATAAACTTTTCACGCCGGTCCTTCTGAGGATAGAAAATAATGATAAGATTACTTACATTATTTTCGGAGGTATTATATAGGTGCTATGTGAATTACGCATATAACTCAATTAGGTTATCAATTTCAGTAGCATCTTTTTTTTTCTTCTTTCGGTTGATATATTTGTAATGTGTACGTCGAGGTATTTTGATTCAGAAAAAATGTGTACAGACACACTACACTAATTTTTTACTTGTCAATAAAATTATCACTTCTTCTCCAGTCATGTAATTTCAATAAGCTACATTTTTAACTTTTAGAAGAAAATATTTCCCTATTTCACTGTGGATTATTTCTGCAGTTAGCGTGTACCACTAGCACACTCTTACAGGATATTACCCTATTGTGTATGTACATATGCATTATATGTTCCTCTTCTGCAGGATGGAAACTTATTCAATCTCCATGTGGCCGGAATAAAAACAGAATGCATAGACCACAGCTGTAACCTGAAATTGGAGGAAACTGCAGTGCCAACTGATTTCCTTACGATAAAGTGTGATGCTCAGGTAAGTGGGGCTCTTTTCGTCGCAGACACAGTTACAACCGCTGTAGCTTACTAGAAGGATTTTAGCATATGGCTGAGCCATCAATATTTTCAATGAAAAGTTATATTTTACGCCTTTTATCTCATTACACTCTCAATTTTAAGTAAGATTATATCTTAGTATTTAGTATATTTAAAATTATTTTTGGCTCTTATTAGTTTGCTTTTTAAGTGACATGTACTTAGAATAAGTGCACAGATAAGATGTAGTCCCTGGGGACACCCTCTCATTTTGCTTGTGTTCCATTAATCTGGTGCTTGTTGGACTGATAGACAAGAATGAAACATTGGGTCAGTAACGACACTTTTATTATCTTATATATATAATTTTAATGTAGCGAAGTACATATGATATTTCCATGCAGATATTCTGCATCATCATACGATGAAAGAGTAATGGAACAGAGAAAAATTCTCTCTGGCGCCGGGATTTGAACCTGGGTTTTCAGCTCTACGTGCTGATGCTTTATCCACTAAGCCACACCGGATACAACCCCGGCGTCTAACAGAATTGTCTCTGATTGAGTTCCAACTCTTGGGTTCCCTCTAGTGGCCGCCCTCTGCACTACGTCATAGATGTCTATGAACATAGGACCTAAGTCCACACATGTGCTGAGGTGCACTTGTGAGTGACTAGTTGGCCGGGATCCGACGGAATAAGCGCCGTCTTAAATGACCAAGTGATTTACGCATATCATATATATATATATATATTATTTTAATGTACCGAAGTACATATGATATTTCCATGCAGATATTCTGCGTCATCATACGATGAAAGAGTAATGGAACGGAGAAAACGGTGGTATCCGGTGTGGCTTAGTGGATAATGCATCAGCACGTAGAGCTGAAAACCTGGGTTCAAATGCCGGCGCCGGAGAGAATTTTTCTCCTTTCCATTACTCTTTCATCATACTTTTATTATCATTCTGACTGCAGATAACCCATGTAGTTATTTCTAACCTAATGATAGAGACATGTCCTACTTAGGACTCAATATATACCAGTTGGGTATGCACCTCTGATTGTTTGATTTTTTATATCCTTTAGGAATAAAAATATGTATATGAATTTCACGTGTTAACTTTAACTAAGTTTAAAAATGCCTAGTTGACTAGTTTCGGCTTGGGAGCCATCTTCAAAACTGCGTGGTCCTGGTCCTTGTGTCTTCCAGTGTCTTCGCCCCCGGTGGGGTGCGTTTGTGTAGTATAGTGTGTAGTCAAATAGTGTGTGTGTTCTGAAGTTCAGTTGTGTGTTGAGGATTTGTTTGAGTGTGGTTTTGTATATATTTCGTATTGTTTTAGTGTGTTTATTGAATTTCAAAACACAGACACTATTTGACACCACTCTACACAAGACAGACGCACCCCCACCAAGGGCGAAGACACCAGAGGACGCAAGGACCACGCAGTTCTGAAGTTGGCTCCAAGCCGAAATTAGTCAACTAAGGTATTTTCAAACCTAGTTCAAGTTAACACGTGAAAGTAATATAGATATTTTCATTCCTAATTGATATAGTGTTAAAAGTTGTGTAATCAAGATGTATATTTATATCCATTTGTAGTGGAAGATAAAACATGTTGGTCCTGATGTCAGTGACTACACTGCTCCCATTCCAAGAAGATTTAAGCAGAAAAAAAGAAAGTTGTCTAAATAACAGTTCTATTAATAATAAAAGAAAAGACCCTAAATATTAGAAATCAGAAAAAAAAAAAAAAACATCGAATGGTTGAAAAATTATGCATTGGAAAATTTGTATAATAAGATAGTTTTCCCTATATTTAAACGTCTAAAGTTTCAACACTGCTTTCATATTTCACAAATTTAGTTTGAGTTGATTTTAAACATTGACTTTGTCAAATTCATCACACTACCATCTTTATTTACACTGCGAATTCACCTTTGACACTTAGTAGATACTGGATTTCCCAAGTGTTATGAACGTTTCTCTTCCTTTCGTGAACATAAAATACAACATACTTTATATTCGTGCCGTGTACAGTAAGCACTTTTCTCGTCATCAGTAGAGAGGTCTTCCAGGTTCTCATGCTGGTTGTGAGATCTGAAATGCGCCGAGAGTGATGAATTTTAAAGGCTGATAAAATCCTTACCATGGCTTCCTCGTGAACGACAATGAAGCTGTGGTTCACATGTAGTGAATAGTAGACAAATCGAAGAACTCTGGCTCTAGGAAATATTTGTCTCCCATTTCTCGATCTCCTTGAATTCTAATGCTGAATAAGTGCTGAGTTCAAAGCGTCATGAGGCAATGCAACGAAAGGCTGTGATGATTTTATAGCCTGAAATTAGAAGAGCCGACATTTTCCATGCTATTTAGGGAACACGACTGATTCAATTTCATTGTTACAAAACTACGGCAAATAAGAAAATACCAAGCAGATAAAATATTACAACTCCAAAGAGAACTTTAAAGGGTAGTCCACAATAAACGAGGAACGGAAACGACAACGAGAACAAAAACGTAAATATTGTTAAAATATATACATTTAAATATGAGCATTCACAATTAACGAGAAGCTTACCGGAGCCCGGGACGGGAATGTTGGCAAACTTTCCGATCACAGCCTAATAGATTAATTCTCTTTTCATCAAAAAGCTGTTTGGTCTACATATATTTGGCAGCAAGGAGACCATGACATAACTTCATACAATACTTGTATCCAATTCATGTATTCAGTAGAATCACTTTGAATATATGCTACGTGTATATGTGACCAGACTACCACGTGAATTGAATTCTTAAATATTACATGCCATAAATTTTGAAATTGGTTAACTTGTGTTTATGTTGGCTGGCTTGTACTCATGAGAGAATGCCTTTGGTCAGTTATACTCAAATAACATCAGAATGCATAGTATTGACTTTACATATTGTTATTGACATACATATCGATATTCCTAGACTTATGTTCTTGGTTTATTGTGAATCAAAAATCTTAACGATCACGTTCTTCACTTTCCGTTCTCGTTCTGGTTTTCGTTCCTGGTTTATTGTGAATCAGCCTTTAGTCACAAGACCGATTGACTGACAGCAAACATTACACATTTATGAAACTATTGCTGTGTGTAATCAGCATACAGGCAGACGAAGTTGACATAATTTCCTTGCTATACAAGTAGCCGTTGTTGTAATGTAATTCAAGACCTCCTTCGAATAAGAGTGTTACCAGCAAATCTATAATACACGTTATTCCTCTGTTACATGCATTCATTTATTGTTATTCAGAATTACTTTTTTCACCGAAGTTACATATTTCAGTAATTTGATTCGTGGGAGGTCTTCATTGTTGTTTTCTTTCTGCTTTTCCATTGGATAGCACATAGTCTTTCGCTTGCCATGTTGTACCGTACTGTTAGTCAAAGATCTTGAGTGTCGGTCTTCCATTCTGAAGTGAAGGTTTAAATCCCATCTAGTCCAATGCATTTTGTATTGTAGAGTGTTTATGGTGGATAAATTTTGATCTGATACGTCATACATTGTTCCTCATGGAAAAAATCGTGCATATTAAATTACGCCTACTGGTATATAATCTGCACACTTTGAAGCAAATAGTTGACAATGTAAGCACGGAGTAAGGAATGGCAGTCTGTGGGAGCATGACAGACCAGGGAAGTGTACATCATTTCAAATCTGGCACTAACCGTTGTGCTGGGTGTTGTCAAGTGGCAAGAGAAGGAATCGCATTGGAGAGAGTTGCAGTGTTGTCTTACCGAAGAGTTCGGTAACCACACGGGAAATTGCGAACCTGTTGGCTTATGTCTCATTTGAGAACTTCATGTTTGGTTTCTTTGAATAGATGATGATTTGATTTAAAGAATGGAAATATCTTGCTAGTTTATTTTGTTACCAGCCCCAGCTGTTTTCGATTTGTCATTGTGGTAATGTTTTATTTATTATACTTATATTCCTTCTGTCTCACAGATATAGGTCAGCTAATCGTTTCTACGTACACCCGACCATATTCACATGGGATGTTGTAAATGCAGTCCTTGGTGTCCAGGTGTGTCACTGCATAGAAGTTGTCCAAGTATGTTGCTTATACTTTCCTGCAAATCGAACAAACTAGAGCTGAAGTGAAACCAATACGATATTGAAATTGAGTCATTGTAGCTTTACTGATTTTATTTATTTAAATGACTACAACTCATATGTACACTGAGATAGAAGACATCTTAACGTTATGTGGAAACATATCAGCATTTGCTCTAGCTTGGGTACAACTTGTACCGAAGAGTGTCTGGCTCTTTGTAGAATCTTTTATGATAATGATCAAGTGACAGATTACATCAAATGTGTTTGCCTGGCAGACATTATGGAGTAAAACAGGAATAAATTATTAATATTTCTATCAGAATGGTGCGTGCTCTGATCACTCCGGACCCAGTGACCCTATAAAACCCAGGATAGTATAGCTAAATTGTACTGAACTGACTTTGAATTGGGTATGTAAAATAAATGAACCGCATATTCACTAGGCTGTACGATATTTTTAATTATATAAAGGAAAACTCAAAGTAATAAGTACTCAATACTAACAATAGATTAGAATATATGTAACATTAGAACTTGGCCAACCAACGGGATAGCCATATAATTAGTTAAAAGAAAATAAAAAAAATTCTCCCTTGGTGACAGCAAGAAGAAAATTAGCATACCTTAAGCTTCTAATAATAAAGATGGCTATGAGCATAAAATCGAATTAACTCCCATAATTCAAGAGAGAAGCAATAACTTTATAACAGCATTGAGTACTTGAGTCAGGACACAATTGAGCCGGGGTAACTATAAGGCCCAGAGATAAATAAGTAAAAGTTGCAACCCTCCAAAAGGACGACACCGATGAGGTCCACTCAGGCTCGTTGTTCGACCAGCTTGTGGAAACATTGTCGCTCACTGAACTCCAAGTCACCACCCCACAAGGGTTATACTCTATTTTTTTTCATGGAGTGCAGTTTCATAGAAAGGACTTTGCCGACAGACCTTCTACTACCCCCTACTAATTGGTTGTCATAAATAAATGTCTTCCTTACTATGACGGAAATCTTGTCTTCTCTTGTTAGTAACCAATCACAACCTTCGTTCAGAAGAATTGACAGATGCCCGTCAAATCCACGTGGAGGCAGAGTTGCCGCATCTTTTCCGAATTCCAAGAATCCCGTCAGTTTCACTGCATAATTTCGAAGGTCATCAGGATTGTGACAACTGTGCAATGTTGGGACTGGGGGACAGGATGGAATTGTCAGAATTGTTTGTGTAGGAAGTCATAAATCTGTAAATGGGTGTTCAAAGGAGCCACCGAACTGCACTCCTTGAAATAAAATAAGGTATAACAGATAAATTCTAAGTCAGCCAATTGTAAGAAGGTCAATGTATTCACCTGACCCAATCATAAGCAATCTTGCACAGGGGACATTAAGAGGCAAAAAGAAAAGTTGATTTATTCTGGAGAGACGTGTAGTGGGAAAAGAATGAAGTCAAAGGAAATCAATACTGCAATATTGTAATGAAGGACAAATAGTCCAGATCAAGATTACTTCCTGAAAACCATTTTGAAATGTTAAAATTTGCGGTCACAAATGAAAATAATAGACAATGTCAGACCGAGGTACATTCCACCACTAGTATTCCTTCAACTGTGATTACTTCAGTAGTTATTCTACAGTATAATAAAAAGATGTAGCGCATGAGAAATGTATCCCAAGATGTCTTCCGTTAGTTAAAATTCTATTACATTGAATACGATTTAAATGCGGTTCTATGGCATTTAAAATCGATCACTTTTTTTTTCGTGTAATTTGTGCTAACTTTCTGTTCTACTTGCGATGTTTTAGGAAGAATGGCACGACTTGGACACAGTGAAAGAGGAGGCAACTGCTGAGGAGGGCGAGAGGTGAGTGACGAGTGGGCCTCCTTCCCTTTGTTATGATCCTATACCATCCGAGTGTGAATGGCTCAATGTATTTAGGTACTGAAATGACGTAAGATATCGTAAAATTACCACCTCCACCACCCCACCCCACCACTCCCATTGATACTGTTTCTTTATCATACAGAACTTCATGGACCATGAAATTATTTGGAATGCCAAACCTCTCTTCTATTTCTCTACATATCTGCCTCCATTCCCTCGCCTTGCTTTGTACAAGATCATTTTCTGTCTTCCAACCACTTGTTCTTTTCCCATCTCATTTGCAAATCACTATCGACGAACCCATTCCAGTCTTATTATTCATTGTGTTGTTTCAACCTTCTATCTATATATTTTTGTGTCCATCATTAATTTGTTTCTCCATATATGAAGATATCACATTCTGTGGTCATTACTTTATGCATTTACTAGCCGTACCCGTGCGGTCCACTGCACCTGTTAGAAATAAATATAAAATAGGACGTTTGATCCAGGGAACAACTTTTACAACAGCGCAAGATAATCTGCTTCGCTCATTACCTATTTTTTTTTTGCATTGCATTTATTGCATATATATTTTATGTATTTTAACACGATTCAATTGAGCATAGTTAAAATTTGAATTATAAAATAATGGATTGCTAAGCTAACGTACTATTACTGCATACTAAATCAATACACTCTCGTTGTTCGTTAATTCTCTGAGATAAAAATGAATATATTCATAAACATTATTTTAAGAAATACAGGAAATGAATATACAGAATAACCTATCAAGTTTTCTGTGCATAAGAGCTATTTTAATCTTATCTGTCCTCAATTCACTCACAAGTTACTGTAATAACATTATAGCATTATGTCCATCCAGAGAAACTACACTTTCCAATGATGAAATAATAATTAATTATACAAATCTGTTAATTTAGCTTCCGATATTACCATACAAATACAGAAACATTGTCTGTAGGCTATGTTTCATAGCTTTCGATTGTTGTGTCCAAGGCCCCTTATAGACGAAGTCATTTGTTTTTAATTTCAATACACCGCCTTATATGGCAGTTATTTTAATTTTAAAACTCATTTATCTCATTAAATATCACTCCTATCAAAATTTTTCAAAGAATAAAACTTATCAGAAATAATTTTTAAAGAAACTTTTGTTATGTAACATATTTCACAAAAATCAATAATAAGCGAGATATTTCGATTTATTTAATTCAGGCCCCCTTATAACCCCCCTTTTAAATAACGTATTTTGAATGCCATATAGCCTATAATCTAAGTTACAACGAACTTAATTTATATTCCAATTTTCATCGAAATCGGTTCAGCCATTATCGCGTGAAAAGGTAACAAACATACAGACAGACATACAAACAAAAATTTCAAAAAATCGATTTTCGGTTTCAGGGTGGTTAATTATATATGTTAGGACCAATTATTTTTGGAAAACCGAAAATTACCAGAAAAATTTCGGCTACAGATTTATTATTAGTATAGATTTGTTATGGCATATAAATTATAACACTCTACTTAAAAATTAACAGCATTACAATCGAAGATAGCGATGACTTTGATTTGTATTCATTATCATTTGCAGGTCAAGTATTAGGCCCGTAACACACTTGAAGAGTTTTCGCTAGCGAGAAATGCGTTGCGAGAAAATTAAAAAATTGATAACATGGATTCAAATGAACGTCCACACACTGCAAGAGATTCTCGTTCGAGGCAAAAACCTCGCGCGAGTTTCTCTCTGGAATCAGTAGCTCAGCGAATTTTCTTGACACATTTATCAAAGATGTTTGACATTTATACTCTTTATGACGATTGAATGTAGAAAAAGATATCACAGGTGGCGATGAATTGTATTGTTTTTATTTTAAAATGAGGTAAGATAGCTGATAATTGCAGTCAGAAACTTATCGAACTTGTACGATATCACCCGTATTTATATGATACACGGGATGAAAACTATAAAAACACGAAACTTAAAGAAGAAATCTGAAGACAAATATCAGATTACCTGAAAATAAATAGGGCTATATTTTATTTTGATGAGATTTAATAGTATCGATTAAACATTTGAAATAATGTATCTATATGTCTTAACAGTTTACGTAATTTTAATCGGAATATAGCAAAGAATTCTCTATCATATTATGAATGGCAAAAAAAAAAAAAAAAAAAAAGGAAAGCACTGTGGTCCATTGAACCTGAAGTAACGCCTAAACGTATCATCATTCAAATCGACACCAGTGTCCAACACTCGCCCTTATTTTCGTAAGATACAATGTGATTTTCAGATTTTTTGGCTTTAATTTTCGATCTACTTCTTTTCATCTTCATGAAATATGTTCATGTAACTCCATTTCCTCTTCATCTCAATTCAGATTCAACATAGCGTTCGTACATAATTTGTAAAGTACAACAATATACTTACAGCTTATAACCTATAATATTTCCCCCAACGAGTAATCACATAAATGCTCTCTTTCTCGCAACACATTTCTCGCTAGCGAAAACTCTTCAAGTGTGTTACGGACCTTAGACTGGCGTTCAAAGATCTCTGACTCTGCTAATCGATAGTGATCGATAATTTGTTGGTGTAAGTCAACGATTTAGAAAGAGAAAGCTCTTTCTATCTCGTTGGTGTAAGTCAACGAGTTGGTGTAAGTGTAGCTTCTGTAGTTATTACTTCTATCCTGGATCATATATGATGTAGGCTCTATGAATAGAGAGCGAATATAATAGTTAGTGTTGGCAATCGTACATAAATACACCCGCATTATAGAATTCAATATTTCATCCCACTCTGCTGATTGTAAAACAACACTGGGTTGAGCTGGAAACCGCTGATGTCAATTATGAGAATAATTTATGCTTAATCTACATAACTATTTTCCCCGACATTTTTTAACCGTCCCAATAATAGTGCCACTTATTGAGAACTAGCGGAACTGTTTCAAAGTTTGTCAATTTCTTATACGTTTGGTTCTGACATCCCATGGTTAGAAAGTTCGCTTACACGCTCAAAAAATCGTAGGTGAGATGTCTTAGTACAGCGGTGTACATTATGATTGTGACAAAGGGCGTTATGTCTTAAATTGCAAACGATCTAAGGTGCACAGAACTGTATACGTGCAGTGGCGATGAAGAGATCTGTGACAACAATGACTATGAAGGCTGTGATGAACCGTTGGACTTACAAGATGGTCTTTTAACAGGTATTCCGTAATGAATAACAGTTAGTGTATTTTACATACAAATCAAGCTATTATTTCATGATTATTAAATGAATTCCCACACAATCAGTGATACTGCTATCACAGAAACCGTGAAAGATACAAAGAATGTGTAATAACCTTTTCCATTTATTATCTTCTTAGGAACAAAAACGTTCATTAGGACAATAAATTGCCGTAGAGCCAACGTAAAACAGATTACAGAAGTGTAATGTCACACAGGTTCTCTTCCACAGATTCATAAAAAGATCTGGTTGTACGTGACTGTGTGGGTCACAAACTGCCATTCTGTTCCTTCATTTAATATCCCACTGACTGTCCCTACACTGAGATTTAGACCCTTGCGTGCCATCTTTGTGCTCTTCCATGTGGCAATGACAACCTCGATGTGGACTAAGCTTTGAAGTTGGAGGTAGACATTTCGAAACATACGGGTAACTGAAACAATGTGTAATCACAAATATATAATTATTGTTTATTTGGTATTGTTAGAACTGATAATATTGATGGTAATTATGATATTTTGCTTTGTTTTCGTTTGAAATTAATTGATATTCATAAAACTTTATCAGTTAACTTGTGTTTATCGTGTTTAGGGATGCAAAATTCAAATTCTTCATCGGAGTACATTGAGTGAGAGCTTCAAGTTAGGTATAAATGTACATTCACGTGTTTGTTTGATTATCTTTTATCCTAGATCATATATGTAACAGATAACTCCTCGCTATGTTAAAATCTGCAGCACTTTGAAGAGAACAACCGCCAGGATCGCCAACTGTCCGCCGTAAACAAACACGAGATGGCAACACAGTCGCTAATGCAATTCAAATGGGAATTATGACGTGACTCCTTATGTAACAACTAGATGGCAGCGTAGTAAACTTGACAAAAGTTGTTAACCTCAAAGCCTATAAGCCCGACATATCTGTTACATATATGATCTAGGCTTTTATACACTGATGCCCTGTTGTCGTCCTAGGATTGCAGGTACCAACGAAAGCACTGTACCATCAAAGTTGGACAATATTCCTCACGAAGAGTACAGGACGATATGTGAGATTACCAAGAATTCACTTTCTTCGGAAAAATCTGTGCCGACTGATGAAGGTGAGAAACATTCAAAATGCGACTTGTGTAAAAAGTCTTTCTCGAAATCGGCAAATCTGAAAAGACATTTACGGAAGCACACAGGCGAGAAGCCTTTCAAATGCGATGTTTGTGGAAAGTGTTTTTCGCAATCGGGAACCTTAAAAATTCATAAATGTCTGCATACAGGCGAAAAACCATTCAAATGCGATGTCTGTGGTAAATGTTTTGTGCGACCGATTCTTCTATTAAATCATGAACGCATGCATACCGGTGAGAAACCTTTCAGATGTGATGTGTGTAGTAAATGTTTCACGCAATCGGGTCACCTGATCAGCCACGAACGTATGCATACCGGCAACAAACCTTTCAAGTGCGATGTGTGCGGAAAGTGCTTCACGCGATCTAGTCATCTAGTGAGCCATGAGCGCATACATACGGGCGAGAAACCTTTCAAATGCGATATGTGTGAAATGTATTTTTCTGATAAGACAACGTTAATATGCCATGTACGCAAACATACCGGCGAGAAGCCGTTCATATGTGGCACTTGTGGTAAGCGTTTTTCCAAGTCTGGTAACTTAAGAAGTCATGAACGCCGGCACAGAACCGGGGACCCCTTGAAATGTGATACCTGAGCAGCGACTACCTTTAATATAAACATATTGCTTATAAAACGATTTTAATACGATGTTTGTATTTCTCACTTTTGAAACATAAAAAGCCAAGAACATCGGCACAACCAAATAACCTTTTAAATGTTAACTGATGCTGAGTTGTTGACGATAATGCCATTAACTGTCTTGCTCTCCAATATTTCTCACACACATTGGGTTCAGAGGAAAGGCCTCAACATCGCTGAAGATGTTTCTGATTCATTTCTTCCCAAATCTGCACGATGGACAATGCTGTGGAGAAATAAGGTAAGTATTTAATTTAGCTGACTGTGCGTTTTCTCGACAAAATTTTTTCAGTACGCCTTTGTTTGACTAAGAGAATACACACAGACTTCTAAAATTGAGGGAAAAGCAATGAATAACTTTAACCTTGTCACTGTCCTCGGCTTCACATCACTTACACTCTAACCTTCTCGTATTCCACAGCCTCGTATCGCAATGTCTTACGCATAAATCTCAGTCTCGTCCTGCCAACTATACCGTACATTCAGGGTCGTAAGTATTAGGTGGGCAAAATGAAAATTATGGTTTTCCGCTCAAATTTAATTTAAATCAAGGAGTTCTGAGTAAAATTTGTTGAAAAATCTCAACGTCAGTAGCTTGAAGTAAAAACAAATTTTGATGGAAATTCAGCTCTGCTGGCTATATGTCTTCAAAATATGACACAGTTAATACTGAGAAAATTTGTTTTTGTATTTGTCTTCTTATCGTAGAATCACCTATATATTTGCTTAGTGCTTTGTAATCAAACGTGGGGTAGCACAAACGTCTGATTTGTTTCTAATTTCATCAAAGTTTAGACCAGCGGTTCCCAAAGTGTGCTCCGCGGAGCCCTTGGGGCTCCGCAAGTAAGTCTCAGGGGCTCCGACCGCGGATGACAAAAATTTCTGCTTCCATCTAGTCTCTAGTGCGAAAAACGTAAGCTACTTCCATCAAGCGAAAAGTGCTTTCTCAGAAAGTAGTTTGATTTCTTCTTGCTAGATAGAAGCAGCAATAATAGATCTACTATAGTCATCAGTAGGGAGCGGATTTTTATGTGCTAAAAAATTTAAATACATTTATTTTGTATGTGTTAAAAAGTACAAACATATTTGCTAAAATAAAAAAAATACACATTTTTTTTTAAATACGACAAAATAAATTACTTAGCTTGAAAAAAAAAAACAAATGTTACTAGGTACTCACCAATCACACTTGAGTATCAGTTGCTAGTAGTTGTCCGAGAATTGCAGTAAACAACAAAGGTCATTTCCAAATTCTCTATCACAAATGCATGCCCATTATCTCTGAACAACGACTTATACTGTGAAAACGATCTTTCCACATTACAGGACGTCAGACGAGCATATTTAAAGACAGTAATGTCACAAACGCCTACACCGTCAATTTCACCTACAGGCACACCCTCCTATACTTGAGCAACTTTACACATTTTTTTATATCCTCTGTTTCGCCGTGAATGCACACATGAAGCAGCGGCAATGTGCTTGTTTGCAATGTGTTTCAATGTGAGAGCTCTGATCTGCACTTACTGATTTACAACATGGTTGGCAAAATAACTCTTTTCCGTTGGTAGTAAAAATGTTTTTAAATTCATCTACATATTGCTGTAGACGCGATCTTAAACTCGATTTGATTTTAGGCATCTTAAGAGGCTAATATATACACGTCATAAAGTAAAAACATGTTTCTGGCTACTGACTGATAATGTCGGAGAAAAGCTTCCTATAGCAACTCCACCAAATCCACGCTTCACAGCTTATGCTTATGGTCCGATAACGGGGAATCACAACAAGATGTATTTCCTCACTTCATAGGCATGAGCGAGAGGCGAGAGATTTGTTTAAATTAAATAATGTTTATACCCATGCTCTTATCCGTTGTGTTTCACAAACAAAGCGGGAATGAAATCATCTTCAGCAACAATAAACATTCCTAATTATGTGGTGCAAAATCTCTCCTTCTTGTCCATGTTAATTTATTCTCATATAATAACACTGATATGCTAACTAGCAGTTCTCAGAACTTGAGGCGATACTATTATAAAAATGGATCATGGATACACCACAGAGCCCATAGAAACACGAAGCAACCAAGAATTTTTAAAAAAGATAACATATTTCTGAGTGATATAATTGATTTAGTTTTAAAATATTTAAAAGTTCTTGTAAAAAATTATTTAAGTAAAAAAAAAACTGCAAGATTTATGCGTTTATAATAGATTTCCTGAAAATATATATTTACATAGTTTTTTTTTTGTGAAAATATGTGTTTTTATGTGAAATAAAATTCGGGTTTTAAACTTGAAACTTGACATTCGGAATTTGTAACTTTGTTAATTGTGTTTTATTACACGCAAGAAAAATATTTAATTACATAGGAATCCGCTCCTTAGTCATCAGTCATCAACCAGTGCTCAGTCAAAGGAGGATAATAACAGCTGTAACCTTACTTTCGAAGAAGATAGTGCGAATTCTTTGGGATTGAGTTCAGAATATGCTACACATGATCCTACTTCAGAATTTACGTTGCCTAGTGTAGAGGTACAGAAAAGGAAGTAAAAAACGAAAATATTGTGATTCATATTTGGATATGGGATTCACTAAGTTTGCTGATGGACGTCGTCCACAGTGTGTGATATGTAACAAAATTTTGCCCAATATTTCTATGCTCCCTGCCAAGCTTAGGCAGCATTTCGAAACTCATCCATACTTCACAAATGAAACTGCAGACTACGTCAAAAGAAAATGTGACGAACTCCATGCAGTTCAGACAAAAATTTTATCTCATGTAAAGACAAATAACTATAAAGCACTGGAAACGTCGTATTTGGTTAGTCATGATCTATGTCTTACTGGTAAACCTCACACCTTCGCCGGAATTCTTATAAAACCACTATTAGTGAAGGCAGTGAAGTGCATGGTGGACGAAAGAATTGCATAGTTGTTCTCCAGTGTGCCCTTATCAAATAACACTGTGCATAATGGGATCCAGGATCTATAAAATAATGTTAAAAATATCATAATTTCCTGTATCATAGAAACGCAATTTTTGCTACAACTTGACGAATTCACGGACGTTGCCGGATTAGCTGTGCTAATGACGTTTGTGCAGTACGAATTTTCAGATTCTTTTCATGAAGATATTTTGTTCTGCAAGCCATTGCCATCCTCTACAAGCGGTTCTGAATTTTTTTTTTTCCCTGATAGATGTCTTCATTGAAAACTTGATACCGGTACCATGGTATTATTATGTACCGAAGTACATCATAATAATATTATGATATGCGTAAATAATCACTTAGTCATTCAAGACGCGCTCATCCTGTCGGATTCCGGCCACTTAGACACTCGTAATGAGTGCACCTCTGTACATAGTGCGTTGGACATTGTGCCACTGTCACATATTCTGTGACACAGTACATGAGGGTAGGCCACCAAAGGAAAACTGAGAGATAGAACTTAAATGAGCGGATTCGATCTTGCATCGGAACTGGAATCCGGTGTGGCTTAGTGGATAAAGTGTCAGCATGTAGAGCAGAAAACCCGGGTTCGAGTCCTGGTGCCGGAGAGAATTTTTCTCTGTTCTATCCATCCTTCATCGATACCATGGAACAATTGCATTAATGGATTCACAGATGGCTCAAAGACCATGGTAGGGCCTGTTGCTGGCGGTGTTACAAGAATCAAGAAAGTTTAAAAAAACTGCACAAGTAGTCACTGTGTACTACACCGACACACCCTCGCAACGAAAAAAAAAAATACCAGCGTTATTAAGGCATGTACTAGACAATGTCGTCTAAATTATCAACTTTGTTAAGGCACGACCTTTGCAGTATAGGCTACTCAAAATTCTGTATGAAGATATGGGAAGTATACACAAGTCATTGTTATTAATTATTTATTACACATGGTTGTAGTTTGATAAGCGTTATCTTGAGTTTTGAATGACCAAAAGAGTTTGCTAGCAGATTATTTGAATGAGCAGGGATTGTTGTGCAAATTATGTTACTTAGCACACATTTTGTAAAAAATAACGAATTCAGCACATCCATACAAGGGAAACAGAAGACTACATTCAATTCTAATGACAAAATTGCCGCACTGAAGAAAAAAAATAACGTTCTACATGGAAAGAGTCTAGAATAAGGATCTGACATGTTTCTCATTGACTTCAAACTTTACAGAAGAAAATAACATAACAATGAATAACACATTCATAGCAATAATAAAAGAGCATCATGATAATTTGCTTCAAAATATGAATTCATACTTTCCAAGGGACACTCAGGAATCGATTCGAAAGAAATATGAGTGGATTGCAGATCCATTGTCAGTGAATTCAAAACCAGCAGCCTTCACTGCGACAGAACACGAGGTCCTTATAGACATGACTTACAGCCACTGTCAGGCATCATTTAAAAGCAAACCACTTCCCGAATATTGGGTTCAGATAGGGGAGGATCTTTCGATATTAAGATCAAAAGCTAAATTGTTCTTACTGCCTTTTGGTACTGCATACCTCTGTGAAACTGCCTTTTCGAAGTACACGGCTATAAAAATATTATATATATATATATATATATATATATATATATATATATATATATATACTTTCGTATACATATCGTGTGTATTATGCTTCATAGAACATACACAGATAGAACTAAACACTAAACATTTCTTGGGGCTCCACGAGAAACTTTTGCTTCAAAAAGGGCTCCGTGGCTGAAAAAGTTTGGGAACCACTGGTTTAGACTGTAGTCACAAGTATACAATGAAACTTACTGGCAGTTTCGAGACATGGTATGGCATGGCTTGCGATGTAGGAGAAAAAGAACGAAGACCAATTTAGAAAGTAATAACATTTACTCTTACAAGTCATTAAAATTATATAATTTTATATCTGTGGCCTAATTAAGAATCATAGACCTTTGACTAAGTAAAATAATATAGTAACAGCCGTATCTTTTCGTTTACAATGAAGTGTATTATCTTGAAATGGTAGGTTTAAAGTTGCATATCGGTACATTTCTTTTCAATTATTATGTCATAAATATCCGTTACATTATCCACCGAATGAATTTTCTCATATACGGCTAATTTAAGTTACATTCCCGGTCTGTAGTTCCTCACTAAAATGTTTTTCACGCGAGTTAGTTCATACGTCTCATTTTCTTTGTAGCTACAATATTTTTTTCTGAACACATGCAACATTTAACTTGCCATACCTAACAGCGACCGAGTCTCAACATCACACGCGAACGGCCTGTGTCGTCATGGATGACAAAAAAGCCGCGGCCTCCATGTACTAAGTCTCATGAAAGGCGGAATGGGTTACCTCATTGCAAAACAATATCAGTACATTTTTAATATTTTCATGTACATGTTACTCATATTTTAATTAAATTCAATAGGGATATAGGCTATAGGAATTTTAGTTTGTTTTCTGCGTAAACGTGGACATTTGTTCGGGAAAAATGTGCTTTACCATTTCTCTAATACTCGATGCGCCTCCTGAGGGCCGATGCAACTCGCAACATGTCATTACTATAAAAATAGCCTACATGAAGTTTTGAATATTATGGTAATCAATGCTTTCTTTCTACAGAAAAAAGTGTTGGAACTCTGTGGAGAATATATGAAGGCCTATAGTGGACTGGGAGATGATTACTGTCCAGATCACAGGAATGTTGTGGTTTTTAACCTTCTATTCGTCCAGCTTTAAAACTTTCAAGGCCCAAGTGGAGTTCAAAGAAAAATGATGTGAAGAACATATTAACGCATGTCTCGGTTCCATGATTGAAAATACAAAAAAGGTGCTGAAATACTATTTCGGCGCGTTCCGCCAGAAGAAAAGCGTTATATTATTAGTGGCTCGAGCAGCTACGTCCCACGAAGAATCTCCTGCTTTCCCTTTTAATTCAAAGTTTGTTGTTCTCCTCTAAGACACCCCAAGTACGTAAAATAAAATTTTGTATAGTTACATTTAAGTATATTATTATTGTTAATATCTAGAGTCTAACACACACACGTGTTTGCGGAAAGAGACAAATTTACAATGTTTTTCTCCTGCTCAGAATAGAAGATGAGTTCTGCTATAAACAACGAATTACAGGAGGAATGTAATTTTGTTCCGTTTATTTTAATTATAGCAATATTGCCCTGTCTGTGCTGGCTGTAATGAAATCAAATGTGCGTAATTACATTTAGATAATTAAGTTCAGTTGTCCAAATTTTAATTCTAACCTTGCTGTCCTCTTTTGATGTGCATATTAAAGCATAAAAGAAGTTTTGAATCGGCTTGTTTTAATATTTTGAAACATCAACTTAGGTGCGTAATTTTTTTTTTTTTTAAGTATCCGAGATTTAGGGTCGAATTCATAGTCGTCACTTATAAAATGAGGAAACACTTAAGTAATGAGCATTTCCTTGGCACTTATTTCAGATCGTATTGCAGAGACGCTGTTCATTTATATGCCCTGAGCATTCCCGTGACATCGAAAGAAATATGGCAACATGGCTAGACGGGAGCGCTTTCCTACATTCAATTGTTTTCCAGCACCTTCAAATTGTTAAATCGGCATTATTGTCATACACAAATACAGAAGTAAATATTATAGAGCTAAAAATTATACAAGATGTCCAGAAAGCATATTACAGAAAAGAAAGGAGCTAAGATAACTAGTTATGAAATATGGAGATATCGTCGAAAGTAAAAAAAAAAAAAAAAAATTATAATTGTTCTCTCCAAAAAAAAGAAATTGATACGGAACAAAATTGCAGTTGAGTTTAATGCAAACTCCGGAAATATTCCTGTAAGTAAACCATTTTCATTTATTTTTCAGTTATTTTTATGCTAAACAAAGTGGAAATGATATAATTACGCAAATTTTTAACAGCTTATTCTTTGGGTAGAATACAAACAAAAATGCAAATAACATTTTGTTGGGACGTGAATACTTTTCGAAAA
This sequence comes from Periplaneta americana, assembly GCF_040183065.1. NCBI lineage: Eukaryota > Metazoa > Arthropoda > Insecta > Blattodea > Blattidae > Periplaneta > Periplaneta americana. The sequence continues at coordinate 2,519,957 of NC_091133.1, read as the reverse complement.
AAATAAATGCCACAGATCTACCTGAAATGCTGTTGTATCATAAAATCTCAAAGCAACCAGTACTTTCAGCAGTGGCGAAATCGGTAAGCCTCATGGTTGTATTGTGAATTTAAATACGAGACACCACAATATTCACAACAGTGTTCTTGTCGAAACGGTATCTCCTCTTAAATTGTTGATCATTATACATCTCTAAAGAGTTTTCCATATCTCTGATATATCTTTTGCTTGCCGAAACTCATTTTCATTTTAGTTACAGAACTCAATAAATTAAATTAAATCATAATCATCACCTATTGTATACCGAATCAGCTGATTACAATGCATATGAGGAAACACTTGAGGAAACTGACAAGCTACCTTATTGAATAAGTGTTCACTTCAGTGGGATTTATGAATTGGAAATTATTATAAGCAACTGCTTAAGTGTTTCCTTACGATAAGTGTTGACTATGAATTCGGCCCATACTCATAAATATGAATAAAATATTTTGAATAACGTTGGCGCTATGGACGTGGACATATTGCGAGAACGAATCACGAAAACAACCGATTCGCATTTGGTGATGATGCATAGGGATATTATTATTATTATTATTATTATTATTATTATTATTATTATTATTTACTAGTAATTGTGTACTTATAGTTGTAATAACTTCATAGTAATTAAAATTTTAAGTGCTATGCAGTATCGTGTTACGAACAGTAGCACGTCTTCCTGGCTGATTCTTGTCACTACAGCGAATAAACGCCAGAAAGAAGTTAGAAGCTCTCTTGGCTCGAAGCCACTGGTTGATTACATACTCAAGAGAGAGGAATAGCATAATGCTTGTGTATCTATTTGTCTTGCATTTTTTCTCACTCAGCAACTGATTTTTATATCACCGCACCTTCAAATCCATTCGGAGTCAAAACACTATAAAATATAAAAACTAAATGACAAAAATATAAGAAAAACTAATAATTACAATATCTGGATACAAATAAAAATATCCTGTAAAGAAATTAGGGTATGCAAACTCCTTGTTAGGGTGAAGTGTCGAGATCACGGCCTCGATCAAGGTCACGATCAGGTGTGCGACGATCTGGGAGTGAGACACCACGGTCGAAGGCTAAGCAATCGCAATCAAAGGCACCAATTCATAGAAAGGCTAAGAAGAGAAGATCCACTGTGAAGCCACCAACATAATTTAGCTCCTTTTGATGACTGATATTGTACAGTGGAATGTGAACGGTATACGCAGCAATACACAGAACTACAACAATTAATCTATAATGAGAACCCTGCTATTTCATGTCTTCAGGAGACACACCTCCGGCCTGAAAACTCTCTGAGTATCTTGGGATACTACGTTCACCAGTACGATCACCTTGTCGGTATTCGTGCCAATGGAGGTTGTGCTCTCCTACTCCGCCGAAGTATCTTTTCCTCTGTTATCAACATTAACAGTCCACACCAATGCATAGCCGCTAGAGTAACTTTGTCTTCCATACAGTTTCTCAATAATCTCTGTATATATGCCCCCAAACACACCTTTCCAGTACAAGAAATTGAAGGATTCTCTCGCAGGTACCTCCTCTATATTTGGTAGTAGGGGATTTGAATGCATCCCACCACTCATGGGGCTCAAATTCCGATGACGACAGAGGAAATAAAATAGCAGAGGTAAGTACCCGTCTAAATCTTGTTACCCAGAATTCAGGGGAAGCAACACACCTCTCCTTGGCTTATGGTACATACTCAATGATAGATATCTCCATTTGTAGCCCAGTTTTGTCCACGCAATTCGAATGGTCTGTGATTCACGACCTACATGGTAGAGACCACTACCCCATCCGAATGCATATGTCCGCTTTACGTCCTGCGGAATCTCGCTCTCCAAACTGGGTTATTAAAAAGGCTGCGACGGATTTTCGGAGTCCATATCATTCGATGATAGCGGACATGAAAGTGTGGACTCAGTAGTAGACTATTTGTCAAACGTGGTTTTAAAGTCTGCGGAATTATATATCCCCCGGTCGTCCTGCAGGCCAAAACGCTTCTCAGTCCCCTGGTGGTCGGATGCCTGCAGAGATGCAATCCGAGACCGCTGACGTGTCTTACGCAAATTTGAGCGCCATCCGACCCAAGAAAATTTTGTCCAGTTTAAACGTCTTCGAGCAAAAGCTTGTCGTAGTGTGTGCGACCCTAAGAAGGTGTCCTGACAAACTACGTTAGTTCAATGAAAAGGAATGTGCCATCTAACATCGTATGGGACAAAGTCCGTGGAATAATGGGGGAAACGTAGTTCTGTAATTCCGGGAATATTAAACAATGGAGTAACGACCACCAATCCAATAGAAATTGCAGAAATATTATCTACCTCGTTCGAACAGATTAGGAGTTCAAATAATTATGTCCCGGAATTTCAAAAATCAAAGATGCTGCAGAAAAACGAAACCTCAATTTTATATCAGATAACACAGAATATTACAATACACCGTTCACATCCGAATAGCTGGAGGCAGCACTAGACACATCCCTTGACACCTCCCCTGGACCTGATAACATCCTTAACCGTATACATCGCCATCTTCCGCCAGCTGGAAAATCCTTTCTTCTGGCAATGTACAACAGAATGTGGACTGAGGTTGTCTTTCCATCTGCTTGGCGTTCCGCCTCCAGAAACCGGGAAAGGATCCTTCTTTGTCTGGAAGCTACAGACCAATTTCTCTCACAAGCTGCGTATGCAAAGTTATGGAAAGAATGTTAAGTAAACGCCTTATGTGGGTACTCAAATCGGAAAACCGATTATCTAATATCCAATGTGGTTTTCGTAAGCACAGATGCGCCGGAGACCATCTTTTTCGGCTGGAGACCGCCATTAGAGATGCTTTCCTCAAGGAGGAACATGTGGCGGTCCTCTTTGATCTAGAAAAGGCTTACGATACCACATGGCGGTATGGCATTCTGCAAACTCTGCATGATCGGGGACTTCGTGTTCGTCTACCAACGTTTATTGCGAAGTTCATGGCAGAGCGGTATTTCCGAGTTCGAGTAGTCGCCACACTTTCTAACGAACACCTCCAAGAAAACGGCGTTCCGCAGGGGTCTGTATTAAGCGTTCTTCTTTTCTGCATTGCGATCAATGGAATTGCCCACTGTGTGGGTGACCGAGTATATTCTCTCTTGTACGTTGATGACTTCAGTCTATTTTACAGCTCCCGATAACTTCCATCCATCGGTCGACATTTGGAGCTGGTCATCAATGTACTATCGGAATGGGCTGTTCCCAATGGCTTTAAATTCTCCACTCAAAAGATGCAGTGTGTCCAATTCTATAACCATCGTGGGCTACATTCACATCCTGAACTGCGCCTTAATTGAGTGGAATTGCAATATGCAAACACTGCGATATTTTTGGGCCTTATCTTTGATTATAAATTAACGTGGGAGGCGCATATACGTGATTTGAGAAGGCGTTGCGACAAATCCTTTAACATCTCACGCCTTTTGTCAGGGGTTCGCTGGGGTGCAGACCGTACAATGCTTCTGCGGCTTTACCGAGCTCTTATTCGATCAAAGCTGGATTATGGCTGTTTTACTTATGGCTCAGCAAATAAATCGAAATTACGTCTTTTAGATACTATCCATCACCATGGGATACGACTTTCTGCAGGGGCCTTCCGAGTCTTTATTGTGAAGTAGGAGAACCGTCACTGTATCGGCGACGAAATGTCTTCTTGTGCTCATATGCTGTTAAGCTCCGATCGTAGCCTGAGCACAATTCTTACGACTCTGTCCATGATTCGTCTCTTTACGGCCGATACAGTGAAAATCCACGGAGACTTCTTCCAGCAGGTGTGCATTTTCGTGAACTGCTCTCTGAGCTGGATATACATCCACTATCAGTTCGCACTCTGGAGTATACCACCACTCCACCGTGGATTATGCGACGTCCCATGTTTGACGTAAGTCTGAGCTGATGTTTTAAGAATTTTACAGCAGCTTTTGTTTATAGACTTCGTTTTAGTGAACTTTTATCACGATATCCAAATTATTCATTAGTTTTTACTGACGGATCCCGGATAAATGGTTGTGTTGGTTGTTCCTTCGTTACAGATGGAGGGATATTTAAATACAGACTAAGCGAATATACTAGTGTTTTTACTGCTGAACTCTATGCTTTTTACAGAGCTCTGTTGTTTTTAATTAGGCAACCTCGGGGCAGATTACTTATCTGTTCCGATTCGTTAAGTGCCATCCAGTTCTTACAGTCTTTTAATGGTGATGATGCACTTGTCTTAAGAACTCAGGAGCTGTTCCACACTCTCCTTAGCTCTGATTATGAGATTTTAGTAGTATGGATTCCTGGTCATGTAGGGATTCCAGGGAAAGAGGCCGCGGATGCTGCAGCCAGGGCTGGTGCACTGAATGGCTCTCTGGTATATTGGCGAGAGAGGTAGCAAGACAATCGTAACTACTTGAAATATAAAATATGGTGGCAATGGGTAGGAGAATGGTCTGCACAAGAGGGAAACAAATTACGAAATATAAAGGCTACTGTTCGAGTTTGGGTTTCGTCTACAAGATCGTCACGACACGAGGAGATTTTACTCACCCGGTTGAGGATTGGCCACTGTTATCTGACACATGGCCATCTCCTACGTGGCGAGCCTCAGCCGGAGTGTGATATGTGCCGTGTTCCACTTACGGTGGAACTTTTTTATTGCATTGCAGAAAATATGACCGTGCCCGCAGGCAATATGGAATTCGGCCGACACTACGTGACGCTCTTGGAAATGATTTTAATTGTACAAATGTAGTTCTGAGTTTTTTTTTATCGAACACATGTTTGGATAAGGTGATTAATTTTTTTATTGACCTGTTTTACTTAACCTCCTGACCCTTTACATCCGGTTACATTTGTTTTATATTTGATTTTACATTGTTGACATTTCGGACTTTATACATACGAATAGTTTATATAATTTTATCATTTTTAAAATATGATTCACAATTTATCTCTGATGGCATTAGTTTTATTGGTTTATTTGTTTGTCTTGAATACCACCTCACTTGTATGATTGTGAACAAATCACCTTATGTATACTGCATTTGTGTGCCTCGTTTCACCGTGACAACGCTTTTTAGTTCTTTTAGCACTCTGATTATTTTATTATTTATGTCTTTGTTATATTAAGAATTTTAGATAAGGGCGCAAGTAGGCATAGTAGCTGCCCTTCTTAAACCCTACTACTACTACTACTACTGTACTCGTTTCAATCTGATTACCGTGAATTCCGGGGAAGCAACACATCTATCTATGGCTTATGGTACTTTCCCCATGATAGATGTCTCCCTCTGTAACCCAGGTTTGTCCACGCATTTCGAGTGCTCAGTGATTCATGCTCTACCCACTACCCCATCCGAATCCATATGTGCGCTTTACGCCTTGCGGAATCTCGTTCTCCAAACTGGGTCATTACAAAGGCGGTCTGCGTCGAATTTTCGGTGTCCATTTCATTCTATGATAACGGGCATGAAAGTGTGGACTCTATAGTAGATCACTTTTCAAATGTGGTGATTCAGTCGGCAGAGTTATCGATCCGCTGGTCGTCGTGCAGGCCAAAATTCTTCAGTGTCCCTCAGTGGACAGATGCCTGCAGAGGTGCAATCCGAGACCGCTGAAGTGCCTTACACCAATTTGAGCGCCATCCCACCAAGAAAATTTTGTCTAGTTTAAACGTCTTCGAGCCTAAGCTCGCCGCACTGCGTGCGATGCTAAGAAGACGTCCTAGGCATACTACGTCACTTCATTGAACAAGAACGTTCCAGCTAACATCGTATGGGACAAAGTCCGTCGAATAATTGGGAAACGTAGTTCTGTAATTCCGGACCTTCTGAACAATGACGTAACGACCACCAATCCCATAGAATTAGTTGAAAAATTTGCTAGGACATTTGCAGAAATAAGCAGCTCAAAGAAATATGTTGTGGAATTTCTAAAAATTGAAGATGCTACAGAAGAACGAAACCTAAATTTTAAATCTGGTAACACTGAACACTACAATGCACCGTTCACATCCGAGGACATGGAGGCGGTACTAGACACATCCCCTAACAACATCAATAACCACATGCTTCGCCATCTGCCATCAGCTACAATATCCTTTCTTCTGGCAATTTACAACAGAATCTCGACTGAGAGTATATTTCCGTCTACTTGGCTTTCCGCCATTTTTATCCCAGTCCAGAAACTGGGAACGGGTCCATCTTTATCTGGAAGGTACAGACCAATTTGTCTCATAAGCTGTGTATGCAAGGTTACGGAAAAATTGATGAGTAAAACCTGATGTGGGTATTCGAATCGGGAAACCCATTATCTAAAATCCAGTTAGTTTCCGTAAGCACAGACCAGGAGCAGACCATGTAGTACGGCTGGAGACCGCCATTAGAGACGCTTTCCTCAAGAAGGAGCGACTTATGGCGATCTTCTTTAATCTAGAATTGGCATACGATACCAAGTGGTGTTATGGCATTGTGTAAATTCTGCGTGATAGGGGACTTCGTGGCAGTCTACCAACGTTTATTGCGAAGTTCATGGCGGAGCGGTATTTCTGAGTTCGAGTAGGACCACACTTTCTAACGAACATCTCCAAGAAAAGGGTGTTCTTTAGGGGTTTGTATTAAGCGTTCTTCTTTCTGCATTGCGATCAATGGAATTACCCACTGAGTGGGTGACTGAGTATGTTCTCTGTTGTACGTGGAGTACTTCAGTTTATATTTCAGCTCCCGATATCTTCCATCCACCGGTCGACAGTTGCAACTGGTCATCAACGTACTATCAGAATGGGTTCTTCGCAATGGTTTTAAATTCTCCACTCTAAAAATGCAATGTGTCCACTTTTACAACGAACGTGAAAAGCATCGACATCCTGAGCTTCGTCTTAATGGAGTGGAGTTACGACATACAGACACTGTGAGATTTTTGGCCCTATCTTTGATTATAAATTAACTTTGGAGGCTCATATACGTGATTTGAGAAGGCGTTGCGAGAAATCCTTAAACACTTTACGCCTTTTGTTAGGGGTTCGATGGGGTGCAAACCACACAATGCTTTTACGCGTTTACCGAGCTCTTATACGATCGAAGCTGGGTTATGGCTGTTTTATTTATGGCTCAGCAAATAAATATAAATTACGTCTTTTAGATAGTATCCATCACCATGGGATACGACTCGCAACAGGGGCCTTCCGAACCAGTCGGATAGAGAGCCTGTATTGTGAAGCAGGAGAACCATCACTGTATCGGCGACGTAATCCCTTGTAGTGCTCGTATGCTGTTAAGCTCCTCTCGCAGCCTGAGCACAATTCTTACGACTCCATTCACCATTCGTCTCTTTACGGGCGATACAGTGAAAATCCACGGAGACTTCGCTCAGCATGTGTGCGGTTTCGTGAATTGCTGTCCGAGCTCGACATCCATTTACCATCAGTTCGCACACTAGTATACTATCACTTCACCATGGATTATGCAACGTCCCATATTCGATGTAAGTCTGAGCCGATGTTTTAAGAATTTTACACCAGCTTCTGTTTATAAACTTCGTTTTAGTGAACTTTTATCACTATTTCCAAGTTATTTAATAGTTTTTACTTGCGGATCCCGAGTAAATGATTTTGTTGGTAGTTCCTTTGTTGAAAAAAATGGACAGATATTTAAATATAAATTGAGACAGTCCGCTAGTTTTTTTACCGCAGAACTATATGCTATTTATACAGCTTTATTGTTTTTAATTAGACAACAAAGCGGCAGATATCTTATGTGCTCCGACTTATGCTATTTATAGAGCTTTATTGTTTTTCATTAGACAACACCGCGGCAGATATCTTATGTGCTCCGACTTTTCAAGTGCCATTCAGTCCCTGCAGCGTTTGAATTCTAATGATCCGCTTGTGTTGAGAACCCAGGAACTTTTCCACACTCTCCTAACCTCTGATTATGAGATTGGAGTAGTGTGGACTCCGGGTCATGTTGACATCCCTGGTAACAAGGCAGCGGGTGGTACAGCAAGGGACGGTGCTATGAATGTGTCTGAGGTGTATTGGCGTGAGAGTTGGCAGGATATTAAAAATTACCTGAAACATACCTTATTGTGGCAGTGGGTTGGAGAAAATGATCTGAACCAGACGGAAATAAACTACCAAGAATAAAGAATAGTGTTGGTGTTTGGGATTCGTCCACAAGTGCGTCAGGAGACGAAGTTTTACTCGCCTGGATGAGGATTGACCACTGTGATCGGACGCATGGCCATCTCCTACGGGGCGAGCCTCAGCCGGAGTGTGATATGCGCCATGTTCCACTTACAGTGTAGAAAAAATATCCGTGTCCATCGGGAGTACGGAATTCGGTCTACTATATATTACACTCTTGGAAATGATTTTCTTTGTACAAATGCAGTTCTGAGTTTTTTTTATCGAATACAGGACTTCACAGGGTGATTTATTATTATTTTTTTAAATCCGTTTTACTTATCCTCCGGACCCTTTACATCCGGAGGTTATATTCGTTGTTTTAAATATGTTTTAACACACTTGACATTTGGACCTTTTACTTCCGAGCATTTTAGAAATGCGCCTGATAATTTATTTCTGGTAGTATATGTTTTATTATTTTATTATTTCTTTTTAAATACCATCTAAAGACTGTGATCTGCACACTTATGTTTGTTGTTGAAACTGTATTTTTTTTCCCACTTTTAACCGTGATAACGCTTTTTGTCTTTTAGGCATTCAGATTATTGTATTGTGTGTCTGTTTTGTGACAAATTTTACATAAGAGCGCAAATAGCCATAGTAGCTGACGCGCCCTTTTAAAACCCCACTAAGTCCATAGTTGTGATAGGTGATCGATAAATTTTGACCGGTAGTATAAATAAATATGTATATATGTAGTAGTAGTATTGTTTAAGAAGGGCGCGTCAGCTACTATGGCTATTTGCGCCCTTATCTAAAATTCTTAATATAACAAGTACATAAATAATATAATAATCAGTGCTAAAAGAACTAAAAAGCGGTGTCACGATATAATGAGGCACACAAATACTGTAGACTTAAGGTGATTTCTACAGAATCATAAAAGTGAGCAGTTCTACCACACTAGGTGGTATTCAACACGAACAATTAAAACAATAGAACTAAGGCCACCAGAGATAACTTGTGAATCACATTTTCAAACTAAGATATTTTATAAAATATTCTGATGTATAGAGTCCGAAATATCAACAATGTAAAATCAAATATAAAACAAATGTAACCTCCGAATTTGAAGGGTCCGGAGGATAAGTAAAACGGATCAATAAAAAACTAAATCACCTTATCCAAACCTGTATTTGATAAAAATCTCAGAACTGCATTTGTACAATTAAAATCATTTCCAAGAGCGTCACGTAATGTCGGCCGAATTCCATATTGCCTCCGTGCATGGTCATATTTCCTGCAACGCAATAAAAAGTGTTCCACCGTAAGCGGAACATGGCACATATCGCACTCCGGCTGAGGTTCGCCACGTAGGAGATGGCCGTGTGTCAGATGACAATGGCCAATCCTCAACCGGGTGAGTAAAACCTCCTCGTGTCGCGACGCTCTTGTAGACGAATCCCAAACTTGAGCAGTGTTCTTTATTCTTCGTAATTTGTTTCCCTCTTGTGCAGACCATTCTCCTTCCCATTGCCACCAAATTTTATATTTCAAGTAGTTTCGAATGTCCTGCCACCTCTCGCGCCAATATACGAGAGAGCCATCCAGTGCGCCTGCCCTGGCTGCAGCATCCGCGGCCTCATTTCCTGCAATCCCTACATGCCCCGGAATCCACACTACTCCAATCTCATAATCAGAGCAAAGGAGAGTATGGAACAGCTGCTGAGTTCTTAGGACAAGCGGATCATCACAATTAAAAGACTGCAAGGACTGGATTGCACTTAAAGAGTCGGAACAGATAAGGAATCTGCCCTGAGGTTGCCTAATTAAAAACAATAAAGCTCTGTAAAAAGCGTAGATTACAGCAGTAAAAACACTAGTATATTGGCTTAGTCTGTATTTAAATATCTCTCCATTTCTACCGAAGGAACAACCATCACAATCATTTATCCGGGATCCGTCAGTAAAAACTAATGAATAATTTGGATATCGGGATAAAAGTTCACTAAAACGAAGTCTATAAACAAAAGCTGGTGTAAAATTCTTAAAACAGCGGCTCAAACTTATATCAAACATGGGACGTCGCGTAATCCACGGTGGAGTGGTGGTATACTCCAGTGTGCGAACTGATGGTAGATGTATATCCAGCTCAGAGAGTAGTTCACGAAACCGCACACCTGCTGGACGAGGTCTCCGTGGATTTACACTGTATCGGCCGCAAAGAGACGAATGATGGAAAGAGTCGTAAGAATTGTGCTCAGGCTGCGAGCGGAGCTTAACAGCATATGAGCACAACAAAATATTACGTCGCCGATACAGTGATGGTTCTCCTGCTTCACAATACAGGCTCGCTAACCGACTGGTTCGGAAAGCCCCTGTAGCGAGTCGTATCCCATGGTGATGTGTAGTATCTAAAAGACGTAATTTAGATTTATTTGCTGAGCCATAAATAAAACACCGATAATCCACATTTGATCGAATAAGAGCTCGGTAAATGCGTAAAAGCACTGTACGGTCTGCACCCCATCGGACCCCTGACAAAAGGCGTAAAATGTTTAAGGATTTCTCGCAACGCCTTCTCAAATCACGTATATGCGCCTCCCACGTTAACTTATAATCAAAGATAAGGCCCAAGAATCTCGCAGTGTCTGTATATTGCAATTCCACTCCATTAAGACGCAGTTCGGGATGTGGATATAGTCCACGTTGGTTGTAAAAGTGGACACACTGCGTCTTCTGAGTGGAGAATTTAAAGCCATTGCGGACAGCCCATTCTGATAGTACGTTGATGACCAGCTGCAAATGTCGACCGATGGACGGAAGATATCGGGAACTGTAATGTAAACTGAAGTCATCAACGTAGAACAGAAAAGATACTCGGTTACCCACACAGTGGGCAATTCCATTGATCGCAATGCAGAAAAGGAAAACGCTTAATACAGAACCCTGCGGATCGCCGTTTTCTTGGAGGTGTTCGTTAGAAAGTGTGGTGCCTACTCGAACTCGGAAATACCGGTCTGCCATGAACTTCGCAATAAACGTTGGTAGACTACCACGAAGTCCCCAGTCATGCAGAGTTTGCAGAATGCCATACCGCCATGTGGTATCGTAAACCTTTTCTAGATCAAAGAAGACCGCCACAAGATGTTCCTTCTTGAGGAAAGCATCTCTAATGGCGGTCTCTAGCCGAACAAGATGGTCTACGGCGGATCTGTGCTTACGAAAACCACATTTTATATGAGATAATCGGTTTTCCGATTCGAGTACCCACATCAGGCGTTTGCTTATCATTCTTTCCATAACCTTGCATACGCAGCAGGTGAGAGAAATTGGTCTGTAGCTTCCAGACAAAGAAGGATCCTTTCCTGGTTTCTGGACGGGGATTACAATGGCGGAACGCCAAGCAGATGGGAACACTCCCTCAGTCCAGATTCTGTTATACATTGCCATTAGAAAGGATTTTCCAGCAGGCGGAAGATGGCGAAGCATACGGTTATGGATGTTATCAGGACCAGGGGAGGTGTCAGGAGATGTGTCTAGTGACTCCTCCAGCTCCTCGGATGTGAACGGTGTATTGTAATACTATGTATTATCTGATATAAAATTGAGGTTTCGTTTTTCCGCAGCATCAGTGATTTTCAGAAATTCCGGATCATAATTATTTGAGCTGCTAATCTGTGCGAACGAGGTAGCGAATATTTCTGCAATTTCTATTGGACTGGTGGTCGTTAGTCCATAGCTTATTATTCCCGGAATTACAGAACTACGTTTCCCCATTATTCGACGGACTTTGTCCCATACGATGTTAGATGGGACATTCCTTTTCATTGAATTGACGTAGTTTGTCCAGGACGTCTTCTTAGCATCGCATACAGTGCGACGAGCTTTTGCTCGAAGACGTTTAAACTGGACAAAATTTTCTTGGGTCGGATGGCGCCCAAAATGGCGTAAGGCACATCGGCGGTCTCGGTTTGCATCTCTGCAGGCATCAGACCACCAGGGGACAGAGAAGCGTTTTGGCCTGCAGGACGACCGGGGAATAGATAATTCCGCTGACTTCATAACCATATTTGAGAAATGGTCTACTACGGAGTCCACACTTTCATCTCCGTTATCATCGAATGTTATGGACTCCGAAAATCCGACCCAGTCCGCCTTTTTAATAACCCAGTTTGGAGATCGAGATTCCGCAGGACGTAAAGCGGACATACGCATTCGGATGGGGTAGTGGTCACTACCATGTAGGTCGTGAATCACAGACCATTCGAAATGCGTGGACAAAACTGGGCTACAAATGGAGATATCTATCATGGAGTATGTACCATAAGCCAAGGAAAGGTGTGTTGCTTCCCCTGAATTCAGGGTAACAAGATTTAGACGGGTACATACCTCTGCTATTTTATTTCCTCTGTCGTCATCGGAATTTGAGCCCCAAGAGTGGTGGGATGCATTGAAATCCCGCACCAAGAGATATGGTGCAGGTACCTGTGAAAGAATATGTTGAATTAGAAGTACTGTAAACGGTGTACCTGGGGGTATATAAACGAAGACTGTTGAAAACTGTATGGTAGGTAAGGTTACTCTGGCAGCTATGCATTGATGAGGACTGTTAATGTTTAGAACAGAGGAAAAGATATTCTGGCGGAGAAGGAGGGCACAACCTCCGTTAGCACGAATACCGGCAAGATGGTCATACCGGTACACATTGTATCCCGAGATTTTCAGGGAATGTTCAGGTCGGAGGTGTGTCTCCTGTAGACATAAAATAGCAGGGTTCTCACGATAGATCAGTTGCTGAAGTTCTGCATATCTGCTGCGTACACCGTTCACATTCCATTGTATATCAGTCATTATGTGGATCTAAATTATCATGGTGGCTTGACGGGTGATTTTCTCTTATCTATTCTAGGATTTCGTGCCGTTGACTGAGACTGCTTGGCCTTCGACCGTGGGGATTCGCTCGCAGATCGCCGCACGCCCGATCGCGATCTTGATCGAGACCGTGATCTCGACCCGTCACCAGAACAGGGAGCGCGACGTCGCGGCGATCTACCAGGCGTAGAGTCTTTCTCTGTCGCCACGGTAATAATCTTTTTGGAATGTAAGGCCATATATCAAGACCACACGAGTCGTCTGAACCAGCAGTCTGAGTGGCAACGTCTACATACGTCTGGGTTGCGGTTTCAATACGCTTCCCAGGTATACCAACAAGAGGTGGCGTTTGCGTAAATACATCTATTGCTTGTGTTGCTTTTTGCAAAACTGCTGCATAGGACTTTTCTGTCGCCTTTTTCTGTTGATTTAAAATACGCTTACGCGCCTCGAAAAACGTAATATTTTCTCGGACTCTCAGTTCTTGGATATCCTTCTCTACCATATACTTCAGGCAATTTTTAGAATTGGAGGCGTAGTCCCCAGAACAATTCACACAGTGCTCGGCGCTGGCACATGGGGATTCCCCATGGTCAGAACCGCCGCACTTTGCACATACGATGTTGTTTGTGCAACGTTTTTGCGTATGTCCGAACCGTTGGCACCTAAAGCACCGTATTGGGTTCGGCACATTCGCACGAACTGGGACACGCTCGTACCCGACAAGGATGTATTCTGGTAAGACAGGCTTCTCGAAGGTCAAAAAGACAGTGCTCAGCGGAACAGTCTGTCCGTCCCGCTTACGTAATAAACGGTAAGCCTTGGATACAGACTGTTCCGCCAGTTGTAGTTGGATCTCTTCATCAGACATACCGTCCAGAGAATTCGTATGCACTACTCCCCGCGTGGTGTTAAGCGAGGAGTGTCGTTCGACTTTAATAGAGTAAGACCCTAGCAACTTCGCTTTCAACAGCGTCTCACTCTGTTTTGGAGATACCGTCTCGACTAGGAGACTACCGTTGCGTAGGCGAGTTGCATTTTTGACCTTCCCAACGAGTCCGTCGAGTGCGCGTCTCACGTAAAATGGACTGATGTTTTTCATTGTCTTTTCTGTTCCGTCCAAGGTGATACTGATAAACTACGGAGGCGGCACTTTGACATTTACTTTCTCAGGGTCCAAGTCCATAGCAATTTTCGTCAAAATTTGACCACCAGTCGTATCAATTCCTGTCTTCTGTTTTTTATTATTTTTTTCTGAGGGAGGAGAAGAGGAGCGCGAAGAGGCCATTTTGAACTGGCCCTCCCTACGGAACTGTCGGCGTCAGCCTGTCACCGGGGGGGGGGGCGAAAGAAAAAGACGCCTAAGAATTCTTCGCGGTCTGTGCCGGCCGTGGGGACCCCCCCACAGCCCGATCCCAAGCAACCCACTTCACGCAAGTTACCCTTCAAACTGGTCATTACACACCTAATGGCAAGTCTTACACCAGAGGCGTGTCGCAGCTTTATGCCCCTACCACGGGAATAACCGCCCGTGGCTCCCCACTCTACACCGAATACAAGTGCCAGACTACTGCGGCAACTCCGACCGACCCTCCCAAAGCCGGAGCAATCCGAGACCGCACGCAGCTTCAGGGGACTTGTGGTTGATTACACTGCGACACCCATACGTCAGCGGTAACACGTCGGAGCGATATATCCGCCCCGGCGAGCAGAATCGGTCACCGGGACGTTTAAGTCGCTCCTGACCCCCATTGGGATTCCACGTGAGTGTACATGACTACTGGTCCTGGCTCCGCACCTAGACTTGCATATAGGGGCAGTATGAAGGGTCCACTCTTGCTTCGTTGCTGGGCGCCCTGTCGGGCCACACAAGTTGGAAGTCGCGCTCGAAACCGTGGGACAGGACCACGGAGATAGGAAAGATCCCCGCTGGTGAGACGGGAGTTATAAACCTAAGAAACTTAACCTAATAATAGATATAAGAATTAGAAGGGGAAGAAGAATAAAGCCTCATCAGGCATTGTTAACAAATCCCGTCATGGTGGCGGACGTGGCAAGAACAAAAACAGCGGGGATGGAGAGGTGAAAATGGCTGTGATGATGTGGTGGGCGTTCCGCATGCAATGGCGGCCGGCGGAGAGAAATAGTGATGAAAAAGAAGAGAGAACGAAGAGGAGTGGTTGGTGATGGGACGAAAAATGGCCGAAAAGAAGAGCACGAGAGCCACCATTGCACCCCCGGTCACCACTTGGAGGAACCCACCTCGACCGGATGTATATATGTATATATTATTTCACTATATATAAACATTACATTTTACAACTCAATATTATTATTCTTCCATGCATAACCTACATAACAATTAAAATAATAATAATAATAATAATAATAATAATAATAATAATAATAATAATAATAATAATAAAATAATAATATTTGCTTCCCATGAAGAATTTGGATTAAAATCTCCTGAAAACAAGTATGAATTATTCAATTTTAGTGAAATGAAATCGACAAAGTATTTAGTTAAGTAGTGATGCAAGTTGAAATCCAATCATTTTTTCATTAAAGATAACATCACACAACTACAACACTGTCTCATTTCTTCACTTGTGAGAGCCATTTTGCAACTTCTGTTCTTTCTAGCACCTTGGCCAAGTCTAATGCTGTCCTTCCAAGTTTATCAACAGAGGCTGGTTTCGCGCCATTGTTAATAAGAAATTGAACAACAGGCAAATGATCCATGACCGCCGCCAAGTGCAGTGCTGTGACTCCTCTATTGTTTGCCAAGTCTACACTAGCACCTGCTTTAACAAGACATTCAGTGACATGCAAATACCCATTTCTAGCTGCCCAGTGGAGTGGTGTCATACCTTGATTGTCTTCTATGTTTGTGCTGGAGCCTATATTGGTAAGAAGCTGAGCAATTTCCAAGTGAGCATTTCTAGCCGCCCAGTGGAGTGGTGTCATACCTTGATTGTCTTGTATGTTTGTGCTGGAGCCTATATTGGTAAGAAGCTGAGCAATTTCCAAGTAACCATTTCTAGCCGCCCAGTGGAGTGGTGTCATACCTTCATTGTCTTCCATGTTTGTGCTGGAGCCTATATTGGTAAGAAGCTGAGCAATTTCCAAGTAACCATTTCTAGCCGCCCAGTGGAGTGGTGTCATACCTTCATTGTCTTCTATGTTTGTGCTAGCGTCTTCATTGATAAGGACCTGAACAACTTTCGTGTGACCATTACTACCCGCTCTGTGGATTGGTGTCATACCTTGATTGTCAACTACATCTGTGCTAGCTCCTTCGTTGATAAGAAGCTGAGCAACATCAAAGTGACCATTACTAGCCGCTCTGTGGAGTGGTGTCATATCTTGATTGTCAACTACATCTGTGCTAGCTCCTTCGTTGATAAGAAGCTGAGCAACTTCAAAGTGACCATTACTAGCCGCTCTGTGGAGTGGTGTCATACCTTGATTGTCAACTACATCTGGGCTAGCTCCTTCGTTGATAAGAAGCTGAGCAACTTCAAAGTGACCATTACTAGCCGCTCTGTGGAGTGGTGTCATACCTTGATTGTCAACTACATCTGGGCTAGCTCCTTCGTTGATAAGAAGCTGAGCAACTTCAAAGTGACCATTACTAGCCGCTCTGTGGAGTGGTGTCATACCGTGATTGTCAACTACATCTGTGCTAGCTCCTTCGTTGATAAGAAGCTGAACAACTTCAAAATGACCATTACCAGCCGCTCTGTGGAGTGGTGTCATACCTTGATTGTCAACTACATCTGTGCTAACTCCTTCATTGATAAGAAGCTGAGCAACTTCAAAGTGACCATTACCAGCCGCTCTGTGGAGTGGTGTCGTACCTTCATTGTCAACTACATCTGAGCTAGCTCCTTCATTGATAAGAAGCTGAGCAACATTAAAGTGACCATTACTAGCTGCCCATTGGAGTGGTGTCATACCTAGATTGTCAACTATATCTGTGCTATTTCTTTCAATGATAAGAAGCTGAGCAACTTCAAAGTGACCATTACTAGCCGCCCAGTGGAGCGGTGTCACACGATATTGGACAGAAACATGTATCCTAGCTCCTGCTTTGATAAGAAGCTGCACCACTTCCAGGTGATTTTTCAAAGTCGCCCAGTGGAGTGGTGTCATATGTTGAATATCAAATAAATCTGTGTTAGCGCCTGCTTTGACAAGAAGCTGAGCAACTTCCCAATAACCCCACCATGCCGCCAAATGGAGCGGTGTACCACCTTGAATATCCACAACATCTGTGCTAGCGCCTGCTTTGATAAGTAGCTGAGCAATTTCTAAGTCACTGTTACTGGCCGCTGTGTGGAGTGGTGTCATACCTTCATCGTCAAATGTATCTGTATTAGCGCCTGCATTGGTAAGGAACTCTGTAACTTGGACGTCACCTCGAGATACCGCCCAATGCAGCGGTGTTCTCCCATTTACATCCATAGCGTTTATATTAGCGCCCGCAGTGATAAGACGCTTAATAAGTGGGAAGTAATCTTCAGACGTTGCTATGTGCAACAGTGAAAGTCCCTGATTGTTCTTTGAAGATGGGCTCGCTCCCCACTCTAAAAAAATATTCAACATGGAAAGTGATCCTGAATGTATCGCATATGCAATAGGAGTTTCATTGTATGCGTTCTTCTGTAAAGGATTTAAACCAAGGGATGCAAGGAATTTCACCAAAGATTCGGAACCCGATCGAGCAGCGAAAAACATGAGGCTGTATCCATTAGTGTCGACGAGCAGCGGGTCCTCTCCTGCCTCTATGAAATATTGAACAAGAGAAAGAGATCCTGATAGTGCAGCGTAGGTGATAGGCGTGTTACCATTCGTGTCCGTGCTATTTCGCTCCGCGCCCCACGATAAGAAAGCCTGGACCAGCGGCAGTGATCCTGACAGAGCCGCAAACAGAAAAGTTGGTGTCGCATAATGACTGCTTAAGTTTATTTCGCGTGCAAGAAAAATTTCCACGAGAGGGATTGATCCTGACCAAGCAGCGCAATGAACAAATGTTATTGTTTGTCTGTATGGAAATCCACTTCCGAATACATTGAGCTCAATCTCAGCGGAAAGATTTCGAAATACGTTGAGCAATAATTGTGTCACTTGGATGTGACCTCGGCGCGAAGCCTCACAAAGTATGTTGTCTTCCACTGGAGTTCCCATCATCAACAACGTTGACACCTCTAATATGTCTCCATTCCGGGCTGCTTCTAACAAAATTTCTTTTCTCTGACTAGGATCTAACATCAAGAGTTTCTGTGAAAAAAAAGAAAAGACAACACCAAATTTATTATAAGCGTATCATTCACACGAACAACATTGTAACCAACACATTTGTTGAAAATGAGACATGGGACATCATTGTGTATGCAGTTCTGCATGCAATGTGAAATTTTGTTTTTGTCTAAATCAACAATTCACACTATTGCAAATATTTGAAATTGGAGGCCCAAATGCAAAAACTGCCTAAGTCCACTTTCTTAGTTTTTTTTTTTTTTTTTTTTTTTTTTTTTTTTTTTTTTTTTTGCAAAGGAGCTTTGAATATTTGCAGAGTTCACACTTTCCTTTCAAGTAAATTAAGTTTGGTTCCATGAAATACTAGCCAACAAATAGCTTGGCTTTAGAAATGCTTTTTTCGAAATAATCTAATTTACACTTAGATATTAAGGCTTAAAGAAATGGACTTACGCATTTTTATCCACAAATAATGAGAACTGATTTTTTAGGCCTTTAACATAATGTTTTATTGTGTTATTTCACTTTCTCTTAGTTTCTTTTTTTAAATTACATATAATCTTTGCAGCATAAGTTTACACTAACAGTTTAATTTTTTTAATTTGTAATGTTCAACATTATTTTTTCTCAAATGTAATTTTATTACGCCATAACTCCTATATTGGCGTAAATTACGTATTGTAATATGCATCCACATGCTTTTTTTCTAACTGCAGATATTTGTCACATTTAAAGATTTGATGTTTCGTTATCATTTTACCTTGTTATACATAAAATTTGTTTCAATGCTGTAAACTTTTAACACACACTAGATTAAAAATACCCACATTTTTCATGTACTCTCATCATAATGATCTTTCCCTTTTACATATTACGCTACATATTTTAATATTCTGAACTCAAATAAACTACATGCAATAGATCTACACCCTCTTTTTTCATTTCACATCATGTTTAATTTCCTCGGCTGTTCTTCCTGTGTTTCCCATTACAATTTTGTACAAATTTTATTGTTCATATTCTGGCGCATTACAGGAGGTGGAATATGTCATCTACTTTTGTTCGATTCATTTGAATGTGTTGCCCATTGAACTAAGAGGGAGGTGTCGTGTTTCCCTTTCGGTGTCTTCGTACTTTGTACAAGGGCCGAGTCATGCTTTCTCCTGCTTCGGGTCCATTCCTTTGGAAAAGTGCGCATATTCCTGCAACAAGTTTTCTAATCCGTCTCGAAAAAGTTTTTATAATCAAGTGTCTTTATAACTCGTTCGTCAGCGGCGTTTCTATCTGCCCAGAGACTGTGAACACAACTACAATTGGATTTTTTGTTCTGCATTTTCTTCACGATATATATATACAGTAGTCAGGACTGCACTTTGTCTCTTTTTCTACAGTGCTCAATGAATGCAAAATCACGATCGATGGGCCTGATTCAGTGTCCAAGAATTGGGTAAGATACTAAAATATCTTCGAAGATTTTCTTATTAATGTGATTATCAAGAGAGGCAGAATGATAGCGATTTTTATTTTGGCCCGATAGAGGTGGGTTTCTCCGAGTTGGTGACCGGGGGGTGCAATAGTGCCTCTCGTGCTCTTCTTTTCAGCCATTTTTCGTCTTACCACCAACCAGCCCTTTTCGTTCTCTCGTCTTTTCCATCGATCTATTTCTCCCCGCCGGCCACCATTGCATGCGGAACGCCCACCACATCATCACATCCATTTTCACCTCTTCATCCCCGCTGTTTTGTTCTTGCCACGTCCGCCTACATGACAGGATTTGTTGAGAATGCCTGATGAAGCTTCATTCTTCTTCCGCTTCTAGTTATTATATTCGTTCTTAGGTTAAAGTTCTTAGGCTTATAACTCCCGTCTCACCAGCGGGGATCTTTCCTATCTCCGTGGTCCTGTCCCACGGTTTCGAGCGCGACTTCCGAATTGTGTGGCCCGACAGGACGCTCTGCAACGAAACAATACTGGCTCTATATGCAAATTTAGGTGTGGAGCCCAGACCAGTAGTCATGTACAATCACGTAGAGTTCCAATGGCGATTTAGACGCCCCAGTGACCGACTCAGCTCACCAGTGCGGATATATCGCTCCGACATGTCACCCCTGACGAAAGGGTTACGCGATGTAATCAACCACAAGTACCCTGAAGCTTTGCGGTCTCGGATTATTCGACTTATGATGGTCGGGCGAGCTTTTTACGAGTCGGGTTCTGGAAGCTGGATAGTCCTGGGGTTGTCCAGTGTAGAGTGGGGAGCCACGGGCGGTTATTCTAGCGGTTGAGGCATAAAATTGTGTATCACCTTTGGTGTACGACTTGCCGTTAGATGTTTAATGCCAAGTTTGAAGGGTAACTTGCGTAAGATGGGTTGCTAGGGATCGAACTGTGAGGGGGTGCCCACAGCCGGCACAGACCGAGAAGAATATTCAGGTGTCTTTTCTTACGCCCCCGGGTGGCAGGCTGACGACGACGGTTCTGTATGGTGGAACAATTCCAAAATGGCCTCTTCGCGCTCCTCTTTCCCTTCATTAGAGAAACTACAACATGAGAAACCAAAGTTAGGAAAAGACAGTGCGACTGATGGTCATATGACGAACACTGCAATGGGCTTGGACCCTGAGAAAGTAACAGTTAAAGTGCCGCCTCCAAAGTTTATTAGTATTACCTTGGACGGAACCGAAAAAACTTTGAAAAACCTATGTGAGACGCCCACTCAATGGACTCGTGAGCAAGGTCAGAAATGCAACTCGACTCCGCAGCGGCAGTCTCCTTGTTGAGACTGCATCTGCAAAACAGAGTGAGGCGCTATTGAAAGCAAAGTTGCTGGGATCCTACCCAAGCAGAGTTGAGCGACACACCTCACTGAACACCACGCGAGGAGTTGTGCATACGGATTCTCTAGATGCTATGTCCGATGAAGAGATCCAATTAGAGCTGGCGGAACAGTCCGTGTCCAAGGCTTACCGTTTACTGTGTAAGCGGGACGGACGGACTGAACCCCTGAGCACAGTCTTTCTGACCTTTGAGACGTCTCTCTTGCCAGAATACATCCTTGTCGACTACGAGCGTGTCCTTGTGCGTGCGTATGTGCCGAACCCAATGCGGTTCTTTAGGTGCCAACGGTTCGGACATCGGTTAAAACGTTGTACCAACAACATCATATGTGCAAAGTGCGGCGGTGCTGACCGTGGGGATTCCCCATGTGCCGGCGGCGAGCCTGTGTGAATTGTTCTGGGGATTGAGCTGAGTGCACCCCTCATATAATGGCAGTTGACTTGAACATAAAACGTCAACTTATATGCCTAACTTGAAGTCAGGCCACAAAAGGAAACATTGAAGGAGGACAGTTCGATCCAGTGCTATGGATTTAATTCGGCGTAGCTCAATGGTCAGAGCGCTTGGTACGTAGAACCAAGGACCCGGGTTCGATCCCCGGTGCCGGAGCGAATTTTTCTCAAATATTAATTGTCAATATTATAGATATTATTCCGTAGGACAGATTAATAAAAATTTTTAATATTACATGTCCACGTCAGTAAGCAGACAAAACACATGTCCGTCCGAATGCATCAGGAGTGCAGAGGTTAAAATCCTAAAATGTATAATGACGTTTACCAGCGGCCAAAGTAATGCTGTAGTAAACACTGATAATTCTTGAAGATGCAATTGCCCTTTACGCGAGCTTGTAGGGTGCCTATTATTATTATTATTATTATTATTATTATTATTATCACCATCATAATCATCATCATCGTCATTATCAATATTTATTCAGCTGTCGAAATTGCAATAATTGACGTAATATTTCGAACGTAGAGATTCGAAAATTTAATTCCGTAAGTGTTGCATTACTGTAGCGCTTGATGTTTACAGTCCTATTAAAACAGGATACGAAGAATTATATAAGAAGTGCTAAAACACAAAGAATGATTATTAAAATTCTAGCGCATTTGGCTACGAACTAAGAGCAAAGTGATTGCTTCTAACAATGTTTCATGTTTTTCAATGTAGTTACAACAAATGTGTAGTATATTAATAATAGTTTTTCTGAAATAAATGTTCTTACATTATTGCACTCTCTAAGTTCCACTTTCAAATGATTTGATAAAGAGAGCCCGTCGGCATTAAAGTGCAATAAAAATACGATGAAAGAGTAATGGAACGGAGAAAAAATTCTCTCCGGCGCCGGGATTTGAACCCGGGTTTTCAGCTCTACGTGCTGATGCTTTATCCACTAAGCCACACCGGATACAATTCCGACGCCGGTTAGAATCGTCTCAGATTAAGCTCCAACTCTTGAGTTCCCTCTAGTTCAAATCCCGGCGCCGGAGAGAATTTTTCTCCGTTCCATTACTCTTTCATCGTATGATGACGCAGAATATCTGCATGGAAATATCATATGTACTTCGGTACATTAAAATAATATATATGATATGCGTAAATCACTTTGTGATTTAAGACGGCGCTTATTCCGTCGGATCCCGGCCAACTAGTCACTCATATCGAGTGCACCTCAGCACAAGTGTGGACTTCGGTCCTGCGTTCATAGACATCTATGACGTAGTGCAGAGGGCGGCCACTAGAGGGAACCCAAGAGTTGGAGCTTAATCTGAGACGATTCTAACCGGCGTCGGAGTTGTATCCGGTGTGGCTTAGTGGATAAAGCATCAGCACGTAGAGCTGAAAACCCGGGTTCAAATCCCGGCGCCGGAGAGAATTTTTCTCCGTTCCATTACTCTTTCATCGTATGATGGCGCAGAATATCTGCATGGAAATATCATATGTACTTCGGTACATTAAAATAATATATGCATTAAAAATGCTTGTTTGTAATTATTCCCCTAAATTTTCAAATAGAGAATACATCTGTGGTAGCCACGCTTCCAAGTTAAACCATTTTTCTCACAAACGGAATAGCCTACTTTTCTTCTGAAGTCACCGTCTTTATTGCTGTAGGTTCTCTGCCATGATACTGCTGAAGACATTTCTGCATTTCTGTTCTGCATTTTAGCGGGTAAGAAATGCTTCATGTATGTGAAAATTTTATGATATCAATAAGACGAATTGATCAAAACGATAAAATAAGTTTCTATACGCCCCTCAAAGTTTAACATAGAGGAAGTGTCACAGTTTATACCCCAATACTTAAGAGTGGAAATCGTGAAGAGAGGAAAATCCTTGGATATAAATGGCAGGGAAAATAATGCTAAATATGAAGCCCAGCACGTTTGATACATGTTAACATTTGCTGAATGCAATTCTTGCGAAAAAGTACAACATTGCGACAAAAATGATACCTGTATTATACACGCAACAGAATTTAAACAGATTTTGCTCCGGGAGAATTGATAAATGTGAGAGCATGCTTTATGCATTTACTCACCTCACACTGGTTATAAGTCTTGATGACATCTTGATTTGCAGATCTGATTGTGACGTTGCACCCTTCATAATCCCAGGTCACGTCTTCATAATGCGCAGTTCCATAGCTCAATGCAGATTCCTCAACATTGACGCAGCACATGGAAGCGGTGACCAAGGAAAAGTGCAATTCAGGAACAACTGAAACCACAAACATAGCTTACTGAGGATTCTGTTCATGCCACACAATTCCGACATCAGGACAGGAGCTCACCTTGCACGATCACAGTCCAGTTGAGGCTCTCGTTACTCCGGATGTCGAAACCTTTCAAGAAGTAACGTCCCGACTGGAAGCGATCCACTCTTAACATGGAGAGTTGCATTGTGGACTCGTCCCTCGTGATGGCGACTCTGTGGTCGGAAGGGCCTATTTTCCTACTGCCCGGCCCGAAGAACCACAAGTTGTCCTCCTCCGTCTCCACGTAAGCTTCCAGCGTCACACTGTCGCCTTCCCTCACGCGCACCAAGTGCGGCGTCAAGGGTTCGAGCACCAAGCTGTCACCTGGAGGAATTGCACGTTACGTGAAGTTAAGAATATCAGTTTTGTTTACTTTACGACACTTTATCAACATCTATGGTTATCTAGAGTGTGAATGATATGGTGACAATGCCAGCGAAATGAGTCCAGGGTCCAGCGCCGAAAATTACCCAGCATCTGCTCTTAACGGGTTGAGGGAAAACCCCGGCTGGGCCCGCTAGTTTCACGGTCAGGATGCTAACCGTTCCTCTACAGCGACGGATAAGAACATGAATTGTAGGGAACATAAATAACACCAGATGTTAGAGTCAAGCAATCTGAATTTACTGGACTCCGGACTCATTTCACCGGCATTATCACCTTTATTTCATTCAGACGCTAATTGCCCTAATATGTCGTAAAATAACGTACTTAAAAATCTGAAATTATTTTAATTGTATTGGTATATTTTCAATATACTGGGCGTCCATTGCTTTATTTGTCATCCTTTCCTTATAACATAGAAATGCAAAATCGTTGGGTTCTAATAACAGCAATCCTTTTCCACATGGAAGCTAGTGACTCGCAAATAAATCCACTGCCTTGTCGACTTTGTGTCCTCCCTCTCTCCTTTTTTTTTTTTCTTTCAAGCGTGATCTAGTAAATTTATTTTATTTGCTGATCAGAGACGGTAGCACTTATGGGTTTCGTCATCAAGGTTCTTTTTCGTTCGTACAACAAATTTTTTGGCTATATTTACTATTTCGATGTAATAAGCTAATTATTCTTGGCGCTTTTAATTTAATTTCATTTAATTCATTCCATAGGTATTACATTAGCATTGAAGCCTGTAATGACCGACTTTAGAGTTACATAATTTTCTTGCCAGAATAAATGAGGTCAAGCAATCGCCATAGATTACCTGGAAATAGGATACCTCGGAAATATCTGAACCAAGTAATCAGCCCGAGTAGGAATCTCTCCCAAGGGCAGTCGAGGTGGCTTCCACCAAATTTGTCACCGGTGACAATTCTGGCTCTCCTGCTTCTTTCTAACATTCACCATCCTGCCCCAGTTGAGGCGGGTGACTCTCGTGCTTTTCTTTTCGTAAATTCATTGGGCTATCACAACCCAGACCTTTTTGTTCTCTCCTTTTTCATTGCTATATTTTTCTCTGCCTTCCACCATTGCATGCGGAACGACCACCACATCATTACAATCATTTTAACTTCTCCATCCCCGCTGTTAGATTTGCCACGTCCGCCTCCATGATGGGATTTGTTAAGAATGCCTGAGGCTTCATTATTCTTCCTCTTCTAGTTTATGTCCATTAGCAAATTTAGTTTACTAGGCTTTTAAGTCCCGTCTCGCCTGCGGAGACCTTGCCTTCTCCGGTTCTGTCCCAGTTTCCACCGCGGCTTCAGACTTGTGTGATCCGACAGCCCAGCAACGAAACGATAGTGGATCCTTCATACTGTCTCTATAGGCGAGCCCAGGTTCGGAGCCCAGACCAGTGGTCATGTAGTCACGTAGAGTACCCTCAGGAGTACCAGGAGTGATTGAGGCATTCTGGTGAACATCTCTGTTCGACGGGGCCGAAATGTCGCTCCGACGTGTTACCGCTGACGAATGGGTGTCGTGATGTATCCAACCACCACTGAAGCAGGACGGTTTCAGATTAATCGACTTATGTGCGGACGAGCTCTTTAGGAGAAGAGTTGTGGTAGCCGGGTAATCAGTGTAGAGTGAGAGGCAACGGGCGGTTGTTGCCATTATGGGAATGTAAGTTGCGGCCGCCTCTGGTGTATGCCTTACCGATAGCAGGACGAATAGAAGAAAAAGTGTACGCTCTGCTATGCTTTCCTATTGTCGGTGGCGGACCTGATAACTAATGGCGCTTCGATCGCTACGTTCCATCTGTTGTCTGAAGTTGGACACCTCGAAAATATATTTCTCGCGCGTTTAATGATGAAAGTTGCTAGGGATTGTTAATATGCTTTGTTGTTGAGAGTTAAGTAGATGTCTTCAATTTGTTGTGCTTTGAATTAACCGTAACAAAAGAATATTTTGTGGTGTTTTACAAAATGATTACAAAAATTCCGTACTGTTTTGTTCTCGGTTATATTGTATTGTATTGTGTTTATTAACATTCCATGGTATTCATACATCATTACAGCTAGAATATGGAACAAGTCAAAAAACTTAATACTATTATAAAATCTTAATTTATAGTCACAGTCTAGATGAAATATATACAGATGAGATTTACAATATAGTCTACTAGTACAACACATAGTTTTAGTATCAATTTCATGAAGTGTTATTGAATGTCATGAATTCACCTACAGAATAGAATGCGTGAGAAATTAGGTACTTCTTTAATTTGGCCCTAAATAATTTTATGTTTTGAGTTTCATTTTTTATATCGATAGGGAGGCTATTAAAATTTTTACTGCCATATAACGCACTCCTTTTTGATAGCACGATAGACTTGCCGATGGAGTATGAAAGTCATTTTTTGACGTGTATTTATGCTAAGAACTGTTGAATTAGTTACAAAGTTTTCACGATTACATACGAGGAAGACTATTAATGTAAAGATATATACTGAGAAAAGCCATGGGCATTATTTGTCGTTTTTTGAAAATAGTCCTACACGATTCCCTAGATTTGGCACCTACTATTATTCTAATTACTCTTTTTTTGTAATAGAAATATATTGTTACTATCTGTGGAATTTCCCCAGAATATTATTCCAAAACTCATTACCGAATGGAAGTATGCAAAGTATATTGTTTTTAAGGTATTGATATTTACTATCTTTTGCATAGATCTAATAGCAAAAAGCTCGGAATACAGTAAAAATAGTGTAACAAGACATTTTTCTTCGTCTTCTAAAGAAAAAGATTAGTTAGGAAAGTGAGCCAAAGAGATTCCGCGGAAAGATAGGCAGTTTTCGGTAAATAACCGATCAGACTGTTGTAATATAAAACGTCATAAGACAGCAATACCGCGAGTGCGTTGAAAATTACAACCAAGAGTTTTACCTCACATTTTCCCCAATTTACCGAAATGATGAAATATATGAAAATAAACGTTGCGGAGTGGTAATATTCGATGAGGTCAAATTCAGAGAAGAAATTAAATTTAATAATTATTCCCTTAGAGTGGACGTATTTTTTGATTTCGGAGATCTCACGTCTGATGTCCAAAAGAAACAATTAGCAAATCATTGAATATATTTATGCAAGATTGGATTCAACCAATTGCTATTTCCGCTAGCAGAAACGCTACTGCTGGTGATATTCTCGCTAAAATTCTTATTCAAGTTACACTACAATTAGAAGCAGTTTGGGGCGAGAGTAGTCGGTTTCACTTGCGATGGCAGTCAAACAAATAAAATGGCCTGGAAATCTTTAGAAATCAATGGAAAAAAAAAATCCAGCACAATGCTATATTCCTAACCCGTCTGACGGAAAAAGCAAGATATGGGCATTCTCAGATTTTGTACACATACTGAAAGGCATAAGAAATTATTTCCATGATAAAGTCGCACTCTCTTACAAGGAGAAAAACATCAATTTCAGTTTTTATAGGAGACTTTTTGAGGGAGATCTATCTGGATGTGCCAGTCTTAGTGTTTGTCCCAAGTTGACAACAGCTTATTTAGATCCTTCGTCCTTTCAGAGAATGAATGCCAGACTTGCGTTCCAACTCTTCAGTGACAGTGTCGCCAAAAGTCTCAAATTTTATCGTGAAGTAGGGTCATCGGGTTTCGAGGGCTGTGAGGACACTGAAGAATTTACAAGGCATTTAAACTGCATTGCCGGCGCATTAAATTTACACACTCCTGCTAAGACTCTTTATTAAGACTCCTCTAACCACAAATTCCTTATTAATTTTCTTCAATGTCTCAGAACTACAACCAACACATTTGCTTCCGGTATAACAATGGAGTCTTTAGTAGTAACCTTGCAGAATACTTTAGAAATGAATGAATGGCTCTGGAGCAAAGGATACAATTATGTCCTAACAGGGAAACTCACCCAAGACCCCTTGGAACGTCACTTCGGAGTTTTACGTTCACTCAGTTCAGATGACCATCTTTCGACGATAGATTTCCTCCATATGCATTTATTACAATGTATTTATGTCCCTGCAAAGCAGGTCCTTAACATTGCAGGAAACTGTGAACCGAAAAGTGATAAACTACTCACATCTTTTGTGAATCAAATGCGAACATTAGCGCAAAATGCAGAATTACGTAACAAGGCAGCTAAGAAGTCTGTAGAAACTTGTAGTATAAAAGAAAAAATTGTTCTTTGTGAAGAATTGCATGGTCAAGGCTGGGAAAGTGCTGTGCCCGAGTTGGTAAATACCACTCCTGCCGTGTTGATTGACAGATGTTTAGTGTATCATGTGGCAGGTTATGTCGTAAATCATTCCACTAAGTTTATTGCGTGTACCCTGTGTGTCCATTGCCTTCGACAGAAAAGTAATGTGTCTAAATATTGTGCAGCTCTCACACAAATCAAGGACTACGGATCCGGTAGGAACGTCAGTTTTTGAACCCATCCCTCCCAAGCTGTGTACGACGCACTTCTTCAAACAGAAATGAAAATTAAAGAAAATATTAACTCAGCAAGTGCAATGTGGGTTGATACCTTCTATGACTGTCTTGACACTATTGACGCTCTTACGATCCAGTCTTCGGGAGCAGGTTGTTGCAGAGAACACATCATGGATATTATTCCTAAATTGGTTTACCACTACTTAAAGTGCCGATTCTTCTTCAGGACACAGGAAATCCGAAGAGAATTATAAGCTGTAATTCCGCCAAGTCATCTCGCAAACTTTCGAAGGTAGCAGGCAACTAATCATTCATATGGTGAGTAATTTAATTAATTTATAAGCATGTAAATTATCTTTCAACTCTGGTTTTATTTAATATTTTGTAGAGTTTTCTGTCCCTGAATTCGCAACTTGTTAAATACTTAACTTATCGCTTTCATAGCGTTTCAGATCCCATTGTATTTTCTGTTACGAACGTTCATAATAGTGTTAACTGAGAGAAGGCTATTAATTATGTATAAGGGACTATGCAGGTGTTCCTAAAGTTACGAATAGACGAGTTAAATGGTAGAAATTTGCTTTTTAAAAAGGACTACCTTTAGCGTAACAAGAACTGTGAACTTCCTCCAAGTCAGGAGCCTAGCGACAGAAGAGCCGCGTTGCGGCGGACCCGTGTAAACTGGCTGAGTGCGTACACTATTCCTTCTATTAGTCCTGCCGATAGATCAGTCTGAAGGGTAAATTACATGAGGTAAGATCTTGGGATCGGGGTGAGGGGTGAAGAATTTCCATGTGTATTTCTTTCGCACCGCCCCCCCCCTCCCGTTGACAGGCTAACGGCGACGGTTCTGTAGGAGGGCGCCAGTTCAACAATGGCACTTTCGCGCGCCTCCACTCGCCTGATTCCTTTCACCATTCGTCTCTTTACGGCCGATACACGGAGACTTCGTCCAGCAGGTGTGCTGTTTCTTGCACTGCTCTCTGAGCTCGACATCCGCCTGCCAACAGTTCGCACACTGGAGTATACGGCCACTCCACCGTGGATTATGCGACATCCCATGTTTGATGTAAGTCTGAGCCGAAGGTTTAAGAATTTTGCACCAGCTTTTGTTTATAGACGTCATTTTAGTAAACTTTTATCACAGTTTCCAAAATATTAATTACTTTTTACTGACGGATCCCGAGTAAATGATTGTGTTGGTTGTTCCTCCCGTACAAATGGAGAGATATTTAAATGTAAACAGCCAGTATACTGGTGTCCTTATCGCTGAACTTTATGCTTCTGATTTTAATTAGAGAACCCCGGGACAGATTCCTAATCCGAGCCATTCAGTCCGTGCAGTCTTTTAATTCTGGTGATCGACTTTTGTTGAGAACTCAGGAGCTCTTCCTCATTGTTCTTAGCTCCGATAACCACTGAATATTTTAATCTCTCGGCAAATATACCATTCAACATTAAATAGTTACGTAAATAACTTAGTGCCCAAGCTATAATATGTGAACTCGCTTTTAATATGTTGTTTGTTATCTCATCATACCCTGAGGAGAATTTTGACTTTAGATTTTTAATATTTGAAATTATTTCTTGTTTTTTTTTTTTTTTGCTGGAAATATTTGAATTTTTGGGAATTTTATCGGAAAATAATGTGTTAAAGAATCTAAACTACAGTCGCGCTCAAAATTCCTGACGTTAGCAGATGTGTCTGCTTATTGGCGATAGCCGATAGCGGCAGTGCTGCGTTGCAACATACGGGCTTCGCAGACCCGCTGCATAGTCGCCGCTTAGAAATCTCAAATCAAATAACAAGTGCGCTGGGAAAATTGGTTTGTTGTTTGGACCCTGCATGTATATATGATGAATGTTTAATGTTTTCTGAACACATACAAACAAAAATCACATTTCTACCCCCAGTGGTTCCAATTTTATGGGTTAATACGGTAAAACCCCGACAAGACGCTGTTCAAGGGACCGTGTGTAAATCTCGTATTAATCGGGACCGCATATTAGACGGGTATACTTATTTTGACTTATATACAGTATCTATTAGAATTTTTCTTTATTGATATACATTATTCATGAAAGGTAATACAGCATTACTCCATTATGTAATTACTATACTGTACGTCAAAGACATTTACAATTTATATTGTACTCAATTCTTTCGAAATAAGTAATTTATAGTTGGTTGTCGCGTGCGTGTTTCCAAGTCCTCATGTTTATCACCTTCACTTTCCTGCGCTTACATCCTTCCGACGTCGCAGCTGCAGAGATTGTCGCGATTTTTTATTATTGTCCTTAATGTGGAAGATGGGATTTCTAATGAATCAGAGAGTTGTTTCTGATTATGGGTACTGTTTTCATCGTAATTTCGTAAGAATTCCATTTTTATCCGTCACAGTTGCCTCTGTCTCATTGCTTTTGTGCTGACTTCCAGCAATGAAGTAGTGGACGATGTTTATACAGCTGCGATGCGATAAGGAATGTTGATATGTAAGAATTTTGAGAACCATATACTTACAGCTTCAAACAAAGGGTCTCTTCAGAATATAAACAGAGTTAACTGTTTGTGAGAGGAGAGAAGAGAGACTACTAAATTGAAAAGTCAGTTCGATTTCTGATGGTGTTGTGTGCAGTTGGTTCTGTTTAAAGTACGGTATATGAAAGTGTAACGTAATATCTTTTTCGTGTGTTGGCAATTTGGCATTCTCAAAACAATTAATATGTCTTTTTAGTGAGCCCAGTAAAAGTGGGAATGGTGGATCGAGTGGATATGGCAGTAAAATTCGGAAAATGGCGTTTAGCCTTTATAATTTCTTTAGGAAATACTCTTCTCAAGAAATGCGTAATAATCTTAACTTTTCAAAATGTCAAGCACTGACTGCCGAGGGGTGTTCTTTAAGTGTCTCTATAGTGTCTTGTGTATGCATAGAAGTTAAAAGAGCGCAAACACAGGGTGCCGATAAATTGTTCCATTCTCCTAGAAAGCATAATATAAATGTTCCTTAAAGAGTTACAAATCTAGACGACTTCCAAAAAGACGTTGTACGACGTACAATTTTTTACTTTTACGATAACGGAAAATTTCCGACAGCTGAGAAACTAACCGTACTGCTTAGAAAAAAAATTAATTCCTCAGGTTCAGTTTCTTCCACTAAAAGATTATTGAATCGGTTGGGATTCCTCTACAGCAAAATCATTGATGGGCGAAAATATCTAATGGAACGGAATGATATTGTTGCCGCAAGACTGACGTTTCTGCGCAAAATGCACATGATCAGATCATCAGGTGACACTCGACCCACATTTTACCTTGATGAAACGTGGGTCAACAAAAATCATTCTCTGAAATATGTTTGGCAATACTCAAATAGAAATGGAGACCTTAAAGTGCCTTTATAGTTTGCCATGTAGAATCAGCTGAAACAGGTTTCGTTCCAGGTAGTAAATGGGTATTCAGATCAAAGAAAACCAGTGATTATCACGAAGAAATGACGGCACAATCATTTCGCGATTGGTTCTTAAACAGATTTCTAAATCATCTAGAGGAAGGGAGTATAATTATAATGGAAAATGCTCCATACCATTCCGTTAGCATTAATAGGACACCAAATACCTCCTCTAAAAAAGATTAAATGAGTGAATGGCTGAAAAATAAAGGTGTTAGTTTTCTCCATCAGAAACTAAGTCAGAACTTTTGGAAAAAGTGTTGCCGTTCAAAAGCAGTGAAAATATGTATGAACTTGATCAGCTGGCCAATGAAATGGGGCATGAAGTGATAAGACTCCCACCTTATCATTGCCAGTTATAATGCAATAGAACTAATTTGGATCCGGGTGAAATGGGAGGTCGCTAGAAACAACAAAACTTTAAAATGTCGGATGTGGAAGAACTTGTAAATAAGGAACTTGATAATGTGACAATTGAGGACTGGGTAAAATGCGTGAAACACGCGGTGAAATTACAAGAGGAAGATTTCGCTAAAGAGTTAGGTCGGGAAATCATTTTGGAACCAGTGGTCATTAATTTACAAGAAGACAGTGACACAGATGACAGTAAAACTGATGGTGAGGGGGCTGACGACGATATGTTGGCTCACCATTAGCTCTGCCACTGGAGTAGAAATTTGCAGCACAAAAGGTTCGTTTTATTAATTCATAATTTTCCTTAAACGAAACACAGGCATATAATAACCGTTATTATTGTAAGATTGTGCTCTGACAGCACGGACATAATGCTATTTAGGACCATGTGAATTCAATCAATTCATTTGTACAGAAAATTACTATTTAAAATTAATCCTATCATTCAATTTATTTGATCAAACTGCGCCTTTATGTTATTCGACAAATGTATTAACCCTAATAAAAGTAAAACTTACAAAACTGATATAAATTCAGCGAGTTACGTCTGACTCAACTAATTTTCTATATTTTGTGACTTTTAATTTCATTCGATGTAGTATAAAGATATTATTATTATTATTATTATTATTATTATTATTATTATTATTATTATTATTATTATTATTATTATTATTATTATTAAGTCTTCTGCATCTCCCTATCAAACCAACCTCAGGTAAAGGGTCGCGCTCCACAGTTTTAAAATTACTGCCGCTGTGAGACAGAGACGGAGAGAGTAGCTGTGACAACATCGCGCTCGCATGTTGCTGGGTTTCGCTAAACGTCAGGAGGTTTGAGCGCGACTGAAATACTAACATTTTGGGGGATGTTGAGGTTGTCAATTATTGTAAGAAAATATTTGTTAAATATATTTGCAATTTCACTTGGGTCTCACGTTTTTGTATTATTAGATATAAGGATATAGTATGTTACTTTACTTTATGATCGTACACTTTCTTTTTTAATTATGTTCCAAGTTGTTTTGATTTTATTATCAGAGTTTTGTATTGTTGTATTATAGTGCAATTCTTTAGGTTTTTGGATTACTTTGTGTAATATTTTAAAATAATTTTTATAGTGTTGTTTTAAGTTTGTATCATTACTATTTCTGCTGTGTATGTATAATGATCTCTTGGTTTTGCATGAGATTTTAATACCTTGTGTAATCCATCTATTGTTACATATTGTTTCATTTGTATACTTTAAAGGAAAACAGGATTAAAAAAATATTTAGAAATGTTTTATGAAACTCGTTGAATTTACTGTTCATATAACTTTGACTGTATACTCATTCCTATGTTTCATTTTTAAGATTTATTTGAAAATTATTGAATGATTCCCTGGTTATATTTCTGAATCTCACTTTAGTTTTTTTTATGATGTGTTAATATTTCTATTTAGGAGTTGAGCATCATGATCCGAAAGACCATTAATTATTGGGGTTGTTTGAGGTATACCTATTCTTTCCTTTCCGATAAATATGTTGAATATCGCAGTAGCTGAATCCCCTTGTATTCTGGTCAGAATGTTTACTGTGATGGTGAGGTTGTCTTCATACAAACTTGAAATCAATATTTCTCCTACAGCAATATATATGACGCATAATATAAGAATGTGGTTAATTCGATTTTTGAAAAAGGTGGACATATGTCTTTTTCATAATTACCGATTCAATTATAATATTAATAGTGAGGAAATTGAATTCTAAGTGATGCAATGAAAATGTAACATGCAGAGTGGATCAAAGAGAGGAGCACTCACCTGCAGCGAAGCAGCCCAGAATGATCAGGACCAGCTCTGAAACAGCCATTTTGAAGTCTGTGCAGACGGAGCTGTGAGATGAGAAAGCCTTGTTCAGTATTCCTGTTTACCGCAACTGTGGGAGGAGCCACTGCGTGTGAGATATATTGGAATGCAAGGTGTGAGAATTAAGAATGTAAGTGACTGATAATTTTTTTAATGTGCAAAGAAAGAGTAGAGTTGATTTCTACCTTTCACGTGACTGCCGAGAAGAATTGCGATTTGAGTTCCTGTCGCATTAGTTCCGGGATGTGGTGGGGCATGAAACCGCGCAGTATCCTGTGAGAACTGTCTGTATGTGATACAGATGGATTTGGTTGTCCACCTCGCCTGTTGAGCTTAAATAGAAAAGTAACATTATGGTGTCCAATTTCACTACATATATTTTGCAAAGAAAATTCTTCAGTATTTCGCACCTAAGATGTGACGTAGTGTGCGACATGTTGCATTATCACAAAAGCATGAAAGGCTCAATTGCACAATTCTTTAGTAATATCATTCAGATTAAATAGCTTGGGAATATTGCTTATTTTATTGTAAGCAACTACATTACTGCTATTTTCGCCAGAATGAATATTTCACATTTGTAATTGTCTGCTGAGAAGGTAAAGTGTCCTGATAGCTATTCGAGTTTATCCATTAATGGAGTCGATTTTTACGCGATAAGACATACGTCAATAGAGTTAAATTACGTTAAAATTATTTATAGTATCTCGAAAATACTCTAAAATCCATATATTTTATGTATTCAAGAGAGAGAAATAGTGAAATTTGATTTATTTCGTAACTGGTACAAATTTTCATTTTTGTTTGTAAATATATTATTGCTGCAACAATAATATATTCTAGATTAGTTAAACAAAATTGTACATCCTAATATACATTCTATAGGCCAATAATATCTGGAGTTTGGGTTTAAAAAATTTAAGGTGAAGAATTACGTTTTAAGAATAGTTGTTAGAGGTAGTTTCATAAAAATAGGGAGGGATATTTATCAAGTGCAAAAAATAACAATTGATATTCCAGAAAAAGTTTACTAATAGCTCAAAAGATATGTGTACTAAATATCGTGCACGTAGTATTAATTGTTGGGAAGATATATGCGTTCTTTTTGTGGAATTAAGAAAGAAAGAAATATATGGAAAATTCTTATCAGCGTTCCCTGTCGTTTAATCTCCTGTGCTTCAGGGCTTCAAAAATGACGTAACAGAGCCATATATATTAGTGTCTTTTGCATATTCCATATTGATTTTAAGGAGAAAAAGAAAGTAAATTGTGGGACATCACAATCAAAGTTTAATGACGTTTAAAATTCCGGCGCATATTGTCTTCAAAATGACGTTACAACATCTGAAATAGGTCGGTGTAAGTTTCTGCTAAGAAGGTGAACCGGAGATAAAATTGTGGCTCTTATGTGTTTTTTTTTTTTTCGTACATTTACCGACTTATAACCATTCAGCCCTTTTCATTCTGACTTCTTTTTCATCGCTATATTTTTCTTCACCGGCCACCATTGAATGTAGAACGCGCAACACATCATCACAGTCATTTTCATCTTTCCATCCCCGCTGTTAGTTTTTGCCACGTCCACCTACATGACGGGATTTGTCACGAATGCCTGGTGAGGCTTCATTCTTCTTCCTCTTCTAGTTAATTATTTGCATTGGCGGGTTAAGTTTCGTAGACTTATAACTTCCGTCTCACTAGCGGGGATCTTTCCTGTCTCCGCGGTCCTGTCCCACGGTTCCGAGCGACTTCCAACTTGTGTGGCTCTTCCGCGCTCCTCTTCGCCCTCATAAGAAACGGCGGAAACAAGAACTACAAAAAGGTGCAGCCAAAGAGTTTGGAATATATAACTAGAGACACCAACGGCGCTAGTTTCGCGTACAAAATTGAACCGCTGTTCTGCCGCCATTAAAGGGAGTTGATGCTTCGCCGGGAGTGCGAGCAGTTCATGCCTCTTGAGGAGTACGAATAAATATAAGTACACTTGAAGGGAAATAATAAGAAAATGGTGAAATACTGCGCCGCAAATAATTGTTCGAACATAGCTACTATTGTAGGATGCTCAGAAAAGCATGCATAATATCTTAATATTTGAAAGAATGTTCCAACTGCAGTTCCTCCTTTGAATGTGTTTACAGAATGTCGGAATATTTCTTGGATAAAGTTTTTCCAGAAACACATTAATCAGGTTTATAAGGTTGGTTTCAACAATGTCTGTCTGTAAGGGTTAGGTGCCATCATATTACAGTGGATTATAATAGCAGAGTGCATACGAAAATCCTCAGGCTATATCTGTCTAAAACGGTTTTGTT
Organism: Periplaneta americana; assembly: GCF_040183065.1. Taxonomy (NCBI): domain Eukaryota; kingdom Metazoa; phylum Arthropoda; class Insecta; order Blattodea; family Blattidae; genus Periplaneta; species Periplaneta americana. The sequence continues at coordinate 2,483,162 of NC_091133.1, read as the reverse complement.
TCACAATAAATGAATTAATCATGTAATTTCCGTATTGTACAGTATGTACTTCTAGTTTTTGGTTGTATGAAATGCAAAGAAATTAGTGAAAATATATCTGATGGCCTAGTTATGCATATTATTACCACTACTACTAGGTCTACTATGACTACTACTACTAGGCCTACTATTACCACTACTACTAGGTCTATTATTATCACTACTACTAACTAGGTCTCACTACTACTAGGCTTACTAATACCACCAAAACTAGGCCTGCTATTACTACTACTACTAGGCCTATTATTACCCAGTGGCGTATACTGGTTAAAGGGTTTGGGCTACCGCTGACCCTATTATTACACAAAATATATCTAACAATTACTTTAATTTTAATTACTATGGTAAAACTAATACAAAATTATTATATTATGTTATATTATAAACTTTTTCTTTTGTAATTTCCTTGGGCTACCGCCGGTAGCCCGCAAAATACGCCCCTGTATATTACCACTACTACTAGGCGTACCATTACCACAAAAACTAGGCCTACTATTACAACTAATACTAGGCCTACTATTATCACTACTACTAGGCCTATTATTACCACTACTACTAGGTCTACTATTACCACTACTAGGCCTACTGTTGCCACAAAAACTAGACCTACCATTACCACAAAAACTAGACCTACTACTACTACTACTACACCTACTATTACCACTGCTACTAGGCCTACTATTACTACTGCTACTAGGCCTACTATTACCACTACCAGTACTACTAGGCCTATTATTACCACTACTACTAGACCTATTATTACCACTACTACTAGGCCTACTATTATCACTGCTACTAGGCCTACTATTACTACTGCTACTAGGCCTACTATTACCACTACCGGTACTACTAGGCCTATTATTACCACTACTACTAGACCTAGACCACTACTACTAGGCCTACTATTACCACTACTACTAGGCCTATTATTACCACTACTACTAGGTCTACTATTACCACTACTACCAATAGGCCTACTATTGTCATTACTACTAGGCCTACTATTGCCACAAAAACTAGACCTACTATTACCACAAAAACTAGACCTACTACTACCACTACTACTACACCTACTATTACCACTACTACTAGGCCTACTATTACCACTACTACTAGGCCTACTATTACTACTACTACTAGGTCTATTATTACCACTACTACTAGGTCTATTATTACCACTACTACTAGACCTAATATTACCACTACTACTAGGCCTACTATTACCATTACTACTAGTCCTACTATTACCACTACTACTAGGTCTACTAATAAGTTACTATCGAAACTAGGCCTCCTATTACCATTACTACTAGGCCTATTACCACTACTACTAGGTCTATTATTGACTGGAAGGTCCGGGGTTCGATCCCAGGTGTTGACAGGATTTTTTCTCGTTGCCAAACTTTCAGAACGGCCCCGAGGTTCACTCAGCCTCCTATAAAATTGAGTACCGGGTCTTTCCCGGGGGTAAAAGGCGGTCAGAGCGTGGTGCCGACCACACCACCTCATTCTAGTGCCGAGGTCATGGAACGCATGGGGCTCTACCTCCATGCCCCCCCAAATGCCTTCATGGCATGTTACGGGGATACCTTTTACTAGGTCTATTATTACCACTACTACTAGGCTTATTACCACTACTCCTGGGCCTACTATTACCGCTACTAATTAAAAAGTCTGTACTGACCTCTAACTTGGTGGTCATCAACTACACAATGAATAGATTGTTTTATGATAAAATTTATTCTCATTATATTTTAAATCTGTTTCCAGAATTAAATATTACAAACTCTTTGGGTGCAGCCAACTCTTGAAACAAAACAAGTTCACCTAAGATATCAGATGTCAAAGAGCTGCTCCAGGCCATGGGATCAAATCGATTTCTTCAAAGAAGCTTTGGGAGTACAGCCTGCAGAATAAAAGATGGTGGAATGCAAGACATAATTGAATTTCAAAATGAAGATTTTGTGTAATTTTGTATCTAGATATCTGAACCGTCCGATTATTATTCATGTTTCTTTCAGTATGTTTGTAATATGTTTCTTGGTGTTTTAAATAAACCACTGTACCTTTGAATTTTTAGAAATTCCTCGAGCATGAGCACATTATTGTTGCCAAAGTGTGCTATTTTCACTTTTATTTCCAAGACAATCTATTTCATTTTTTAAAATGTAAAATTTAGGAATATAATATTTCGTTTTGGAAATGGTTTTGAATGAAACAAGTAGAGATATTTTAAAAGGTTCAATTAAAAAAAAAATAATAAAATCGACCGTCACAAAACAAAATAACAGATTTTCGTCTTTGTTGTAAAATTTGTGAAAAGTAATATATTAGGTTTTGGAAATAAGCTACTCTTTGTGCATTCTCTATTATTATTATTATTATTATTATTATTATTATTATTATTATTATTATTATTATTATTATTATTATTATTTAAAGTCCCATAGGTACGAAACATTTCTCTGTGTTATTGATCACTGGAACCTATAAAAAATGGTAAAAGAAATGGATCCATCACGGCTGATTTGATGTTACTTATGCCCGTTGGGTCTATCTCTGATCACACATTTATGATTATTATACCAGTGATTATGTTGTATTTAGGAGGAAATTAGAAATAATATAGGATACTGGTATGTAATCTATGCAGATAAATTGTGTTAGTCACCAAAATATACTTACCGTGTACTGCTATTGTCAGTCAGGTATATATTATTATATCCCGTTCGTCTAGATATTATTTTTGATATTGCCATTTATCGTTCTTTCAGTTGATTGTGCTTTATTTGTGAAAGTTTTAGGTAGTAGGAGCAAGATGAAGCGTGTGAACGCGAGAGAGGGAGGACTGTGCAAGGAAAATAGGTAGTTGCATGGTGGGTGCGGTGGGGGTAGAGGGGAAGGGTGCAAGCCGTGTTCTGGAGTTTATCCATAATTTTTTGCATTGTAAGGAGGATTGTAGAAAAGGAAACCATGGGTTCTTTGATTTATCAACACAGCAAAGAAGTTTTGTGTGAACATAAGGTAAATTTATCAACTCATCACTTGCATACCTCTGAGGTTCTGTTTGATACGTACATTTACATATTATCAGGCAGTACATCTCACTTGACGATTTGTGTCAGAGGAAGAACATTTGTTTGTTTTTATACATCTGAAGTGTGACTAGTGTAATATGTAGCTAGTCAGCGATGTATGCAATGGACGGGAAGAGGAACCTGCCACCGAATCTCATTATCTTCTGTTCTAGTTGCGTCATAAGAGCTGCCATGTTGGTATCACTTGTGAGGTTCAGACCTGTTTTCAGACAGTTGACTATACAACAATCACTTGTAATCAACTGTCTTCAAGACTCAAAATTTGAAAGAAAAACTGCAGTATTACTTTTCCAAAGGCTTTCATGATATTGGTAATACATTACATTGAAAATGACATTTATCCTTCCTTAATTACATCTTTCGAAAAGCAAAATTCAGTTTATACAGAAATAAATGCCACTTCCCAGACATTGGACATCAAAGTATGTTGAGGACCAGCTCAAGTTTCGCCACGGTCTCAACTTGTGTGCCTCGTTTTATCGTGACAACGCTTTTTAGTTATTTTAGCACTCTGATTATTGTATTATTTGTGTCTTTGTTTTATGAAGAATTTTAGATAAGGGCGCAAATAGCCATAGTAGCTGACGCGCCCTTTTTGAAGCCCCACTCTATATATCTCAACAAATTCACTATAGATATTTCGTCTCCTATTTGAGTTTGTCGTTCCCAATATCAGTAAATGTTTTCCTAGACGTGATAATAAGACTTTGTCACATTATAGTGAATTGCTCGTTACCGAGTTTGTGCTTGATCACTGAAGATGTCCTAACTGCATTGTTTGAAGATTGTATATGTTGCCTATTAATTTTATATATTAACCATATAGGCTATTACTTCTCAGTGCATTGAAAATCTGAAATAATAACTGAATATTGCTAATCTTCATACCATTCAAGAAGGCTCCGCATGTAAACAATGACTCTGAATTCCATCCAGAACAAAGAACCACTTGATAGAGCCTAGAGCGCTTTCTGTATGTGGAGGCAATGGCGAGAACTGACCTTGGACTACAATTGGGCGTCATAAGATTACAAACAAGTTGTTTAATTTATATATGGCGGCATCACAACTCACAACATAACGCAAACATGAAGTTGGGAACAGTGATAGATCAGTCATTTCCTGTATGCTTCCGCGGAATACCGCATCGTTGCTGTGCTGTTTTGAAATTGCGTGTTGCGACATACTGGTACGTGATAGTGGTTGGTAATTCAGAGCTTAAATATCATACCATGCTAGCAGTCGGCTACCTGTCGTGTATTCTTCATAATGTAAGTACGTTTTGTAGAAGTCCCGTATGCATTTGCTGCTTATGTTGCGTTGTTAGTTGAAAATAATGATTAGACATGTCACTGCATCTTCTGTGTCGCGTCATCAGTCATTGCACCACATGTGTCTGTGCATTCCTCATTTTCCATTTCCGAACATAGGAACCAGTCAGTGGTTGTACCAGGAATGGTTTTAAGTTACATTATGGTTATTGATTTACGGAATCTTCTTGAGAGGAATGAAGATTAGAGTGTGATCTGTCCAGGTATCATTTACTTCAAAATAGAGGCATATCCCAAGTACTATACTTACCTCCTATCGTGGATGAAGGAAAATTATAAAGGAGAAAGTATTCTGGTGATAAAATTATAAGAGAAGAAAGTCTATGTAATAGGTATTGTACAAATTCGTATATTTTTAGAGAAAAAATTGGAAATAATAGACTGAAATCCCCTTAAAATGCAATTTCATAATTTAAAGCTACTAGGAATGGAAGATATAACTAACATGTTACATATCAAACTTGGAATTCTTCCACATCGATTAACAGCTAATTATGTATCCTTAATAATGCTGGAAGGATCTACCAACTCATAGCAAGTATTCGGCAGATTTTCTTATAGCCCGTAAGTAGTTTCGGACATATTTGTAAGTTTCATAAATATTATCACTCCAAATAAATTTTTCCTACATTGGGCAAATGAATGGCAGTTTATGAATTAATTCTTTCAGTTGTGATGGATGGGATCAAGATGAAGCCAGAGTTTGATCCTTTGGCTACTGAAATACATGAGAACAAATATACAGAAGAGAAAAGGCCTTCATCAGAGGTAAATTGAGGTGCTTGGAAGAGACTGCATGTTTTGTAATAATAATAATTATAATAATAGTGATAATAATAATTTATTTCATTTTTATTTATTGTATTTATTTACGAATATTTTTTGTGCTGTACAACAGCCTGGGGCCAATAACAGTTCTGCACAAGATTTACAGTTAACAAGGAATTATAAAAACAGTGCATACAAATAATTATAAAAATTAGAGACAAATAAAAATAAACAATAATGACAAATGAATAGATAACTGCAAAATACATGATACAGAAAAGCTCAAAAACAAAACAACACGAACGAATGAAGTTGAAGTGAATGCTATTTAGATGAGTATGCTTAATATAAGAATAACCAAACAACAGACTATACATTAAACGGATCTGAATTAATACAATGTAAATTGGGAGCTTTCATGCATCTGACAAGTAGAGAGAGATTTCGGCTTACAGGTAGCCTATAAAAATGTCTTTGAAATGTTAAACCATTCGAAGGGACCCAAAGGTAGATATTGCTTATGAAGGATTCACAATCAGTATCATCCTTTACGGCCTTACATAAGAATAAGTTGTCAAGTTCAAGACGTCTAGCATAAAATAATAATAATAATAATAATAATAATAATAATAATAACAACAACAATGAGACGTGCACACGTTCAAAGATTGGAGGTTATCTCCTACACAGAAATATTTATTCTTCTCAGAATTTACACACGCACGCAGTTAGGCCTACTTACTTGTTGCTATATGATGCTGTTGGTCGTGCACAAGTCCAGTTTTAGTTATCGTTTATATTTGCAGGTGTTTTACAAATCATGGCAGCCTTCATATGCCAATTAGTATGAGACGAGAGATGTAAAGTAGCATTTTATCACAAATATACAGTCAGACTGGCAGCTGTAAGGTGGATATAGGCCTATCTCCAGTTTCGTAACTTTTTAACAAGTAGAGTCATAATTCGTGAAGGAGGGATACATCTTGGTAAATCACAGCACATTTCACACTTTTCACATTTGAATGATAGGCCTACATATCACATTAACTAAATTTACAATTCAAAAATTAATTTCTTTTATACCTCAAAACTGTTGCCTTCTTTGACTTAGTTTGCCAGAATCACTGGTGTGCAGTAAAATTATTGATCTAGATACATATGCAACCCCATGTTTCTAAAATAAGACTGTAGATTTAAACAAGATAGCGCTGTATGTACTAGTGACCTGTTCAGGTGTGCAGGGGCCTGTTTCTCAAAACTCACGGACTAGTAATACTAGTCTGTACAGTAGTAATATTAGTTTATTTTACAAGTCTGTGTTTCTAGAAACTACAAGGGTAAAGTAGTAGTTACCTGGGGCCTGTTTCTCAAAACTCACGGACTAGTAATACTAGTCTGTACAGTAGTAATATTAGTTTATTTTACAAGTCTGTGTTTCTAGAAACTACAAGGGTAAAGTAGTAGTTACCTGGGGCCTGTTTCTCAAAACTCACGGACTAGTAATACTAGTCTGTACAGTAGTAATATTAGTTTATTTTACAAGTCTGTGTTTCTAGAAACTACAAGGGTAAAGTAGTAGTTACCAGTTCACAGACTAGTAATATTGGTCGATTTCACCAGTTCAAAAGTGATTCTGTTTCTCAAAATGCTAATCTAGTTGATTATACTAGTATTTAACAGGAATATTCCTACACGACTCTAAAGACTGGTGATTTCTATATTATCAGTTACCAGTGGCAGTCTTTCTCAGATAATTAAAACAAAATATTGTAGTTATTTTTTTAATAAATGTGGTTTAGTGATTTCGATTGAAGTAGTAAAGAAGTTGTTGTGAGAAGAGCTAAACCTATATCGAGAAAGAACAATTATTATTCCTTTACGGGAGCATTGTTTAAATATAATGAACGGTTTAAATAAAGTGCTGAAAAGCTTGAAGAGTTGTTAAATATAGTGGGACCTGCCATAACAAGACAAACAAATAGAAGTCATGCATTATCAGCAAAGCTTCAAATACAAATTGCTCTACAAATCGGGATGTTGATTATTTTCCAATGCCATGTGGTTTTTCTGCCCTAGACCAGCAACACATGCAGATTTTTTTCCTAATAATTTAATACCAATTCATCAACTGCAGTAATTTTTGCTGGCTTTCCTCCTCCACTGCCAGTTCTTCTGACATTGTCAACTTTAGCCTACAAATTAAATACAAAACGACACTAATTTATGAATAGATCAAACGTAAAACTGAAAAAAAAAATAGCGATTTTTCAAGTCATAAGTGGCATCCATGTCGCCAGTAGACTCACTTGCTACATAATGTGTTCATATTATGATACTGTGAACTTGAATTGGTACTCGTCAAAGTTGCTTTCTTAATGTTGGGCCAATAAGTGTCCCTAACGTATGCATAATCTTTGTTCTTAAGTATCAGTTCCATAGCCTCACTTATTACAAATTTTTTTGTCCAGTCGTTTACTTTATCATTTTTGTTATTATGCTTGAAAACGCACCGAATGATATATCCTTTGAGTCATTAATCATATTGAGTATATGATGAAAGAGTAATGGAACGTTCCATTACTCTTTCATCGTATGATGATGCAGAATATCTGCATGGAAATATCATATGTACTTCGGTACATTAAAATAATATATATTGAGTATAGTTAATTTGCTTTCAATTGATGGAATTTCAAGGGAAGAGAGAAGTAAGAACCAAAACACAAACAACTTAGCCTCCTAACCCCAAATAACAATACCTACCAATGGGTATAAACAAATGAACTCAATCAGCTGACTAGTGAAAGAGATCATGTGACTAGTGAAAAATTGTCACAAGTTACTAGACTGGTGAAATAGTTTGAGAAACAGAATCTACTAGAGCTGGTGAAATATACTCTGGTAACTAGTAACTGGTGAACTACTAAACTAATGTTTTTGAGAAACAGGCCCCAGGTGGCAGTAGGTGCTTGATCATGGTTGAACTATTCGAATACTTTAAGAATATCTTTGAAAGAGAGAAGAAACCAAGAGGACTATACTTGTTTTTTTGAAAGATGGGGTATGACAGGAGCGTTGCGATTGGCAAAACAACTGAATATCGCATAGTGTGGGAGGCTTGTTGCTATGGTAAGAGTGGCTGAGTTGCCAAATGTTAATGACGCTAGGACGCTATTCCCACGTGTTCAGTCGCTTTCTTGGTACCATTCATTGTGTACACAGTGTCAGCTATTCGTACGTTTCGTGTTTCGTTCTTTGTTGATTTTTGCATCATATTATTTATACCCTTGTGTGATATTGCCTTTAGTTAATATTATATTCATCATTCATCGTTTTGTTAGTGTTTTATTGTTAGTGATTTATAGTACTGTTTACTGTATCAAATTCTTCGTACAGTATTGTGTTTTATAGTGGTTTTTATATTTAATACTATTTTAATATTGCTTTTTATATAATGACACCTCGAAGAGGTCGACCAAGAATTCATCCTTCCAGAGAGTCACTAAGAACCGCTGGTCATGGTGTCTCCATTCGATCCCAGGGAAGGGAGATGATAATTGCTGCCAGGAACTTTTTCGAGAAGGAGGACGAAAAGATTCGTCAAACGAATACTCCGTTGATACCCTTCACTCAGATACAACAACGTACTGCGGCAGCTCTTGGTGTGAGTAAAAATACTGTGTGGAGGGTGACACTGGAGAAATTCAATTCGCCAGAAGAATCTTCTAAGCTCTCCACCCCGGGAAAGAAGAGGGTTTATGATTATTATATCAGGAGAGAACACCCGACAGTGAAGAAACTATTAGTATCGCTAAGGGAGTGTGATTTATTTTCTGGCGGTTACAGTTCCCTGTACAAAGTATTGCACAACCTTGGTTTCGAATATAAACGTATAAATGTTAGGAAGTTACTAATGGAAAGGGGAGATATTGTGACCTTGAGGTGCACATTTTTAAAAAACATTCATGGAGTAAATCTACAAGAAGTCGTGTGGCTTGATGAAACGTGGGTTAATGCAGGCCACACCAGGACCAAAGGCTGGTCTGACGATACCGTTAAGGGGTCAATGCCCGGTCCCACCGGTAAAGGAGGGAGATTCATTGTTCTCCATGCAGGGACATCCCATGGGTTTGTAGGTGGAGTGCTTCTTCTCTTCAAGTCCAAGAAAACAGTGGATTACCACGAGGAGATGGACCACGACCGATTTTGTAGGTGGTTCAAGGAACAATTAATGCCCAACATCGAGGAGAAGAGAGTAATTGTGATGGACAATGCTGTTCAAGTCGACAAGGCGCCAAATCTTGCTACAAGGAAAGAAGAAATGCTGAACTGGCTTGTGAGGCATGGAGTGCAAGCTGATCCCACCTTGCCCAAGGGAGCCCTGCTTGGCATTGTTAAAGATATCAAACCCAGGACTCCCACGTATTACGTGGATGAACTGGCTAAGCAACATGGGCATCAAGTCATACGACTTCCTCCTTACCATTGTCACTACAGTGCTATTGAATTGCTACGGTCTCAGGTTAAGGGACATGTTGCTGCCAACAATAAAACTTTTTCATTACGGGAGGTGGAAAAGCTTATTGTTGAGGGGGTGGAGAAAGTGGATGCTGAAGATTGGAAAAAAGCAGTGGCACATATAGAGAAAGAATTAAAGGAAGGCTTCAGAGAGAGAAAGTGTGCTAGATAATGCTATCGACAGCATTATTATTAGAGTTGGAGATTCCTCAAATTCCAGTAGTGATGCGACTTCCGACAGCGAGGGCAGTGGCAGCGAAGTAGACATGGAGGGAATAGTGCCGCTTCCCGTCGATTGAAGCCATCTGAATGGTGAGTACAAAATTATTATTGTTCCCTTACTGTGAATGTCGAAGTGTGTATTGTTACGTTGTGTCGTAACAATGCTCCTTCGTATTCGTATTATAGTTTTCGGACATGTCTATACATATAATTGTTTTCACGAGTGTCATTCTTCTCAGTTAATCTGTCGCATTTCTCCAGTGGTTTAAAAATGACAGAAACACACATTAAAACATCGCGATACACCCTGATGGAATTTCTGTCATCTTGTTTTTGTTTACACTTTACTGCTGCTCTATTCGTAAGTGTATTTTAGTTGTTAAAATATAAATTCTGTTGTAACATCTCGTATTATTTTAGATGCGAAGAATATGCGATATTTAGTTATATTGTTTCTTTATTTTATGTATCACAGTTCTATATAAAGCATGAAACATTATATATTGTCAATGAATGTTTTAACGCAAGCCATTTAACGTCATCTGCTAGCTCACATCAGCTGATAGCGTGATCTCACATGTTGGCTGTATAGCGCTGTAGTTCCAAACTCGCCCGCTTAGCTGTCATACCCCTTCTTTAAAAAAAAAAACAAGTATAAATGCATGTGAACAGAGAACTGAGGTAGAAGAATGAGGAAATACCTAACCAAAGCTTCCTTTATACACCAGCGTCATAGCATGAAGACTAATTTTATGCATATTCTATTTAGTTTGTTGACATTTATGCTACATTCCCTGAAAAAAAAAAAAAAACTACATTGATATCATTGTGTCTGAAATATTGCGTCATACATAGTTTAAATCTTCAGATATTTATTCCTACTGGCTGTTTAAAAAAATACACGGCATAAATTCGAGAAGGAACTGCTCATAAATGGTCAGTACCAAAAACTAGTCTTTATCAACACGGGTCCGGAAATGTTTTCTAAACACAATAATAGTAGAATCTAATTAAATGGAGACTCTCACAGTCAGGTCTTCACATTAGAAAATATACAAAGTGTTGAATACAGGCCGCTCTTCGACATCTCGTTGCCCCACGAATACTGTCCGATATTCTTGTTGTGTTGCATATTGCTGGACAACCTGCCACAATTCCATTTCAGAGAGTTCCCGCACCTTCCACTGGATATGAATACACCAAACATTATAAAAGGCCTATAAGTAGGAATGAAGAGTTGATTTAATTCAGGTAAGCATGGAGGCCAGGCAGTGTTCTGCCCATACCAATCCACTAACCAGGACACCTGCATGTAATGATACTAAAATTTGCTGATCGCATCATGCACGAAGAGCATTTCTCGACAAATGATAATTCGCGTCTTGCCCAACAAATCAGCCATCTTGTTTTTCAGGAAATTTCTGTAGGCCTCCCTGTAATTCTGTTTGGAAGTGCGTAGCGTCCAATGAAAGATTATTAGATGCTGAAGAATTGCTGTTGGTGTTGTGATATATTGTGGATTTTCAATTCTCCATAGATGATGAATGTGAAACCTTTTGTTTCTATCTCTTGTAAACTGAGCTTCGTCTGTAAATATCAGAAATGAAAAGAAGTTAGGATTTACACCACAGTGCTGCAAGAATATTACTAGCGTAGGATCATCTTGGCCTAAACAAGCTGTGGATGGTGAGGATATGTCTCTGGTTCTTCAGATAGATAAATAACCAACTAATACTTCCATTGATACCTCTCTTATGCTAATCACTGGAGTGCCATTCACCATATCCAGAATTTCCAACTCTACTTCAGCAGTTGTAGATCTTGATCATCCTTTGTGTACAGAATGATGGCGAAGAATGCTTATAAGTATCTTCCTCTCTGGATGTCTTCGTCCTGTGAACCTGTCTGGCCACAACCAATGTGCCATCATAGCATTATCGTATATATAAATTCTATCTGCTAGCTCTTCATTAAGTACATTGTTTCAACAACTTGCAATCAATACACACTTGACGAAAAATTACTCTACAATTCTCTTGGATTTAAAAAATATCCCAGATTGTGTGAAACTACACCGTGCACTGTGTCTTTTATCGTATGATGATGGAAAAATATCCCAGATTGTGTGAAACTACACTGTGCACTGTGTCTTTTATCGTATGATGATGGAAAAATATCCCAGATTGTGTGAAACTACACTGTGCACTGTGTCTTTTATCGTATGATGATGGAAAAATATCCCAGATTGTGTGAAACTACACCGTGCACTGTGTCTTTTATCGTATGATGATGGAAAAATATCCCAGATTGTGTGAAACTACACTGTGCACTGTGTCTTTTATCGTATGATGATGGAAAAATATCCCAGATTGTGTGAAACTACACCGTGCACTGTGTCTTTTATCGTATGATGATGGAAAAATATCCCAGATTGTGTGAAACTACACTGTGCACTGTGTCTTTTATCGTATGATGATGGAAAAATATCCCAGGTTGTGTCAAACTACACTGTGCACTGTGTCTTTTATCGTATGATGATGGAAAAAAAATTCCAGGTTGTGTCAAACTACACTGTGCACTGTGTCTTTTATCGTATGATGATGGAGAAATATCCCAGGTTGTGTCAAACTACACTGTGCACTGTGTCTTTTATCGTATGATGGAAAAATATCCCAGGTTGTGCACTGTGCACTGTGTCTTTTATCGTATGTTGATGGAAAAATATCCCAGATTGTGTCAAACTACACTGTGCACTGTGCCTTTTATCGTATGATGATGGAAAAATATCCGAGATTGTGTGAAAATCCCCATATTATTCATGAAGTTCCTCACCACGCTGGAAATGTTGGGGTTTGGTGTGCAGTGAGTGCGAGTAGAATTATCGGTCCCATATTTTTCGACACAACAGTTGAGTCATACATTTATGTAACCTCAATTAAAAAAAAAAAAATTTCCGCAACTAACAAGAAATGAACGATTGAGTGGCTGGTTTCAGCTACAGCGCACACTGCTGCGAATTCTATGCATGAATTGCGAAGTGTGTTTGGTGACAGAGTAATTAGTCGAGAATTGTGACCACCTCGTTCCCCTGACCTATCTCAATACGATATTTATTTATTTATTTATTCATTCATTCATTCATTCATTCATTCATTCATTCATTCATTCATTCATTTATTTATTTATTTAATCTGGTAGAGATAAGGCCTGCCTCTACCAGGGGATTACAACTACAATATAAAGAATACAATTATAATTATAATTATAATTAATATTGAATATACAAATACAATAAAAATCAAAGTACTAAAAGAATTAGCAGACTAATAAAAGCTAGACAGATCATTGTAAGAATTAAGAAGAGAGAATTTTTTTTTTTATTAACTAAGTAAAAATTAAACCTAATCTACGCAGCAAGAAGATGGGGAATGTTAAAGAATAAAGTGTAAGATACACATCAAATCCGCACTCGTTACAAGAATTGAACGACAACATCAGGAGAGAAATACAGACAATCAGTCAACATGAACTTTTTTGAGTGGATCAGAATTGTTTTCGGAGATACAGGGAATGTGTTCGAGTTGAAGGTCGTCACTTTCAATATCTGTTGTGATGCAGGTAAGCCTAATGTTTGTAGAGTAGTTAGTGTTCCGTACCATGACTTGCCGGTATTTTACGTGTAACTCTGGCGGCAGGCGCGCCAATCTTCACCCAGTCCAAGGCCGCCACTGAACGGTCCTGTCGAGCTACGAACGCAGTGTAGTGTGTAGGCGTAACTCATTTTAACAAAAGTGTACATAATTAATGTTCCATTGCAAGTTCCAGAGGTAAATATGGTCTCTGTGATATGTGCTTGTCAAGATCTGGTTCCTTAGCAGCAACAAATGCTGTTGTAGTCAAGCTGTGACATGTGCAGACATAGAGCAGCTGGTAACTCTTCTACCAGCCTGTAATAAATAGCTCATTTGTAATGTCTCTGTGTTATGCAGGAGCAAAACATTTTGGAGCATTGTGTCATCCGGATAAAGCAGGAATGTGTGGATCACAGCCATAATCTCACATCTAAGATAAAATTTGAGGAATGCCTGTTACCTGGCACTTTTCCTGTGGAGAAATTTGAACCTGAGGTGAGTGCACCATATGGAATGCACTGGCTGTTTAACTTGTACAGTAGCGTGCAAATTAATCTGAACAACGTAATTACTTATGCAAAAACACTCAAACGGGATTAAAAAAGGATCTAAGACATACCTCAGTAATCTATGTGGCCTCCCTTGTTCCTAATAACAGCTCTGAGACGATTTGGCATGGATTCCACTAATTTCCCACAAATATTCTTCATTTCTTCATCGCGAAACCATCCACCAATGAGAGCAGAAATCATCTTCTCCTTTGTAGAACAATCCATTTTTTGCATTCTTCTTTTGCAAATTGACCACAAGTTCTCAATGGGGTTGGTATCGGGTGAGTTGCCTGGCCAGGGGAGTACCTGAATATTCTTCTTGTTGAAGAATTCTGTAGTTTTTCGAGACGTATGGCATGGTGCCAGGTCTTATTGGAACACACCTCTGCCATCCGGAAATTATTTTTGCAGCTGGGGTACGATTCTGGTTTCCAATAAGTGAATATATTTGTCAGAATTCGTCATTCCCTTGATAGGTATTAATGCTCCAGGCCCTTCATGTGTAAAACAACCCCAAAACATTACTTTAGGGGGGTATTTGGGTGCTTGTTGGAGATGAGCTGCTGTTACTTTTTCGGATCCTTTCCGTATGTAAGAAACACGGTGGCCGTGGACCTCGAAATGAGACTCATCGGAAAAAAGTACATTCTTCCAGTCATTCACTGTCCAGTGTTAATGTAATTTTGCCCACATTAAGCGTTTTTTGCACATAACAGGGTTAGCAGTTGCTTCTTAATAGGCTTACGAGCCCTTCGTCCAGCTTCCAAAAGCCTATGCCGCACTGTTGTGACGTGAGTATTCGCCCCAGTGATAGCCATTAACTCGCGGGTTAAGTCGACAGCAGTTAGTCTAGGATTTAATTTACTTTTCCTGACAATTAAACGATCATCTGCAGGTGAAGTCTTCCTTTTCCAGCCACAGTTTCCTTTTTTCTGGGGTGTGATGGATCCAGTCTCCCTGTATCGTTTTATGATCGAATTAACAGTAGCCAAACCGATGTGACATTCTGCAGCAATTTGCCTCTGTGTCATAGAAGAATGCTCTGCTAATGTTATAATTTTAGACCGTTTTCGTGGAGTTGTATCCATTTGTGAAGACGACAGAATGTACACAGGATTGCAGTATTAAGTTTTCAACACAACTGAAAAGCTTATAAGTACAAAACGACAGGCAAAATGTCACATATTATAAAAAAATAATAACGACAGACCTTCAACAATGGAATTACACGTACTACAGATGTCAATTAAAGCGGTATGAGCAGCTATGAGGTCAACAATGACAGAAAATGTAAAAATATGTCGTGTTCGGATTAATTTGCACGCTACTGTATTTTGTTTCATCGCAAGCGTTCTTTACATCTGTACTAGCATTGCCTTTTAATCTGTGATAGAGAGGAAAAAGACTGTAGACAAGGGATTGTTCGTAGGATGCAAGTATTCCACAACATTTTCCTAAAATTGTTATAATTACAGAAGCATAATATACCGGTACACATATCAATTTACATTTTATTTTAATGTTTGCAGTTTGTTGTCCGAACATCCAGAATGTTTTGTGATTTGCTATTGACTTTGCTTCCCACCATCACTTTCGTTTGCTATCCTGTTTGGCAAATGTTTCAGTATTTTTTATGCCTGCAAGCTGTACTGAGGTTCAAGTTGAACTCACACCTACGATTGTGATATGTTGTACCTTTGTACATCTAAACGTATATTTCACTTTCATTTGAAAGCATACTTCATAATATTTTATCTACATTTCTGAAAGGGAACAAAATAAGTTGAAAATCAGTGAAGTACATTAGCATATACAATACTCCACTTGTTACTCATTCAAATTCCTGCCTACAAGACAAAGCTGACTATTGTTCTTTTTTTTTTTAAATAAATGGTAGGTAAACAGTTATAATGAAAAAAATAAAACAGTGGAGAAGGAAAAGAAAAAGAAATAACACAATTATAAATAATTGGAAATGATTAAACCAATCTTCATTAATTTCAGAAGAAACAGCAAATCTTCCTAGTGTCTGTTTGTTATCAGGTGATCGCAGTCATCTATTCAGTATTAGTTGCAGGACCCAACTTAAGAGTGAGCAGATCACCATAGGAAAGAGATCAGTCTATTTACGTGTAGAGATGGTTTCTCAGGATTGTTATAGATCTCTTCACTGCAGACAGAGATACTTCAGTAACAAGAGTTTGTTCTAGAATCTTTTTGTGATGGTCCCTCTAGCCCCAATTTTTTTTATATGTTATTGGGTTATTTTACGACACTCTATCAACATCTAGGTTATTTAGCGTCTGAATGAAATGAAGGTGATAATGCCGGTGAAACGAGTCCTGGGTCCAGCACCAGAAGTTACCCAGCATTTGCTCGTATTGGGTTGAGGGAAAACCCCGGAAAAAAACCTCAACCAGATAAATTGCCCCGACTGGGATTCGAACCCGGGCCACCTGATTTCGCGGCCAGATGCTCTGACCGTTACTCCACAGGTGTAGATTCTAACCCCAATCAGTAATCCCATAACTTCGATCGATGTTACATGATATTTGTTTATTGTATGATATAGTGAGGCTGTATATATTGCATTTTTCGTGATGTACGTCATCAGGTTGATTTTCGTGTGTTTCCTTCCTTACAGTTGGATCAATTATGAATCGGCTTGTTGATGTCGGAATAGCGATGATGTCAATACACCATATAGACCCATTTATGGACAAACCATGGACATCCTCTTCTATCTGGTAGTTTTTTTCCTCTTAGGGCCGATGCTAGGAGGAATCGGCTATTTTTCAGTAGTTCTCCATGAGGGCAGGCTCCCAGAATGTGAGCAAGCGTTTCTTTCTCACTCCGACAATGTCGGCAGTGCATTCCATTCTGAGACCTACCTAGTAGAGCGTGTACCAGGCATACATAGGCAGTCATCTTAATAGCGTCCTTCCATTCACTGCTGGTCAATCCATTCAGTTTAGATAGCCATTTATTACCAGGCGTGTATTCTGTGTATAGAATGACGCCCTTTACTTTCTGAGGCAATGTACACCAGGAGTCAAATTCTTTGTCTCGTAGATGTTTTCGTGAAAATGGTATGTTTATCTGATCAAAGGAGGAGTAACAGAATGAGTTGTCTTTGAATTTTCCAATATTTATGCATTAGATGTAAGTTACAAATATTTTGTGGTATCATCGTCTGAAGATAAACGAAGTCAATTTCATCATAAAGCAAATACACATTGTACACTGACTAGCAAAAAAAAAAAAAAAACCGATCACTTGAAAAAAATACTAAAAGTCAAGTTTAAATGTAAATTATGACATAATCTCAGAAATAACATAACTGTTATCATACTAAATTTAAAACTTTTATGAACTTTTGACATGTAAATTCACACCTTTCAGACCAATAAATCTTCGGTTTATCGCCTAACAACGAAGGAGTGTGTTTCTGTGCTGAACATGTGGGGTAGGTCATCATAAACAAATGAAGAGGTTTTATTGCTTTATTGCTTCGTTTCCTTTTTGAAAATGAATAATAACTATCGAAAATGGTTTGTTTGCCATTTCATCAGTAAGTTTAGTTCAGACAATGCCTCTGTCACCCCAAGACGTTGCCAGAACAGTCGCTCTCATTGATGATGGACGCAGCCTCCGTTACGCCTCTGTTACCATAGGCGCATCATACACCACGGTGCAAGAGGCTGTGAAACGGTTCCGGGAAACACAGAGTTCCTTCAGAAGACCTGGATCTGGCAGAGAAAGGAAGACTTCAGCCCGAGATGACAGATTTCTCGTCAGCCAGGTCCTAAGAAACCGCCATACTGCAGCAGTTGAAGCTCGGAATCGACTACAACATGTGTGGGGTGCTAATGTGAGCGAGAGGACTGTTCAACAACACCTTGAAGAACAAAACCTTCAATCACCACGACCTGCTATGGGACCAGATCTGACCAGACAGCACCGAGCTGACTCTTCAGTTCGCTCGTCAGCATGCCCAATGGACTATGCAGCAGTGGAGCAGTGTGCTGTTCTCTGCTGAGTCCAGCTTCTCCCTGAAATCTCCAGATGGTAGGGAAAGAGTCTGGAGAGCGGTATTCAGGGTGCACATTGTCAAGGACGCCATTCGGTGGAGGTTCCGTGATGGTTTGGGGCGACATTTCCATGGAGGCCCGAACGGAATTGGTGATCGCTCACCGCTACATCAACGAGATTCTCGTCGATCACGTCGTGCCCTTTGCTCCATTTATTGAGACGATTTCATATTCATGCATGACAATGCTCGTCCACATGCAGTGCGCTGTGTATCACAGCATCTTGATGCATTGAAGATTGTTCGTCTCAACTGGCCAGCTTGGAGTCCCGACCTAAACCCTATAGAGCATCTCTAGGATAGGTTGGGTAGACATATCCGAGATCGTAATCATGTTCCGGAGACCTTAAGTGATCTGCAGGCGGCACTCCAAGAGGAATGAGACAATATCGACCACAGAGACCAGATACTGAGTGTTTGCTTCAGTTATTGTTAGTGTGAATTTAAGTTTTGTGCATCAACATCATTTTCAGTGAAATTTAGTGAAAAATTTTACAAAATTTCAACAAAAGTGTAGATTTATGAACATATGACGGTCATTGACTCAAAATTGATGTGGAAGGTGTGAATTTACGTGTTACAAGTTCATAAAAGTGTAATCTTTAGATTGAGTACGATTACAGTTATGTTATTTCTGGGATTACTTCATAATTTACATTTAAACTTGACTTTTAGTATTTTTTTCAAGTGATCGGTTTTTTTGCCGGTCAGTGTATATAATCAAATCTTTTATTTTGGTACTGTATATATTATTTTCAATATTGAAGCACCATGATACCATGTTTTCACACTATTTTGTCAACAAGCATATTCTTGTAATTTCAACAAATCTTACAAAGGAAGGATTATATTAGATTCCACAGCTCGTCGTTGCTTACGGACTTACCTCAAACTCTAAAGACTGCCCGAAGTATATTATAAAGAAAGCAATTCAAGACCTCCAGGTAAGAGACAATATTATCTTCTTCGAGGCGCGTAAACGTATTCTTGAAGACGAAAATAAACGTAGAGAAAAGTCATATGCTTCAGTTTTGGAGAAGCCAATGGAGGGTATAAATATGGCAACACAAATGCCACGTCTTGAAGATCTACCTGGGGAAGCGAACTGAGTCTGCAACCCAGACATATGTTGACGCTGCCACTCAGACTGACGGCTCGGACGACAAGTGTGGCATTGAAATCAGGGCTTATACACCATAAAAGATAGTCGCTGTGACGTCCTAGACAGATTCGGCGCCTGTGAGGACGTCACGACGTCGTACATCTCATTGGGATAACAAATCTAGAACACGATCGAGATCAGGATGGCGATGGACTGCAAGCGAGTCACCGCAATCGAAAAATAAGCTGTCGCAGTCTAAGGCACAGAGTCATAGAAAGAACAGAAGACAATATCTCCTGTAAAACCACCATCATGATATAGCTCCTCGAGATGATTAATATTATGCAATGGAATGTGTACGCAGCAGATATGCAGACCTACAACAATTAATCTATTATAAGAATCCTGCTATTTTATGTCTTCAGGAGACACACCTCTGACCTGAACACTCCCTCAAAATGTCGGGATACTGCGTTCACTGGTATGATCATCTTGCCGGTATCTTGCCAACGGAGGTTGTGTCCTCCTACTCAGCCAAAGTATCTTTTCCTCTGTCATCTATATTACCACTCGACATCAATGTGTAGCTGCCACAATAACTTTACCTAGCATTCAGTTTTCCATAATTTGTGTGTATATACCCTCTGATACAACTTTCACATTAAATGGAATTGGAGATATTCTGACGCAGCTACCTGCTCCATATCTGTTAGTGGGGGATTTCAATGCATCCCACCACTGTTGGAGCTCTAATTCTGATGATGAGAGAGGATATAAAATGGAGATATGTACTCTTTCCAATCTGATTACCGTGAATTCCGGGGAAGCAACACATCTATCTATGGCTTATGGTACTTTCCCCATGATAGATATCTCCCTCTGTAACCCAGGTTTGTCCACGCATTTCGAGTGCTCAGTGATTTATGCCCACCCACTACCCCATCCGAATCCATATGTGTGCTTTATGCCTTGAAGAATCTCATTCTCCAAACTGGGGCACTACAAAGGCGGACTCCGTCGAATTTTCGGAGTCCATATCATTCGATGATAATGGGCATGAAAGTGTGGACTCTGTAATAGATCACTTTTCAAATGTGGTGATTCAGTCGGCCATCAATTCAATTTGAGCGCCATCCCACCCAAGAAAATTTTGTCCAGTATAAACGTTTTCGAGCCAAAGCTCGTCGTACTGTGTGCGATGCTAAGAACACGTCCTGGAAAACTACGTCAATTCATTGAACAAGATCATTCCAGCTAACATCGTATGGGACAAAGTCCGTCGAATAATGGGGAAACGTAGTTCTGTAATTCCGGGCCTTCTGAACAATGGCTTAACGACCACCACTCCCATAGAATTAGTTGAAATATTTGTTAGCACATTTGCAGAAATAAGCAGCTCAAAGAGTTATGTCGTGGAATTTCTAAAAATTGAAGATGCCGCAGAAAAACGAAACCAAAATTTCAAATCTGGTAACACTTAACACTGCAATGCCGTTCACATCCGAGGAGCTGGAGGCGGTACTAGACATATCCACTGACAACACCAATAACCACATTCTTCGCCATCTCCCATCAGCTAGAATATTCTTTCTTCTGGCAATGTACAACAGAATCTCGACTGAGAGTATATTTCCGTCTACTTGGCGTTCCGCCATTGTTATCCCAGTCCAGAAACTGGGAACGGATCCATCTTTACCTGGGAGCGACAGACCAATTTGTCTCATCAGCTGCGTATGCAAGGTTATGGAAAAAATTGATAAGTAAACACCTGATGTGGGTACTCGAATCGGAAAACCGATTATCTAAAATCCAGTGAGGTTTCCTTAAGCACAGACCAGGAGCAGACCACCTAGTTTGGCTGGAGACCGCCATTAGAGATGCTTTCCTCAAGAAGGAGCGACTTATGGCAGTCTTCTTCAATCTAGAATAGCCATACGATACCACATGGTGTTATGGAGTTCTGCAAACTCTGCATGATTGGGGACTTCGTGGCAGTCTACCAACGTGTATTGCGAAGTTCACAGCAGAGCAGTATTTCCGAGTTCGAGTAGGACCACACTTTCTAACGAACACCTCCAAGAAAACGGGAGTTCCACAGGGTTCTGTAATATGCGTTCTTCTTTTCTATATTGCGATCAATGAAATTGTCCACTGTGTGGGTGGACGAGCGTCTTCTCTGTTGTACGTTGATGATTTCAGTTTGTATTATAGTTCCCAATATCTTCCATCTGTCGGTCGACAGCTGCAACTAGTCATCAATGTGTTATCACAATGGGCTGTTTGGAATGACTTTAATTTCTCTTCTCCGAAAACACAATGTGTCCACTTCTACAGCCATCGTGGAGTTTATCCATACCCTGAGCTGCGTCTCAATGGAGTGGAATTGCAGTATACAGGCACTGATGTTTGATTATGTTTGATTATAAACTAACAAGGGGGCACATATATGTGATTTAATAAGGCATTGTCGAAAATTGTTAAATATTTTACACCTTTTGTCAGGGGTTCGCTAGGGTGCAGACCGCATAATGCTTTTGCGCCTTTACTGTCCACTTATATGACCAAAGCTGAATTATGGCTATTTCATATATAGCTCAGCAAATAAATCCAAATCACGTCTTTTAAATGCTATCCATCATCATCATCCTATACGGCTCTCTACAGGGGCCTTCCCTACAAGTCCGATGGAGTGCCTATATTACGAGTCCGGTGAACCATCCCTGTGTCGGCACCGTAATGTCTTGTGCTCATATGGTGTAAAGCTCTGCTAGCATACTGATCACAATTGTTACGACTCCTTTGATCATTCTCCTCTTGACTGCCGATACAGTGAAAATCCACAGAGACTTCATCCAGCTGGTGTGCGGTTTCGTGAACTGCTCTCACAGCTAGATATCCGCCTGCGAGCATTTCGCAAACTGGAATGTACGACCACTCCACGCGACGTCCCATATCTGATGTAAGTGTGAGTCGAAATTTTAAGAGTTTTAGACCAGCTTTTATTTATAGACTTCATTTTAGTGAATTTTTATCACAGTTTCCAAATAATTCATTAGTTTTTACTGACGGATCCCGGATAAATGATTGTGTTGGTTGTTCCTTCATTTAAATATAAGCTGGGCCAATATACTAGTGCTTTTACTGCTGAACTATATGCCTTGTTATAGAGCTTTACTGCTTTTAATTAGGCAACCCTGGGGCAGATTCCTTATCTGCTCCTACTCTTTAAGCACCATTCAGTCGTTGCAGTCCTTTAATTCTGGTGATCTGCTTTGAGCGTATTCCGAATTTCACCGGTGAGCAATCTGATGGCATCACGGTGTTCCGAATTCCACCGATGACGTCATTGATGCTCCACTGGTGTCGCACCGGTGCCATCAACTTGCAGAGGTGGTGGCAGTGTCCATCAGTCGCCATCAGTGAATCTGTTTGGTTCTTGTATAGGGCGGGAATTAGCAGATGAATAACATCGTGCACTGTTGTGTCATGGCGGTGTGTTCTGCTTTAGTTCTGCTGTATTGTTTGTAATGAGCACAACGTAAAAACAATATGTTAATGGCTTATGAGCGAACATGTCAACGGACCAGTTATTACTACCGGTTCAAGAAATAAATTGTTTATGCTATCTTTTCTTTGAACGAGATGGGAGTACGAAAATTTCGCAAAATTTTGCTAGCTTAGCACAGAAAACAACTTGTACAGTCGCCATGACAGCATCGATCCTTCCAGCAGTTTTGTTCCTTATTTCGCTGTAACGTGACGTCATTGATGCCACCGGACCGGTGAGATTCGGAATACGCTGTTTGTTCAGAACCCAGGAGCTCTTCCACACTCTCGTTAGTTGTGATTATGAGATTGGAGTAGTGTGGATTCCTGATCATGTAAGAATTCCAGGAAATGTGGCCGCGCATACCACAGCCAGGGCTGATGCAATGAATGTTTCTGAGGTGTATTGGCACGAGAGGTGGCAGGACATTAAAAATTACTTGAAATATAAAATATGGTGGTAATTGAAGGAGAATGGTCTGCACATGAGGGAAACAAATTACGAAGTATAAAGAATACTGTTCTAGTTTGGGATTCGTCCACAAGTGCGGCATGTCACGAAGAAGTTTTACTCGCCCGGTTGAGGATTGGCCACTGTCGTGTGATACGTGGCGAGACTCAGCCGGAGTGTGAGATATGCCGTGTTCCATTTACGGAGGAACATTTTTTATTGCATAGCACAAAATATGACTTTGACCGTCGGCAATATGCATTTCCGCAGCTCTACATGATGCTCTTGGAAATGATTTCAATTTTACAAATGCAGTTCTAAGATTTTTATGGAGTACAGGACTTGACAGGTGATTTAGTTTTTCTATTGACCCGTTTTACTTATCCTCCAGACCCTTTACATGCAGAGGTTGCATTTGTTGAATATATGTTTTTAACATGCTTGACATTTCGGACCTTTAACATCCGAATATTTTGTAAAATTTTGTGTTGAAATGCGCCAGATAATTTATTTTTGTTGGTATTTGTTTTATTATTTTATTGTTTCTTTTTCAGTACTACCTCGACTCTCTTTATGATTTTTATGCATCACGTCATTGAAACTGCATTTGTGTACCTCGTTTCTGCCGTGACAACGTTTTTATTTCGTTTTAGCATTCAGCTTACTGTGGTGTATATGTTTTTCGTTTTGTTGAGAATTTTAGATAAGGGCTCAAATAGCCATAGCAGCTGACGTGCCCTTTTAAACCCCACTAACTAAGTAACGATATACTTTACCCAGTCCAGCTAGATCAGATTAAGAATTCTTCCTGAAGAGCATTATATGATGTGAAATAATGTTTTGTAGTCACAGAATGAAATACATATGTAGCCATTGTGAGGCTGAGGTGTGTTCTACCAAAAAACTGATTGCAAAATGAAGTAATAGTTACAGTTAAATTCTGCAACTGTAGTTAGTCCAGTTATGTTGTGTAAGAGGCAGGAGACCCCAACGAAAAACTGCCCCGAAAATTGTCTTCTGCTACTTAAAATTCTTTTATGACTACACGATTTAAATGAAGTTAATTCTTGCAAATTACGGTAGGCCACTACCTTTCTTTAAATTCATTGCTCTCAATTTGTAGGAAGAGTGGTGTTGCTTGGAGACTGTGAAGGACGAGCTGAAGCTGGAAATAACGGCAGAGGAGAATGAGGTTCTGACTGAAAGGTGGGTGTGATGTGCAAGTCATTCGTTTTTTCTAGTATTGCCTCATTACAATGAATCAATATGACAATCTGGAATTTTACCGCATTCCCTATGATACCGGTACGTATAACTGGCTATTGCTCATGTGGATGACCGGACGAGGTGTGTTCCACCAAGTTTGTGACCGGAGCATGCAATAGTGGCTCTCGTGCTCTGTGACGAGCTTCAAGATTCGGGGCCATTTATGATTCTGGGACTACAATTAAGTATTTTCTACGGGTATGCAGGAAAAAGCAACAAATGTAGTTCCATACTGCATTTCGTCTATCCAGATGTGACTTAAACACACTTTAGAACAGATTCGTTGCGATTTCCACATCTTTCAGGACTTCTTCGAGATGGACCAAAAAGGTATGACGTAAATAACGGTCACCATCTCTTTCCGTAATCAAATTTTCAACTGCATTCTTCATATTGGTGCGAAATGTTCTGTCATTTGGCAATTCCAAGAAAGTCAATGCTACGTTCTTCCTAGAACGCCTTAGTTCCGTAGGATTTGAAATGGAGAGCCTCGTCATGAAGGAAGCACAATATCTGTGGGTGCAGTATATTGTTTGCATCTCTTACAATTGGAAAAACATTAGCTGTCAAAATAGTGTTTCTGAAATATTGTCCATCCCATGATTTCTCATTTTCTTTACCAATCTACATGAGTCTCTTGAGCGTGAAAAAGAGAAATATCATCTGATCCAATGTCACTGATTGAGAGTACCTATACACGATCGTTTTGATAGTTTGGACGATGGATTGTCCAGGTAAGAACTTATCACATGGCAAGAGATGCATAACGTCATCTTCGTCCTAGTATTGCAGGCAATAACAAAACCACAATCGGTCTTCATAGGCTTTGTACTAACTTAGAAAGTTTCATATCAGCACACTGTCGGTATTCCTGTTGGTTTTAGGGCTCGGAAAGGTTTCATATCAGCACGCTGTCGGTATTCCTAATGGTTTTACGGCTTGGGATGGTTTCATATCAGCACACTGTCGGAATTCATGATGGTTTTACGTCTCGGAAAGGTTTCATATCAGCACACTGTCGGAATTCATGATGGTTTTACGGCTTGGGAAGGTTTCATATCAGCGCGCTGTCGGAATTCATGATGGTTTTACGGCTTGGGAAGGTTTCATATCAACACGATGTCGGAATTCATGATGGTTTTACGGCTTGGGAAGGTTTCATATCAGCGCGCTGTCGGAATTCATGATGGTTTTACGGCTTGGGAAGGTTTCATATCAGCGCGCTGTCGGAATTCATGATGGTTTTACGGCTTGGGAAGGTTTCATATCAACACGATGTCGGAATTCATGATGGTTTTACGGCTTGGGAAGGTTTCATATCAACACGATGTCGGAATTCATGATGGTTTTACGGCTTGGGAAGGTTTCATATCAGCGCGCTGTCGGAATTCATGATGGTTTTACGGCTTGGGAAGGTTTCATATCAACACGATGTCGGAATTCATGATGGTTTTACGGCTTGGTAAGGTTTCATATCAACACGATGTCGGAATTCATGATGGTTTTACGGCTTGGGAAGGTTTCATATCAACACGATGTCGGAATTCATGATGGTTTTACAGCTTAGGAGGGTTTTATATCAGTGCGCTGTCGGAATTCGTGATGGTTTTACGGCTGACTTGTTTTAATCGCTTTCGCTCAAAGTGTACTTCATGACAGCTGAAGTGCTGCTGTGTCATTTTCCACTGTTGGGCATAATGATGTTTTTGCTTTGTTACGACAGTTTTTCTATCCTTCCTGATTTTTGTTTCGTCTTGATATCCTCTTAGCCATTGTGCCAATTATCAGTGACCCAAAATTCACTACTCTGCAGCTTTTGGGCTATCCATTTCCGATTTATCTTCAGCCTCCTTTATCTCCCGATATCCATTAGTACGTCTGCGATCAACGTGCGCTTCTTTTTGTGCGTCATTAACTAAGTTGGCCAATTTTCACATTACCCTGTAATGCTCAGTTGCCTATATATTAGGACTTACCAGGAGACACAATAGTTTCTTCACCATCTCGTATACACCAACTTGTCACTCTATGTATATTCCTGCTGTCACAGTTTAATTGATTGTAGTATAAGAATAATATTATTTCCTCCGCTTGCCATTTATTCAAAATTATTTAGTACCTGTAACTATACTTCTTACGAATCTGTAGTATATTTGAATGATTGTTCAGAACAAGTTATAACCATCAAAATGTTTTTTCGTAAATCAAAATTAATGGTTAATACCTCTGACCGCAAAACCAGATGGTCCGAGTTCGAATCCCGGTTTGGGGGAATTTATCTGATTGACGTTTTTCCAGGACTTTCCCTCAACCCAATACGAGCAAATGCTGGTTAACTATTGGTGCTAGACCCCAGACTCATTTCACCGGCATTATCATCTTCATTTTATTCAGATGCTAAATAACCTGAGATGTTGATACAGCGTCGTAAAATAACACACTAAAATATATTAATTGTTTACGAAGCACTTATTATATGAGCCGTTCAGAGCAAGAGTGGTGCAAGTCAAAAATGAGTAATGAGGGTTAAAGTAAACATTCTGTAAAATACAGCGCAAAGTAGCAATTAATATTCAATTTATTTAAACTATTAGTAGTCAGTGGATAGCAAGAAGACCGTATTAGTTGCTACATTGCGCTGTATTTTACAGAATTTTTACTTTAAACCTCATTACCCAATTTTGACTTACACCACTTCTGCTCTGAACGGCTCATATTGTCATTACTTACTGGAATATATACAGCAGGTTGAAGTAATTTAAAGTCATATGACTTACACGTGTAGGCTAAGTATTCATTGGGCTTAACAAACAGCCTCATTTCGTGCTTAAATAGGGTTAAAACGAACTTGTGGCCAGGCATTCAACTACAATGAATTTCAAAATGCTACCTCGTAATCACAATGTAATTTGTATCGTGGCTTTTGAATTGACTAATTCCCTGTGTTCTGCAACTTAATACTCGTAGATCGTGCACGATATGAGGCACAATGTTACTATTTCAGAATTTATACAGTTTGGACACATCGTTATGTAATTAATGAGCTTTGTGCTACTGAATTACCTTTCCTGGTTGGTAGATACAATTTGTTATCGGTCTAAAATTTGCTTTTTTTACGACTTTCATGTTTGGACAAAAACATGAACAAAGAACTATTCCCAGTGATTTTTTCATAATTGTACACTTCCTTCTAGATTATCGTTAATTTCTTTGCTAGTGCATGCGTAAATTCGAAACCTTTACAATGTTTGTACTTCCTCTTCTGCTCGTTTCTTAATCTGTAGTCTTCATTATACCACGTGAAGTATATGCTTCCTTGCATCATTGCTCTCATTTCCTTATTTGCAGCTTTGTTTTATTTCAGTAGTTCTTTTTCATGCCATGGTAACCTCTTTTGATTTGCATGCCCCTTTACATTGTACATTCTTCAGAAAGTAACACACTTTACCTCATTCACAACCTTATAATCTTCTTAGAAAGTTGTGACAGAAATGGTGTGACTAAGTACTGAGATAACATGTAATATCTGTGTTATCACGGAAGTGTCTTTCTACCGGGTCACTAAAATATAATATTGGTACCATGTGCAAAATTATCTTCCATGGCTAGCTTCATGTCAGAAAAATATGTGCATTTACGATGTTCTACAATATAGTAACTTAAATGGAGACTCTCAGTGTAGCACAAAATGGAACGTCCAGGTTGCTGCTGGTATCAGCGCTATTACGTCATAATATGGCGATGCAAAATTCAGAACCTTCCTTACAATATAATGAGTAAGAGCCTGTAACCGGCTATTCACTTCCCGGGTTTAAATGTGTTTCCCTTCCATAATTGGATGCACTTATGCAATATGGAACCAACCACCATTTTATGAATATCTGGATTTCTATTGCAAAATGTGTCTTAATGTCTATAGTTTCTTATACAAAATAGAACCAACTCCTATCTGTAACGTGCTGCCCTATAGAGAAATCTGAACCAACCACCAAAAACAGAATCCATAGTGCAGTGTTTTGCAATTTAGAACCAACTCCAAGCTGTCAGTTCCCATGTTTGTTTTGTGTAAATATGGGAGTTTGAATACAATTTTTTGCTAATGGGAGTGATATGTTATATGATATGATATTATATTATATTATATTATATTATATTATAGTATAGTATATTATATTATATTATATTATATTGTAACTTTTTAAACTAAACGACAATGTAACTTTATTATCTCAACAATAATTCCTTTCTACAATTCACCTTAAACGCTTTCGTCAACAATAGGATTTTCACTCAACACAGTATTCGTTATAGCACTCCACTGACGACAATGACAATTTACTCGGACTGTTACGAATAACAATGAACTGTTAATTTTAACTAATGTTCACAAAGCACTATTTACAAATCAGAACTGTCAGTTCTCAGTTCACAGTTCTTCTAGCTCAGTCACTAGAGTTCACAGTATCTCGAACCACAGACCTTCAGAGACAGTCCACTGTACTCGAACTCAGGTCCCTCCAACTGCGGTCCACTGCACTCGAACTCAGACCTTCGGATGCTGACACAGTTGCGGACGCACACTCAAGTCGAACTCCGGTACACAAGACTGGCTGGCTTGCTCTGTTCACTGGCTTACTCACTGAATGGCTGAATAAACTGAAAAGTGCCCAAGTTCGCTCGCGTTTCTTCTTTTATAGCTAAACTATCGTTGCGAGAAAGTATGAGTTCTGGCTAGTTCGCGATATTTCGACGCGTGTGTCCATTCTCGAATCATCTCGCACACTGCTGCTCCCCTCCTTCACCGCGCGTAGCCATGCCCCAGGAGGCAGATGCGCGCGCACCCCGCCCAACACAAGGCCGACTTAGCCTCTCCTCCGCCGGTCGTGAGATCGAATCTCACGTGGGAGTCACAATATTATATATTATATTATATTATATTATATTATATTATATTATATTGTATTGTATTGTATTGTATTGTATTGTATTGTATTGTATTGTATTTTATTGTATTGTATTGTATTGTATTTTATTTTATTGTATTGTATTGTATTGTATTGTATTGTATTATATTATATTATATTATATTATATTATATTATATTATATTATATTATATTATATTATATTATATTATATTATATTATATTATATTATATTATATTGTAACTTTTTAAACTAAACGACAATGTAACTTTATTATCTCAACAATAATTCCTTTCTACAATTCACCTTAAACGCTTTCGTCAACAATAGGATTTTCACTCAACACAGTATTCGTTATAGCACTCCACTGACGACAATGACAATTTACTCGGACTGTTACGAATAACAATGAACTGTTAATTTTAACTAATGTTCACAAAGCACTATTTACAAATCAGAACTGTCAGTTCTCAGTTCACAGTTCTTCTAGCTCAGTCACTAGAGTTCACAGTATCTCGAACCACAGACCTTCAGAGACAGTCCACTGTACTCGAACTCAGGTCCCTCCAACTGCGGTCCACTGCACTCGAACTCAGACCTTCGGATGCTGACACAGTTGCGGACGCACACTCAAGTCGAACTCCGGTACACAAGACTGGCTGGCTTGCTCTGTTCACTGGCTTACTCACTGAATGGCTGAATAAACTGAAAAGTGCCCAAGTTCGCTCGCGTTTCTTCTTTTATAGCTAAACTATCGTTGCGAGAAAGTATGAGTTCTGGCTAGTTCGCGATATTTCGACGCGTGTGTCCATTCTCGAATCATCTCGCACACTGCTGCTCCCCTCCTTCACCGCGCGTAGCCATGCCCCAGGAGGCAGATGCGCGCGCACCCCGCCCAACACAAGGCCGACTTAGCCTCTCCTCCGCCGGTCGTGAGATCGAATCTCACGTGGGAGTCACAATATTATATATTATATTATATTATATTATATTATATTATATTATATTATATTGTATTGTATTGTATTGTATTGTATTTTATTGTATTGTATTGTATTGTATTGTATTTTATTGTATTGTATTGTATTGTATTTTATTTTATTGTATTGTATTGTATTGTATTGTATTGTATTGTATTGTATTATATTATATTATATTATATTATATTATATTATATTATATTATATTATATTATATTATATTATATTATATTATATTATATTATATTATATTATATTATATTATATTATATTATATTATATTATATTATATTATATTATATTATATTATATTATATTATATTATATTATATTATATTATATTATATTATATTATATTATATTATATTATATTATATTATATTATATTATATTATATTATATTATATTATATTATATTATATTATATTATATTATATTATATTATATTATATTATATTATATTATATTATATTATATTATATTATATTATATTATATTATATTATATTATATTATATTATATTATATTATATTATATTATATTATATTATATTATATTATATTATATTATATTATATTATATTATATTATATTATATTATATTATATTATATTATATTATATTATATTATATTATATTATATTATATTATATTATATTATATTATATTATATTATATTATATTATATTATAGCAACAAGAGGAATGTTAATGTATCAAAGAAAGTTGTAGAACCGAAGATGTTTAGGTATCAAATATGTAACTGCAGAAGAAAATCCAATGAATTTTTATTTTAGTAGGTTATTTTAGGACGCTTTATCATCAGCTTAGGTTATTTAGCGTCTGAATGAGATGAAGGTGATTATGCCGATGAAATGAGCCCAGGATGCAACACCGAAAGTTATCCAGCATTTGCTCATATTGGGTCGAGGGAAAACCCCGGAAAAACCTCAACCAGGTAACTTGCCCCGATAGGGAATCGAACCTGGGTCACCTGGTTTCGCGGCCAGACACGCTAGCCTTTACTCCACAGGTGCGGACAGGATGATGTTGACTTCACCTTGGATTGATAAGTCAATGTATGAACAAATGCTAATGAATATATATTTTTTAAATTTTATTTGTAATCCCACAATTAGTGTCTCGGATGTTTAGTTTTCCAATAATAAAATGTTAAACATGGATTTGAACTAGAATGTTGCCTCATCTCTCTCTCACTTGAATCACACAAGTAGGAACAAAGTGCCAATATCCATTTTTGCAATAAGCAATATGGAACCAACTCCAATGTTGCCCTTCTACTCTGTGTGAGTCAAATACTGATGCGAGCTGCACCATTGATCTGAAAGAGCATTTCAGAATGTTAATAATGCAATCATTACTTTCGTAATAGTATTGATGTAGAATTTTATTTGTAACGATTTGCTAAAACAGCTGTAGCTCAAAAGCTGTATTTTGGACTTGGTTCCATATTGCATAAGTGCATCCAATTTAAGGTGCCGTGAATGTTTAATTACTGTATTGTGTAGACTTATAATATTTCTTCATCGTAGTGTACTTCCAGACGTCCACGACAGCGCTGTGTCGGCAGAGTGTGATGACCACGTGATTGTACCTGAAGGAGACGAGAGTTCTGCTCCCTCCGAAAAACTCCGGACTCCTACACATGGGAAGCGGTTCAAATGTGATCAGTGTGGAATACGCTTCGCCTTTTCTAGTTGTCTGAAAAAGCATATCTTCAGGCACACAGGGGAAAAACCTTTCAAATGCGACATCTGTGGAAAGTGTTTTTCTCAGCAGGGTCATTTAAAAGCCCATGCACGGGTGCACACGGGCGAGAAGCCCTACAATTGCGATCTGTGTGGAAAGTGTTTCTCGGTGTCGAGTACTCTGAAGAAACACGAGCGCCGTCACACAGGTGAGAAGCCATTCGAATGCGACGTTTGTGGGAAGTGCTTCTCCCTGTCGAGTGGGCTGAAGTGCCATCAGCGCGTGCATACCGGCGACAAGCCGTTCAAATGTGATGTGTGTGGCAAGTGTTTCCCGCGGCCGCATGCTCTCAAGAGCCATTACCACCAGCATACGGGAGAGACACCGTTCCAATGCGATGTGTGTGGGAAGTACTTGTCACGCAAGACGCATCTCAAAGATCATATACTCACACATACTGGCGAGAAACCGTTCAAATGCAATGTGTGTGGAAAGTGTTACTCGCTTCCCAAACGGCTTGCAATACATCAGCGGAAGCATACGGGCGACAAACCGTTCAAATGCAATGACTGTGGAAAGTGTTTCTTGCATTCCAGTCATCTGAAAAGACATTATATGCTTCATACCGGCGAGAAACCATTTAAATGCGATAATTGTGGTAAATGCTTCTCGCAATCTACTTCTCTAAAATTTCATAAACGCCAGCACACCGACTAGACTCCTTTCAAATGGATTCTGCCGAAGGAGTTGCTCTCAGTTCTTCCACTTTGTATTCTGTTTGGAAACTAACTCTGTGACAGCCTACTATAGGCCTGACTACCAAGAAGTGAATTCATTTATTTTACGGAAATTTTATGAGCGATAAACCATGTTCATATCACCACTGTTCACAAATTCCAAATGTGTCTTCTAAAGTTTTTGATTAATAAGTGTCAGGTTACATAAAATTTGTTAATCGCCTACTGATTTCAGTTTCTTGTTCATTGCAGAAATCACGAAGAAATTGAGGGAGATGTATGTTTCACAAAAATCTGAGAGGCTGACTTGTTACAGTTGCCTTCCTTGTGGCTTACAATTTTCCTAATGTGTCTTGTGTTAATCTTCGAGTTAACAAATAGAACAAATAACTTTAAAATCCATAAACCAACATAACCTCATTGTTCATTACTGATCCATTTCTACAAACAAACTTATTTATTACTATGTTTTAATCAATAGTATCATGAAAGTGCCATGATTTAATGCATTTTTTTCATTT
Organism: Periplaneta americana; assembly: GCF_040183065.1. Taxonomy (NCBI): domain Eukaryota; kingdom Metazoa; phylum Arthropoda; class Insecta; order Blattodea; family Blattidae; genus Periplaneta; species Periplaneta americana. The sequence goes on along the minus strand of NC_091133.1, from coordinate 2,449,677 downwards.
TCAAAACAAAATTAAAACTATCTGAATTACTCCTTATTTCCACTGGACGAGCTATTGAAACAATAAAAAAATGTACTGGCCCTACAGCTTGTTCATGGAGGATACCTGAACAAACAAGAGTCTAAATTCGACATCACATTGACTGAAAACTACATCTGCTAAGCTGATAGCTGTCTTAAGTAACTTTAGCACTAGTTTATAAAACGTTGCTTTTTCTTACTCTAACACAATATGATATCTTTATATTAGGCTGTAACCTCTTCATCGTGACATTGGAAATAAACATAAATTATTGCGAAGTTCATGGTAGAGCGGTTTTTCAGAGTTCGAGTAGGCACCACACTTTGTAACGAACATCTGCAAGAAAACGGCGTTCTGCAGGGATCTGTATTAAGCGTTCTTCTTTTCTGCATTGCGATCAATGGAATTGCCGACTGTGGATGACCGAGATCTTCTGTACTTTACGTTGATGACTTCAGTTTATATTTCAGCTTCCGATATCTTCCATCCATCGGTCGACATTTGCAGCTGGCCATCAACGTGCTATCAGAATGGGCTGTTCGCAATGGCTTTAAATTATCCACTCTAAAACGCAGTGTATCCACATCTACAATTAAAATGGACTCCATCCACATCCTGAACTGCGTCTTAATTGAGTGGAGTTGCAATATATAGACATTGCGAGACTTTTAGGCCTTATCTTTGATTATAAATTAACGTGGGACGCGCATATACGTGATATGAGAAGACGTTAGGAGAAATCCTTAAACATTTTACGCCTCTTGTCAGGGTCTGCTGGGGTGCACACTGTACAGTGCTTTTACGCCTTTATCGTGCTCTTATACGATCAAAGCAGGATTATGGCTGTTTTATTTATGGCTCGGCAAATAAATCAAAATTGCATCTTTTAGATACTGTTCATCACCATGGGATACGACTTTCTACAGGGGCCTTCCGAACCAGTTGGATAGCGAGCCTGAATTGCGAAGCGGGTGAACCATCACTGTATGGGCGACGTAATGTCTTGTGATCGTATACAGTTAAGCTCCGCTCACAGCCTGTGCACTATTCTTACGACTCCTTTCACCATCCGTCCCTTTACGGCCGATACAGTGAAAATCCACAGAGACTTCGTCTAGCAGGTGTGCGGTTTCGTGAGATCGACATCCGCCTGCCAACAGTTAGAACACTGGAATATACGACCACTCCACCGTGGATAATGCGACGTCCCATGTTTGATATATGTTTCAAGAATTTTACACCACCCTTGGTTATAAAATTCTTTTTAGTGAACTTTTATCACAATATCCAAATTCCTCTTTAGTTTTTCCTGATTGATCCTGGGTAAATGATTGTGTTTCTTGTTTATTTGTTGCAAATGGACAGATATTTAGACAGATTTTACACATCTGAACTCTATGCTTTTTACAGACATTTATTGTTTTTAATATAGACAACCCCGGGGCAGATTTATCTTCTCCGACCCTTACAGCGCCATTCAGTCTCTGCAGTGTGTGAATTCTGATGATCCTCTTATGTTGAGAACCCGGGAACTTTTCCGCACTCTCCTAAGCTCTCATTGTGAGATTGGAGTAGTGTGGACTCCGAGTCATGTTGGCATCCCTGGTAACCAGGCAGTGGATGCTGCAGCAAGGGACGGTGCTACGAATGGATCTGAGGTGTATTGGCGTGAGAGGTGGCAAGATATTCAAAATTACCTGAAGGATACGATATGGTGGCAATGGGAAGGAGAATGGTCTCCACAAGAGGTATACAAATTACGAAGAATAAAGAATACCTTCTGAGTTTTGGATTCGTCCACAAGAGCGTCACGACACAAGGAGGTTTTACTCACCTGGTTGAGGATTTCCCACTGTCATCTGACACATGGCCATCTGCTACGTGGCGAGCCTCAGCCAGAGTGTGATATGTGCCGTGTTCCACTTGCGGTGGGACTGTTTATATAGTATTGTACAAAATATGATCGAGTCCGTCAACTTTACATGACGCTCTTGGAAATGTTTCTTATTGTACAAATGCAGTGCTGAGATTGTTATCGAATACAGGACTTGACAGGGTGATTTAGTTTTTGATTGACCCGTTTTGCTTGTCCTCCGGACCCTTTACATCCACAGGTTACATTTGTTGTTTAGTATATGTTCTTTTAACAAACTTAATCTTCGGACCTTTTACATCCGAGTATTTTAGAAATGCGCCTCATAATTTATTTATTGTGGCGTTTGTTTTATTGTTTCGTTTTAAATACTAACTAGGGTCTCAGAACTGCTCACTTTTATGATTTTTATGCATCACATTGTTGAAACTGCATTTGTTTGCCTCGTTTTAACCGTGACAACGCTTTTTAGTTCTTTTAAGCATTCTGATTATTGTATTGTGTTTCTGTTTTGTGATGGATTTTAGATAAGGGTGCAAATAGCCATTGTAGCTGTCGCGTCCTTTTCAAACCCCACTAACAAACTAACGATCATCTAGCCGGTGTTCGGATCTGTGGAGGCTTCGTCATCCTTTTGTGGGAAATTATATTTTCCTCTGTCATGATTATTAACACTCCTCATCAATGCATAGTCGCTAGAGTAACTTTACCTACCATTCAGTTTTCATTACTTCGTGAGTATATGTCCCCAGGTACTCCTTTCATAGTGAATGAAATTGAACATATTCTTTCGCAGGTACAGCTCGATTGGGCGTTAATGTCCCCTGTCCTTGGTTGTTTGGCTAGTGAGCGAGCCGTGTGTTGCGTCATAAGGAAATTTAATGTGCATAGAAGAGGAAGGGGAAAGATGAAGAATGAAAATAATATCTATGCTCGAAGCTGAAGAACACTCATGTCAATAAAATATGTCATCATGGCATTGTTCAGTCAACAGACGTAGTGGTTATTAAAAGGACGTGTGGAAGAATATTGTGTTTCAAGACGGAGTGTACCACGACATGATAAGAAAGAAGTGTTAAGGTAAGTGTTCACTACTTCGTATTGCACGCATCGGACGAATCGCACGGATCGGAAAAAAACTATCTTTGCTGTATTTGTTATGTAACCGCGTTCACTACATCGTATCGCACGCATCGGACGAATCGCACGGATCGGAAAAAGACTGTCTTTGCTGTAATTGTTATGTAACCGCGTTCACTACATCGTATCGTACGCATCGGACGAATCGCACGGATCGGAAAAAGACTATCTTTGCTGTAATTGTTATGTAACCGCGTTCACTACATCGTATCGCACGCATCGGACGAATCGCACGGATCGGAAAAAGACTATCTTTGCTGTAATTGTTATGTAACCGCGTTCACTACATCGTATCGGACGAATCGCACGGATCGGAAAAAGACTATCTTTGCTGTAATTGTTATGTAACCGCGTTCACTACATCGTATCGCACGGATCGGAAAAAGACTGTCTTTGCTGTAATTGTTATGTAACCGCGTTCACTACATCGTATCGGACACATCGCCTCTCGGCAAATCCGTCCACGTTTCTCGGATGGGCAACTTTTCCGATGCGTGCGATCATGGCCTTATTTAATAAATCAATTTTAATTGGTCAACTGTTACTATTATGTTGTGCCAGAGCCTTCTTTAGTTACAAGCCGTGGCCATACGCTGTAAATATCTGTCACCCGGAGGCTGCCCGTACATTACACGTGTTTGTGCTAATGCCGATTTCCAATGTAAATTAATGTTACAATATAAGTGTGTGTCGATGGAATTATGTTTGCGGTCGTACCAAACGTTAATTGTTGATGTATTATAAACTAAATGCGTCTTGGTGATAAGAAAAACAAGACAATGAATGAAAATAAATTGGTTGCAGGCTTTGGGAATTTTTACGGTTATGGATGGCAAAGTAATTGACTATTCTATTAAATATTGTATAACCACATTTTTATATTCTTATTTGTGATTTGTGTGTATCAGAATTCTAGTCAAATTGTTGGGTCTCGCCTGCTATATCAATAAAGTTACGCCGTTGGTTTTCAAAGTCATTGTAAACAGCCGTTTTGTGATCCCATAAATGTTGCAGTTTTGTTGAAGATTCGGAATGCCTGCTATACGTCAGAACTATCTATAATTTGTACATGCATATAATCACTTTGTTGGTTTGGTCAATGTTACGTATGTCCCGCCCACTATAGAGACATAGGCCAATTTTACACATATTTAGTATAACTTGTTTCTTTGACAGGTTAGGTTTGGTTAGTTTAGGTTTTTGTTATAGCCTACCTTGCATATACGATTATAGCGCAACATTGGCAGTGATAAAAGTGAAATATTCGTTCAGTTGCGTTGGATACTCTACATTCACCCACTTGGTATTTACAGGATTTAAAGTCCACTGAGTTTACGCTAATTGATACATACATGTACTTAATAGATAATGTTGCGTTTTGTTACGTATTATGTTGAAGGGATGTGTTTTCATTTTTTCATAGATTGTTTTACTTGGCTTAACTATATTTACATCCTCATACTTTTATTATAATAGGAATGTCAATAGTTTCTTCTGTTTACATTTTATTTTAGGCCTATTTGCATAATTCACATTCTTAGCTTGTTTTCTGTAGTTATATTTATTTAAAATTATATTTTAAAAAGTTTATAACAAATAATTTAGGATAACAGTATTGTTATGGTGACTGGCCAGGTTCAAACTAGAACTGGCTTCCAGGACATCTGAGATATTTATAGAAAAGCACGACATAATCACGTGAAATTAAAATGCATATGATATCCTACACCTTTCATGTCAGAGGTGAAACAACATTAAGCGGCAAAACATTGTCAATTTACTAGCCACATAATGGTTAATTGATTGGAATAGGGTATTGCGAAAGTACGTCATTATTTTATTTATTTTTGGTACAAGTAACATTTCTTTAAGTATTTATTTATTTTCCCTTGTACCATCAATAAAAAAACAAGTATGTCATTTTTTTAATATAAGTGTAGTTGCTACGACACATAGGCACACAGCACTTTCTAGGCATCTGAAATATTTGTAGAAAAAAACGATAGATAATCGCATAAGATAATATTAAAATATATTGTGACAGCGACGTGAGATTCGAACTCACGACCAGCGTCCCGCAAGAGAGAAGATCGCGCGGAGCACTTTGGGATGGCGCGCGGCGAAGAGGGGAAAGGGCCAACGCGGCGAGAGAGTGGAGCGAGAGTGCGCGCGCATCTGGTGCTGGTAGAGAGGAGAGGGCTCTGGCTTTTTCTGGAGTGCCATCTCTAGAGACGGGTGGAACCTTCGAGGCTACGTCGCTGTGGCTATAAATTACGGTCGCGAAGGAACGACAGCAGTTTTCAGTTGATTAGTCAGCCAGTCAGTGAGAAAGCCAGAGCAAGCAAGCCAGTCTTGTGTACCGGAGTTCGACTCGAGAGTGCGTCCGCATCTGCGTCAGCATCCGAAGGCCTGAGTTCGAGTGCAGTGGACCGCAGTTGGAGGGACCTGAGTTCGAGTGCAGTGGACCGCAGTTGGAGGGACCCGAGTTCGAGTACAGTGAACTGTCTCTGAAGGTCTGTGGTTCGAGATACTGTGAACTCGAGTGACTGAGATAGAAGAACTGTGAACTGAGAACTGATAGTTCTGATTTGTAAATAGTGCTTTGTAAATATTAGTTAAGATTAACAGTTCATTGTTGTTCGTAATAGTCCAAGTAAATTGTCATTGTCATCAGTGGAGTGCTATAACGAATACTGTGTTGAGTGAAAATCCAATTGTTGACGAGAGCGTTTAAGGCGAATTGTAGAAAGGAATTATTGTTGTGACGAATAAATTACATTGTTGTTACTAATAAAATTTACAATATCCTAAACCTTTCACAGATGAAACACCATTAAGTCGCAAAACATTGTCAATTTGCTAGCCACAAATTTGTTAACTGAATGGAACTTAAGAATACTGCGTAGGAACTTACGTCTTTATTGCATTATTGATTTTATTATTTTCGGTGCAAGGAATATCTTTTTTATTTATTTATTTATTTACCTTCGTACTATCAATAAAAACATGTTTTTTTGTAATTATTTTAAGTGGCAGCCTTTGTATGTAAGTAGCCTACTTACGCCGTATTCTGAAGTATAGCTAATTGATTGCAATAAAACACTATTTTCGAACCAGTAATAATTTACATCACTACTCTGAATCTTGATCTTAGCTTTGTGCATGAAGTAATATTGAAAAAATACGTGTTACATATAACGAAAGCAATGAGCAAACACAATATCACCACAGTCTACTATATACAGTCGCCAAGCTCAATATGTAGTAAAATTGCAAACATGGGTAGTTGCCCACCACTAGGATCGCTACTATTGCCTCATCATCGCAGATCTCTCTCCTAGCAGCCGACAAAATATGTTACACTTTCGTTGTCGTGTTCTTTTGGAAAAATTAATACCTTCCTTCCATTATTGAAATATTAAATGCATAAAGTTAATTTATTATTTTAATGAAGTATATTAAATCCCACAATAAACTCGAAGATACCTGCAAGAAATAAGTTAATATAATTTTTGTTTGTGCAAAACGAACTGAAATTTACTATAATAGCTTCACTCATTCAAGATTATAGCGATAATTAACTATGAAACCAATAAATATTAACTTGCATTTCTCTTTACAACAATAATAATGGAAATATGAATTAATGGAGTAACTTACGTGTACCTGTACTTGTAGTGTAGGCTTACGTAGTTAACAAAGTGGGATGAGGTTAAGCAATAATAATCACACCAGAATTGGAAATAAAACGTGATCAATAAATTTTATTGTAACAGACTTTTTCTACGTCTCTAGTAAAGCAACAAATAAAAATAACAACAAAATTAACAGCCATAATTAAAAACATATCCATTGAAGAAAAAAGTAGGCCTAAGCAATAATAATCCCACCAGAATTGAAAATAAAACGTGATCAATAAATTTCATTAAAACAAGCTTAATTTTTCTACGTCTTTAGTAAAATAACACATAAAAAATAACAAAATTAATAGCTACAATTAAAAATATATCCTCTGAAAAAAAAAATAGACCTAACCTTTATTTCTCTGGAAATTTAGCAGCCTAAGTGACAGAACTTTAACCGGTGTCTAATGTCCTTTCGGTTAGACTGAAACATTTCATTGTGAAATTTAAGGATATAATGTAGTCCAACAGTCACAAAGAACTTCAAATTAACAGTTTTTTTTTTCTGCACAGCATTCTTGTGGAAACCCAGGAACCTTTCTGAATCTTTCGGAAATCGGAAAAAGGATAACTCTGGCCTCTTTCTCTTACTGTTGCTACAATTTATAGCACTACAAACGTCTCCTCTTTGTCCCATGTTATTATTCCAATTATTATATTTTAGCCATTAACATTTTCATTATAACCAATAACGAACATTTCACAAGCATCAATGTGAAATACGCAACGAGCTAGCACTCGATAGAAATACGACACAGTCCAAAGTCAACCATGGACAGTCTATTGTTTCTAGTTGCTAGCCGCTTGTAGCGCTTTATCACGAGATTTGCAAAAAAACACCTCATGCTTCGCGACTGTATATAGTAGACTGTGATATCACTCTAAAATCTCCCGCCTCCACTCTGCGTTGCCAAACCTACCCATGCCCCGGCTTGTAACTAAAGAAGGCTCTGGTTGTGCCCAACGAGTTAGAAAGAGAAAGTCTTCTTTTTCTAACTCGTTGGTTGTGCCATGTTCAGTGTCGCGCCAAAATGGCAGACGGAAAACTTATTTCGCGTGTAGAAAATTGCGAAGAATTATGTAATTCGAGGCGTTCCCATTACAGTAATCAAGTCATTTCTTGCAAATATATTATGTAACCAATATTTCTTTCCTTTCTTCCTCTTCAATTAAGACGCATGAAGCAATCACAAATTCTTATTCGCTAACAGACGTAAGTAATAGACCTAACCTCAACTCCTTTGCTTTCAGCAATGTCAATATCGTACGGCGTCATGTTTTAAACAGCTGATAGGGGAATCCGATGTGGTGAAGCCGTTACAGTGAACGCACTGCACTTAAAATATCCGTTGCGTGCGATTTGTACGAGGAGTGCGATACGATGTAGCGAACGCTTACCTTTAGGTGTCATGACTGCGCCGCCTGACCTGTGTGATCCAGCCCGCCAGTAGTGATGATAAACTCGGTCTTAGTTTATCTACATTTTACAGGGGCGAAAATCCCTGAATCAAGCTGTACCTGCTCCATATTTATAAGTGGGGGATTTCAATGCATCCCACCATTCTTTTGGCTCTAGTTCCGATGATGACGGAGGAAATAAAATAGCAGAGGTATGTACCCGTCTAAATCTCATTTTCAAGAATTCAGATGAAGCCACACACCTGTTCCTGGCTCACGATACATACTCCATGATAGATATTTTCATTTGTAAACCAATTTTATCCACGCATTTCGAGTGGTCAGTGATTCACGACCTTCATGGTAGTGACCACTATCCCAACCGAATGCGTATGTCCGCTGTACGTCCTGTAGAATCTCGCTCTCCAAACTGGTTATTAAAAAGGGGGACTGGGTCGGATTTTCGGAGTCCATTTCATTCGATGATAACGGACTTCGAAGTGTGGACTCCGCAGTAGAACATATCTAACAGTACCTGCTAAACTTCATTATTTGTCTCCTAGTCGGTTTTGAAATTCGCGAAATCTAGTAAAGGCTTATTAACAAAAAAATCGCCTATCACTAAGAATCGTAAAGTCAGTGTACATTAAGTAAACAAAAAAAGTACAGTTTGGTACAATGACGTACTACTATTTCCTGTGATCTGGGACATTTTATTTTTGATCATAGTGGCCCTCGTCACAGCTAATACGATCGCTCAACAAACTGTTAATCAAGTGTTAAGATTAGATATTGCTAATGTATATTTAATAGTAGGTCTATACTGACATCAGGCATGTAGTATGTTAAATATATTCTCATGCACTTTTATTATTCCGAAAAATATCGATTATTGTTACAGTATTTTCCATGTAACTGTAAGATACGTGATTCCTCAAACCAACAAGCACACATTACATTACACGCTATTGAAGTACGTCAGAAGGATAAATAATTCTTTATTAGATTTTCTATCGATATGAACAAAAATCACGATCCTACTCGAAATAATTACCGAATAAGAGATTGTTAAATACTGTATTTGGGAAAATTTTATGAGAAAACCGCGAACCTTACACTTTTTTGTTACTTAAGGCACAAATACATTTCTTTGCATTTTTTGCGATTCTTTCATGTTCCTTATGATTTATGTGATATAATACGTGGCCTTCTTCTTCCTGTTCACACATAGGCCATACATACAAACACACATGCCGAAATTGTGACCGGTGCAGAAAGCAAGTTATACTCATTGCAACTACGTAATATGTTCCATATCATATAACGAGAGCCTGACAAGTGTTGCTGCAAATGACACACTCACTCTTAATCACCTCCTGCAGTTGAGATGGATGTGATCAAGGTAGAAGCTGAGGTCGACCCCTTGGCTATAGAAGCAAGTGATAACACTGATTTTGAAGAGAAGAAGCCTTTGTTTGAGGTAAGTTCAAAATAATTACTCTTTATTTTCTACGTGTGTTATTTAAAGCAATAAACAGTGTGTCACAAAGGCAGGCATATCCAAATCTACATTCAGAACCAAAGATAATCAAGCGTAGAATTTGTCATCTTGTTTGGCATCGATTGTTTTGCTTGTGACTATTTGTAAGTGCTCTAAGTTTAAATTGTCGTGTTCAAGTGTTATTTAAATGATTTTATACATCTGAATTTTTATTCATTTTTCTACAGTAATAGACCTATCTGCTAATAGAGTACGTTTGTATGTACACCGTAGAAATGCAAAACTGAAGGTTATTTTAATTAAACGCGTACAAGAACAAATCGTGGAGGAGATGTATCTTTTAGCTTATGATGATCTGTCTTGCTGAACATGCGAAACAACTCTTTCTAAACAAAACACATTATGTACCACCATTTTAATAATATTACTTAACATGTTGCCTTGAATTATAAATTCAAACCTCTATCTCCTTACACACCACACACGGATTCAATATCTGCTTTGCATTGCGTTATAATACATAGCCTTCAAACAGATCTTCATCCGCATATGTAATTACGCGTGGCGGCTGGTTAAGAGCAGTCGGATATTAAGACAAGTTCAGAGACTGCCCATGGAAATTACAATTACAGTAACCACTTACCTTTCTCATAGAATATGTTGAAAATCACGTCCTTGTGCCGCCAGACATCCCTCATAGAATATGTTGGCAATCACGTCCTTGTGCCGCCAGCCATCCTTCATAGAATATATTGGCAATCACGTCCTTGTGCCGCCAGACATCCTTTATAGAATATGTTGGCAATCACGTCCTTGTGCCGCCAGACAGCCCTCATAGAATATGTTGGCAATCCCGTCCTTGTGCCGCCAGATATCCTTCATAGAATATGTTGGCAATCACGTCCTTGTGCCGCCAGACATCCTTCATAGAATATGTTGGCAATCACGTCCTCGTGCCGCCAGACATCCTTCATAGAATATGTTGGCAATCACGTCCTTGTGCCGCCAGATATCCTTCATAGAATATGTTGGCAATCACGTCCCTGTGCCGCCAGACAGCCCTCATAGAATATGTTGGCAATCCCGTCCTTGTGCCGCCAGACATCCTTCATAGAATATGTTGGCAATCACGTCCTTGTGCCGCCAGATATCCCTCATAGAATATGTTGGCAATCACGTCCTTGTGCTGCCAGACATCCCTCTTAGAATATGTTGGCAATCACGTCCTTGTGCCGCCAGACATCCCTCTTAGAATATGTTGGCAATCACGTCCTAGTGCCGCCAGACATCCCTCATAGAATATGTTGGCAATCACGTCCTTGTGCCGCCAGATATCCCTCATAGAATATGTTGGCAATCACGTCCTTGTGCTGCCAGACATCCCTCTTAGAATATGTTGGCAATCACGTCCTTGTGCCGCCAGACATCCCTCTTAGAATATGTTGGCAATCACGTCCTTGTGCCGCCAGACATCCCTCATAGAATATGTTGGCAATCACGTCCTTGTGCCGCCAGACAGCCCTCTTAGAATATGTTGGCAATCACGTCCTTGTGCTGCCAGACATCCCTCATAGAATATGTTGGCAATCACGTCCTTGTGCTGCCAGACATCCCTCATAGAATATGTTGGCAATCACGTCCTTGTGCCGCCAGACAGCCCTCATAGAATATGTTGGCAATCAAGTCCTTGTGCTGCCAGACATCCCTCATAGAATATGTTGGCAATCACGTCCTTGTGCCGCCAGACATCCCTCATAGAATATGTTGGCAATCACGTCCTTGTGCCGCCAGACATCCCTCATAGAATATGTTGGCAATCACGTCCTTGTGCCGCCAGACATCCCTCATAGAATATGTTGGCGATCACGTCCTTGTGCCGCCAGACATCCCTCATAGAATATGTTGGAAATCACGTCCTTGTGCTGCCAGACATCCCTCATAGAATATGTTGGCAATCGCGTCCTTGTGCCGCCAGACATCCCTCATAGAATATGTTGGCAATCACGTCCTTGTGCCGCCATACATCCTTCATAGAATATGTTGGCAATCACGTCCTTGTGCCGCCAGACATCCCTCATAGAATATGTTGGCAATCACGTCCTTGTGCCGCCAGACATCCCTCATAGAATATGTTGGCAATCACGTCCTTGTGCCGCCAGACATCCCTCATAGAATATATTGGCAATCACGTCCTTATGCAGCCAGACATCCCTCATAGAATATGTTGGCAATCACGTCCTTGTGCCGCCAGACATCCCTCATAGAATATGTTGGCAATCACGTCCTTGTGCCGCCAGACAGCCCTCATAGTATATGTTGGCAATCACGTCCTTGTGCTGCCAGACATCCCTCATAGAATATGTTGGCAATCACGTCCTTGTGCTGCCAGACATCCCTCATAGAATATGTTGGCAATCACGTCCTTGTGCTGCCAGACATCCCTCATAGAATATGTTGGCAATCACGTCCTTGTGCCGCCAGACATCCCTCATAGAATATGTTGGCAATCACGTCCTTGTGCCGCCAGACATCCCTCATAGGATATGTTGGCAATCACGTCCTTGTGCCGGAAGACATCCCTCATAGAATATGTAGGCAATCACGTCCTCGTGCCGCCAGACATCCCTCATACAATATGTTGGCAATCACGTCCTTGTGCCGCCAGACATCCTTCTCAGAATATGTTGGCAATCAAGTCCTTGTGCCGCCAGACATCCCTTATAGAATATGTTGGCAATCACGTCCTTGTGCCGCCAGACATCCCTCATAGAATATGTTGGCAATGACGTCCGTGTGTCGCCAGACATCCCTCATAGAATATGTTGGCAATCACGTCCTTGTGCCGCCAGACATCCCTCATAGAATATGTTGGCAATCACGTCCTTGTGCCGCCAGACATCCCTCATAGAATATGTAGGCAATCACGTTCTTGTGCCGCCAGACATCCCTCATAGAATATGTTGGCAATCACGTCCTTGTGCCGCCAGACATCCCTCATAGAATATGTTGGCAATCACGTCCTTGTGCCGCCAGACATCCCTCATAGAATATGTTGGCAATCACGTCCTTGTGCTGCCAGACATCCCTCATAGAATATGTTGGCAATCACGTCCTTGTGCCGCCAGACATCCCTCATAGAATATGTTGGCAATCACGTCCTTGTGCCGCCAGACATCCCTCATAGAATATATTGGCAATCACGTCCTTATGCAGCCAGACATCCCTCATAGAATATGTTGGCAATCACGTCCTTGTGCCGCCAGACATCCCTCATAGAATATGTTGGCAATCACGTCCTTGTGCCGCCAGACATCCCTCATAGAATATGTTGGCAATCACGTCCTTGTGCTGCCAGACATCCCTCATAGAATATGTTGGCAATCACGTCCTTGTGCTGCCAGACATCCCTCATAGAATATGTTGGCAATCACGTCCTTGTGCCGCCAGACATCCCTCATAGAATATGTTGGCAATCACGTCCTTGTGCCGCCAGATATCATTCATAGAATATGTTGGCAATCACGTCCTTGTGCCGCCAGACATCCCTCATAGAATATGTTGGCAATCACTTCCTTGTGCCGCCAGTCATCCCTCATAGAATATGTTGGCAATCACGTCCTTGTGCCGCCAGACATCCCTCATAGAATATATTGGCAATCACGTCCTTATGGTGCCAGACATCCCTCATAGAATATGTTGGCAATCACGTCCTTGTGCCGCCAGACATCCCTCATAGGATATGTTGGCAATCACGTCCTTGTGCCGGAAGACATCCCTCATAGAATATGTAGGCAATCACGTCCTCGTGCCGCCAGACATCCCTCATACAATATGCTGGCAATCACGTCCTTGTGCCGCCAGACATCCTTCTCAGAATATGTTGGCAATCAAGTCCTTGTGCCGCCAGACATCCCTTATAGAATATGTTGGCAATCACGTCCTTGTGCCGCCAGACATCCCTCATAGAATATGTTGGCAATCACGTCCTTGTGCTGCCAGACATCCCTCATAGAAAATGTTGGCAATCACGTTCTTGTGCCGCCAGACATCCCTCATAGAATATGTTGGCAATCACGTCCTTGTGCCGCCAGACATCCCTCATAGAATATGTTGGCAATCACGTCCTTGTGCCGCCAGACATCCCTCATAGTATATGTAGGCAATCACGTCCTCGTGCCGCCAGACATCCCTCATACAATATGTTGGCAATCACGTCCTTGTGCCGCCAGACATCCCTCATAGAATATGTTGGCAATCACGTCCTTGTGCCGCCAGACATCCCTCATAGAATATGTTGGCAATCACGTCCTTGTGCCGCCAGACATCCTTCACAGAATATGTTGGCAATCACGTCTTTGGCCCGCCACGCATCCCTCGTAGAATATATTAGAAATTATGTTCTTAAAGAGGCTTTCTGAAGGGCATAAAATTTATTTTTCAATTACAAAATTTCGCGGCACACTCCATGGGGCTGCGTGACATACCAGTGGTAGCGAGCCACTGCAGTTTTTTCAGATTGATTATTTCCCTAAGATGGTCGACATAAGGTGTATAGAACATATGCATAGACTGAGAGGTAGGCGGAAGGACGGATAAAGTGCAGTGAACTACTTGCCATTGGGCAGAAAAATGAAAATTAAATATTTTTGTCACGAAATCTATGTAAATTGCTTTTAAATTTATTATAACCATTTTTGGTTCAAGAAAATTATTTTCTGTGCCTCTTATAAGTTGTCCCGAAATTCAGAGACCGATATCCAAGAGGCCTCACAACCATCGAAACAGGGTTTTGTGAAGTGATTTGATAACTGGCAAGAAACAGGGCTCTTTTCGATAAGAAGAAAGACTGTCAGAAGCATGCTGTAACAGAACAAACATCAAAAGACATCTTTCTGAGGACGGAGTTGACACCATTAACACTCGTTGCCGAACCTTGCTTATGTGGATGAACGGAATTTTAGTTATAGGGATGAAGAATTAAGTAATTCCTTAACTTGTCTCACTTGTGTTAGTAATCCTTCCTTTACAGGATCACTGTGAGCTTTAAATCGACTTCCAAGAAGGAAATTGAAATAACTCTGAGTGTATTTATTCTCGTTGCTCTCCAGGAAGTGAATTTATTGCCTCTGCGGTCAGCTCAAATAAAGCTGGAAAGTGAGGACCACAGCTGTGTTCACACGTCTGAGATACAATTCCAAGAAATTCCAGAGCCAGTGGGCAAGTGTAAAGCTGAGGTGAGTGGAGCTCTTGCATTGCTTTGCCCTTTTGTTTCTTGCTGTTCGTCACAGATACCATTCGTACATAGCTGCCAATATTTCTGATTGCCATATTGTGGGCTTACAGGAAAAAAGTTTGCAAGGCTCATTGCTTTCCTATGTAGTTACCAAGTTATTCCAGTAGGTCAACGTTATGAGAGCTCTAATAACATTTTCGGTGTACAATTTAGTTTCATTTACAATATTTATTGCACAGTGTCCTAACTTTGATGTTTTGATTTGGAATAGTAATAGACTGCTCTCCTTTAGTATGGAGAAAATAAATACGTTATGAATTGCGTTCTCATACAGTTTATTATCATAAATTTTGTATGATTGCACACTATAGAAAGACGGTAGTCCTTTCCTCTTCCATCACCTTGTACCTTGATGTAACCTGCAGTGATTATCTTACACAAATATTAACATAAGAATAACTCCTGCCATATATTCTGCATTTCAATTGAACAAAGTGCTGGAGTCGGTGATATACACAACATTCCCGTGAACCTGGGAGCCACCAGTTGTATCCAACATTGTAACTGGCATTAGCTATGTCTGCAGACTTCTGTTGGCAATCGTAATCGTAACAAAAGTAACACCTTCTGTCTCAGACGCCCACCTGTAGCCACGGTGTTTAGCGTATGCGGTACAGGAACATCGCTAACTCGAATTTTGGAAATACTCGCCCGCCATTCACAGAACAGCACTGCTGTAAATCTCTCAAACGTAGCAAAATGCTAAAATCGTGTCATTGTTATCTTTCCAGTAGTAGCAATCTTTCTCTTTTATTTCTATGGAAATTTGGATTCTTATGTCCTTCATACCACGAATGTGAGGTGTTGGTTCGTGTTACCATCATGCAATAAGTATGCATCTTTGTTGCTAACATTGCTACTAAATAAAATTGTATTCAAATTCCGATATAATGTTCAGTGATTTTACTTAATCTCCACCTGAAGGATTACTGTACAGTGAAACGTGTCTAAAGCGGCCATCTGAAGTTGCCTTGTAAAATGGCCATTTTATCAGGTGACCGCTTGATTTATGAATCGGCATGAAAGTACTGAATTTCATTGACTTTTTAGTACTGTGCGTGTACAAACAATCGTGCATATTAATGTTAGTATCTTCCATTCTTGCAACTAGCCTTTTCAAAACTTGCTTGCGGTACCTCTGTGATTCTGTCGTTTAATCTTGGAATTGAAATCGCATAGCTAATTTTCAAACAATGATGATGTCATCCAAGCTTTATTGTTGGCAGTCCACTTCACCCCCAATAAGCCCATGTCAACATTTTTCAAACATCTCGGTTTCAATGATTTCCCTATCATTAAGAGTGACTCTTTTTCTCCTGCAGCATTACAACAAAAGAGCAGGGTTATTCTATCTTTTGCCAACTTCCCCCCTTTACACTCTTTTTTCTTGAAACTTAAAGTTTTGTTAGGGAGTGCCCTTAAAAAAACTGTTTCGTCAACATTGTAAATGTCTCTGAGTTCGTATTCCGCAAGAATTGAAGGCAGTCTATTTTTTTCCATTCTTCAATAACATTGGTTGCAATGTCACCTCCTTCACCAGACACAGAACGAAATGCAATGTTATGCCGTTTTCTAAAGCACTCTGATCACCCATTACAAGCAACAAAATTGCTGACATTGAGTTGTTTAGCAATTTCAAGGGCTTTCTCTTGAATCATAGGCCCACTTACTGGCAATTTCTTCGCCCTCGCACACTTTAATCATTCGTAAACGAAATCATTCACATTACTAAACACAGATTCTCTCTTCCTTTTTTGGCGACCACGAATATTTTTCTCCCATTCTTTTAATATTTCATCTTTATTCTTAATTATACCGTTTATTTGTGTCCTTCCACATTTGAATATTTCTGCAATTTTTCTCGCAGATGTTCCCTTTTCACTTCCTTCAATCATTTTCGTCTCACCTCTGAACTTAACACCACTCTAGATTTATTGTTAGACGTGTTTTCTCTCTCTAACTAACTTCACAGTTCCTCGGAATCAACTGAATGAAAAGAAGAAAAATTCGTAAAAGGTGGTCCAAATAGAGAAGATAGATAGAGGCGAAAAAAATATAAAAATTCGAATGGTTAACTACTGACCTAAAACATACTGTGACATTTTCTATAGAAAAAGTCTGTGTTTCAATCCTTTAAAAACGAGTAAGAATTTATAGCTGTGCAGGGTCGGAGTGAAAGTGACAAAAGAGTCATAAAACAGTAACCAACTAACTCCACGATATGGAGGGTGTACTGTTGTACACTTAGCTATTGCTTCTTGTCCTCTAACCATCGAAAAAATAGGTCAGACAGTATCCGTGAAAATATTTTTTGTTGGACAGTGACTGTTATAGTCAGGTTCCAATCCAAATAGATCCTGGCCCCTTGCCGGCGCATGAGGTGACTGCTAAATAAAAAGAGAATTTGTATTGATCTTATGGAAAATCCAATAGGTTCCAGAAAAAATTGGCCTTTTGGCTAGTTGGCCGTTTAAATGAAGTGACCGCAAAGGCAGGTTTCACTGTATACTGCAACCATTGATATACACTAGGCAGCCCAAAGACCCAGACATATATATTATACCTTTCACAATAAGTGCTGGCAATGTCCTCCGTCAGCATTCAGACGCACTCGAACTCAACCGTACATTTTATCGCTGGTTCTCTGAAGCTTGTCTTTGTCAGTAATCCGGATTGCTGCACTGTCATTATTTTCTAAGTCTCCTAAAGCGTGATGCATACACTTGTAAGCAATAAAGGGGTGAAACTGGGTTGACGAGTTGCTACCGTCCTTTAGGGATCATTTGGTTATCACAGAAACTGGAAAGTTCATTCATATTCACACAAGACTTGTTTCATCTCGTTCCATTGCGTTGGAAATATCCTGTGTCAAATCGATGTCTGTTATTGTTTCACAAATTGCTTGATAATATTGACATATGCCTCCGAATTTAGTGCCTTCCTGAAGAATGTAGGCCTGCTCATTCTGGTTCAGGGCACAGCACACGTTTACATAATACATGCGGACTGTTTGCAACTCACAAGCTGCAATTTGGAAATTGACATGCCTGTTCAAATGAAATTACGTTCAATCATTGAACCACTTGAAATCAAAAATGTTAGAAATTCATAGTTTTTATTTTTATTTTAGTAGGTTATTTTACGACGCTTTATCATCATCTTAGGTTATTTAGCATCTGAATGATATGAAGGTGATAATGCCAGTGAAATGAGTCCGGGGTCCAGCACCGAAAGTTACCCAGCATTTGCTCATGTAGGGTTGAGGGAAAACCCTGGAAAAAACCTCAACCAGGTAACTTGCCCCGACCGGGAATCGAATCCGTGCCACTTGGTTTCGCAGCCAGACGCGCTAGTCGTTACTCCACAGATGTGGACGAAATTCATAGTAGCTGGTGCGCCCTTTTTAAATTCCACTAACTAACTAACTGTTAGGAATTGCAAGTAAAAGTGTCTGAACTTTCAGACAATGGGACACGCTTGTCAAGTTCCTACTTTTGCAACTCTTGCACAGTTTTCTAGCAGGTTGGTTTCACTGCAGTGGTTCACAACTCTGCCTCTCGTTTCCAATATATTTATTGCGTTTATACTACTAAAAACTTGACCCGCGTCTGTTACTCAGCACTAACGCGTTGGTCTCCCATTCAGGCAGCCGAGGTTCGATCCCCAGTCAGGTCGTGATAGAATTTATGGTGGACAAAGACTTTACAGAGGTTTGTTTCGGGATATTCCCGTTTTCCTCTCTCATTTCCGCAATTTCATCCATCTTACTCAGTGGATAAAGTAGTAAGCTGATATGCAGGCCCTAGGCTACTCGTCTGCTGCATCAGGTCTGAGGCAGGATTGCCCAGCATTCAGCATCGAATTCACGAATGCTACGCAGGTCATTCTTCAGACTTGCACACTCATCACAAGCAAGCCTAATTTCGTTTGGGACTAGCCTTTGAAAAGCTGGACAGAGTAAGAAACTAGCAAATTTCTTCACGATTTTAGACTTCGTTGTCCAATAACTAAACATCTGCTCGCAACAGTATATGCAGCCAACCTTAACTACAAAACAAAGCACGCGTATTGTCACTTCGCAAAAGTATTTGGCCAAGAATCTGGTGGAAATGAAGTCACAGTGACTCATCACGGTGTTAGGAAACTCATTCTCAAAGATCAAAGTCACTTGTACACTCAACATCATGATCTTAAGCAAAGTGGCAAGAACAAAAGAGTTTGTTCTTTGGGTACTATCTAGTGGGACTACTACTACTTTTTGATGCGAAAAATTTGGGGAATGCTCTTATAATGGGAGCACATTTACATTTTGATTAAATTTATTATTTTGTGTAATACCTTCAATA
The DNA here is from genome assembly GCF_040183065.1 of Periplaneta americana. Taxonomy (NCBI): domain Eukaryota; kingdom Metazoa; phylum Arthropoda; class Insecta; order Blattodea; family Blattidae; genus Periplaneta; species Periplaneta americana. The sequence continues at coordinate 2,430,422 of NC_091133.1, read as the reverse complement.
AATATTATGGAGAGTCTTGATTCATCTTAGAGCCCACTGTTTTCTTTATTTTCACAGGATAGAAAGTTTTCCTAGGTATGACATAAAACTCTTACAGTATTTCATGTTTCTAGTTTATATTGAGTGAATAGTCTGTAGCATGTCCATTGTTTTTATTTGCATAGCCTGTTAACGTATAACGCTATCCATTGTTTCTTTCCTCATTAGGAAGGGACTCTATCGGATCTGCAAATGACTCGGATAAAGACAGAATGCGATGATCTCACATCAGAGATTGAAGTTGAAGGCTCTCCAGTGGTGAAGAGTGAAACTGAGGTGAAGTGTATTGTATTCATCAGAAATGCCATCTGCAGTGGACAGGGAGTTTACTCGATGAAAGAGTAATGGAACGGAGAAAAATTCTCTCCGGCGCCGGGATTTGAACCTGGGTTTTCAGCTCTACGTGCTGATGCTTTATCCACTAAGCCACACCGGATACCACCCCGGCGTCGGACAGAATTGTCTCTGATTAAGTTCCAACTCTTGGGTTCCCTCTAGTGGCCGCCCTCTGCACTACGTCATAGATGTCTATGAACATAGGACCGAATTCCACACATATGTCCTATGTTCATAGGAGGGCGGCCACTAGAGGGACCCCAAGAGTTGGAACTTAATCAGAGACAATTCTGTCCGACGCCGGGGTTGTATCCGGTGTGGCTTAGTGGATAAAGCATCAGCACGTAGAGGTGAAAACCCGGGTTCAAATCCCGGCGCCGGAGAGAATTTTTCTCCGTTCCATTACTCTTTCATCGTATGATGACGCAGAATATCTGCATGGAAATATATGTACTTCGGTACATTAAAATAATAAGGGAGTTTACTGTTAATTAGTCGTGTCTCTTCCAATATATCCCACATTTTGTTTATTTGAATTTTTCCGAACACAAAATTTTATTTGGGATATGAAGTGAAAACTGTTATAGGCCATTCGGTATCTCGTGAAACTTCCCTGTGCTTCAGGGGAAGATAAATGTGGACTGACAAGCTTCCCTCCCTCACTATGCTGCGAGCGGGTCACAATTTGCTAGGGCCCACGCAGCCATTTGGTTTCACGAGATAAAGAATGACCTATACTAGTATTTATTTTATTTACATTTAGTCTGCTTAATAAACTGCATTTAATGTGAATAATGGTGAAGCAGATTTAAAAGTTTTTTTTTTATTTGTACCATTCTACATCTTCTTTAAAAACTACAGGAGTTAATTTTATTTATCTTTGTTATGTTACGGTCGTTATTATGTTTTCATGTTCCGCAAAAAGGAACTTGGTCATGTCTTACGTAACTGGGATCATGAAAAATGCTTGAACTGTGACTGGCCAGGATCTCTTATCTCACAAGAGAAGTGTGTCCACAGCAAGAGGTCGATTTTGGAAAAAATTGCATACATGGCTATTTATTACCTGTCGCTGATTAACGTGATAATTGTCGCTCGGTTTTATTTTAAGTCTGATGACTATAACGCTTTAAATTTCGCACGTCTTGCACTATTTGCGTGCAGCATTCAGCAAACACAAAATGGCGTGTCCTACATGCAGCACCATCTTCCTGCTCTAATGCATGCATCTATAGTAGTAGTACTCAACATAAAGGTTTATTATTATTATTATTATTATTATTATTATTATTATTATTATTATTAAAATCTACTTTTCCTATTACATAAATTCATCACGAGAATGTGACTATAAGAAGGATTTGCATTCTTTTAGAAGGCATTGAATCTGATCACGGACTGCGTATTTAAGCAGCATACTTTAATAGGCACGTTTAAAAGTTTTGAGTGTGAAGGTAGGATTACTGTAACAATGTTGCTAATTCAGCTGTTTTCCCGTAACATCTGGCGTTTTTCTGTGTTAGTTCAGGAGGTAACATTTATTAAATTTGTATTTTCATTTGAGATTGACTACATGGATAATTATTATCGGTGGCTGATTAACGTGATGATTTTACTCAGAGCCTTCTTTAGTTACAAGCCGGGGCATGGGTAGGTTTGGCAACGCAGAGTGGAGGCCGGAGATTTTAGAGTGATATTGTGTTTGCTCATTGCTTTCGTTATACGTAACGCGTATTTTTTCAATATTACTTCAAGCACAAAGGTAAGATCAAGATTCAGAGTAGTGATGTAAATTATTACGGGTTCGAAAATAGTGTTTTATTGCAATCAATTAGCTATACTTCAGAATACGGCGTAAGTAGGCTACTTAAATACAAAGGCTGCCACTTAAAATAATTACAAAAAAGAAATTCCTTGCACCGAATATAATAAAATCAATAATGCAATAAAGACGTAAGTTACTACGCAGTATTCTGAAGTTCCATTCAGTTAACAAATTTGTGGCTAGTAAATTGACAATGTTTTGCCGCTTATTGTTGTTTTACCTCTGACGCGAAAGATGTGAAATTTTTCTTTCATACCATGGCATGATTGTGCCTATAATAGTATTTAATTCATTTATATGTCACTTCAACGGACGTATATACGTCACCCAAACATCGTAAGATGAAGATTACATTTGTAAAGTTTCTTTCCAGCCATAAGCAGTGCTGACTAGATCAGACGCTATGGACAGTACTCTATAACAGAGTCGGCAGTATGAAAGGATAATTCCAAGCCTTTGGCGTGAGACGAACTCGATAGCTCAGTGGTAGAGCGCCTGACTGGAGAACAGGAAGTCGCAGGTTCGATTCCCGCTCGAGGTTGTGAAATTTTTCTTTCATACCATGGCATGATTGTGACTATAATAGTATTTAATTCATGTAGGATATCATGCATTTTAATTTCATGTGATTATGTCCTGCTTTTCTATAAATATTTCAGATGTCCAGGAAGCCAGTTTTAGTTTGAACCTGGCCAGTCACCATAACAATACTGTTATCCTAAATTATTTGTTATAAACTTTTTATAATATAATTTAAAAAAAATATAACTACAGAAAACAAGCTAAGAATGTAAATTTTGCAAATAGGCGTAAAATAAAATGTAAACAGAAGAAACTATTGACATACCTATTATAATAAAAGTATGAGGATGTAAATACAGTTAAACCAAGTAAAAAAATCTATGAAAAAATGGAAAAAAACATACCTTCAACATAATACGTAACAAAACGCAACATTATCTATTAAGTACATGTATGTGTCAATTAGCGTAAACTCAGTGAACTTTAAATCCTGTAAATACGAAGTGAAAAGAAACATGTTTATACCTAATTTATTAGAAAGTAAATAATATTAATAAACAAACCTTGAAAACCAACAAAGTGATTATATGCATCTACAAATTATAGGTAGTTCTGATGTATAGCAGGCATTCCGAATCTTCAACAAACCTGCAACATTTATGGGATCACAAAACAGCTGTTTACAATGAATTTGAAAACCAACGGCGTAACTTTATTGACTAGAATTCTGATACACACAAACCACAAATAAGACTATAAAAATGTAGTTATACAATATTTAATATTTAGTAGAATAGTCAATTAGGCTACTTTGTCATCAATAACCGTAGAAATTGCCAAAGACTGCAACCATTTTATTTTCATTTATTGTCTTGTATTTTTTATCGCCAACACGCATTTAGTTTATAATACATCAATAATGAACGTTTGGTACGGCCGCGAAAATAATTCCATCGACACACACTTATATTGTAACATTCATTTACATTGAAAATCGGCATTAGCACAAACACGTGTCCTGTATGGTCGGCCTCCGGGTGACAGTTAATTACAGTGTTGCCGACGTATGGCTCCGGCTTGTAACTAAAGAAGGCTCTGTTCTACTACGTCACACTACGAATAAAACGGTACAAAAGGACGTATTTCAACCAATCATGGCTGCTTATCACAATTTTATCATTTTCCTAGCATTTGTTTATTATAATCGCTTCCCTATCATTTGTTTATTTTTATCACTTCCCTACATTTTCCTAGCATTTGTTTATTATTATCGCTTCCCTAGCATTTCTTTGTTTTTATCACTTCCCTAGCATTTGTTTACCGCATAGACAGTCAACTGAAAATGGCGGCTCCATTCGAACGTTTTGGCGAAGCTAACACTAGTGAAATAGAATTTTAGAAAGTCAATTAATATTTTATTATATTAGAATACTTTATTACTTCTAATCTTTATACATATACTTTCTTATAATCTTTTATTAGTCAATTAAATCCCACTCGAGTTTTGATTTTCTCTAGATAAATAAAGGCTTCTAGTGAGAGTACTGTTGATAATATAGCAATTTATCGGTTTCTACAGTCTCATAGCAGTTTCTTAAGAATCGAATTGCCAACACTGCTGTAAGCGTAATTTGTAGCTGTTTAGATAAACGTTTCTGCTTATTATTAATAATTCCAGTCGAAAGCAATATCAGTGCTATGTGTGGGAAGAATAAGTTATTGTTGGAGGTTATGTGCACCATCAGTAGGGGAGTTTCCCTATTTCGCGTGTACTGAGGATATAATAAGATTGTTGATCTGATGGCAGGTGAATTCGTACATGCCCGAAAAATAAATTGTGAATGCAGGGTCTGCGTGTCTCACCAAGCACGAAGGAAGCAATTTTAGCTTTATGTAATGTTCCTCTATATCGCCACTTAGACTTCTATTTCTATACCTGAGAATAATGTGACGCACATCTTAATTCATAGATGCTCTTGTTCAAAATTGCTTAAATGTATGGTGTCTTTACAGTTTGTATGCTTGTAATGATATTCTCATTTTGAAGGGAATAAAAATTATTTTAAAAAGTTATTTTTGTCCGACATCGGTCTACAAGCAAGAGAAAGTCTGTTTTATGTGCTCGACATCACCTGGAATAGGCAGCTGAAGTAGAACACTGGACAGCACTTTTAAACGTAGGATTAAACTAAAAAATTGGCTAGAGAAAAAGCATATCATGTAAATGAAGGCTGAAGGTATTTATATTCTAAACTTTAAAGTTTGGATCAAAGTTCTGCCTAAAGATTTAAATAAAATCATATAAATTGTCTCGCTTCCTCGGCTTTTATGGCTTATTCTGTAGATTTTGACATATAGAGATTCATATCCTCACTTATTTAAATGGTTTCATAGATATTTTTATGCTCGACCATGCCGAAATGTAGTAATTATACACCTGGTAGCAGACCTTTAATGCATGTCATTAAAGTACACCTACTCATTAAAGGTCAGGTCTTTCAGCCAATGACGACTCAGGTTACAACTGTTCAGCCAATGACAGGTCAGCTTTCTACCGTTATAAAACCGCAAGTATCGATTATTCTCGGATATGCAATCGAAAGAGAATTAGCGAAAAGTCACGGAGGCTGGAAATCCAATACTGTCGCAGAAGGTTATGTTCTGTTACTATAATAATTAGCGTTAATTGTAAATAATATTCAAATAAATTCAATTTGTCATCTCGTTTTTCAATGTCTAATTTAATTTCAATTTTATCTCTGTAGGTTCTTATGGCTTAGCAAGGTCAATGTGCACATCTGTTCCTCGGAAAAAATCAATACTTTCACGTCTGCGCACATCTCACAACATACGGGACATTGCTCCAGGTCAGATACAATAAAATTAGTAATATCAAGTTAGAAATATGGTCGAGCATAAAAAGACGTATGAAACTCGCCTATAATAGTAATTAAGAAGCTCGTATGAAAATTATGAAACTCGCTTGCGCTCGTTTCATAAATATCCATACTCACTTCTTAATTACCTTCATTGTAGGCTCGTTGCATAATGTACTATAATATCTTTCGTGTCTCGCATTATCTTTGGACTGATACGTGTTCGTTTTATATAAGGAGTCACTTCGTCCAATATTAGTGTGCTTATTTTTTTAATGTGTCAACATTTTTAGTCAGTGTATATTTTAGTTACGCAACAACAATTGAATTTCATCACAAAAAAAAAATTATAAGTATATGTGCAAATAGCCATTGATGCTGACGCGCCCTTAAAATTTCACTATCAGCATTAATAGCTCATGAAGAGGAAGAGAAAATAGAAACCGATAAATATTAACTCTGTAATCACAGGACTTAACGTGCCAACAGTGAACAGTGAGACACTTATGAAACTGCTGTTTTGAGCTTATATGAGAAACCATACAAATTGGCTAACGTGTGTACAAAATTAATGGGATCTCCTTGCCATATGAGGAACGCGTCCTCACTACATCTCAGTGGATGCAACGTCATTTTATTCCTTCTCTTTTCCCAAATTCACGTATTACTGCTATTTTCATCTTTGCCAACCTATCTATTTGAATTGAATTTGGAATCACAATTGTTCCCCAATTCACGTATTACTGCTATCTTCATGTTTGCCAACCTATCTATTTGAATTGAATATGGAATCACAATTGTTCCCAAATTCACGTATCACTGCTATCTTCATGTTTGCCAACCTATCTGTTTGAATTGAATTTTAAATCACAATTGTTCCCAAATTCACGTATTACTGCTATCTTCATGTTTGCCAACCTATCTATTTGAATTGAATTTGAAATCACAATTGTTCCCAAATTCACGTATTACTGCTATCTTCATCTTTGCCAACCTATCTGTTTGAATTGAATTTGAAATCACAATTGTTCCCAAATTCACGTATCACTGCTATCTTCATGTTTGCCAACCTATCTGTTTGAATTGAATTTGGAATCACAATTGTTCCCAAATTCACGTATTACTGCTATCTTCATGTTTGCCAACCTATCTGTTTGAATTGAATTTGGAATCACAATTGTTCCCAAATTCACGTATTACTGCTATCTTCAACTTTGCAAACCTATCTATTTGAATTGAATTTGGTATCACAATTGTTCCTGTGGTAAGTTATAGATTACTTTCATCTGTTAAAACTCTGTGACTTTAATGCTAGCAGATCTGGAAGTTCTGTCACTATTAAAAGTAAACTGTTGAGAATCAATGTACCCATTCCTTAATTATCATAAATTTCATAACTTAAACTAATGATTTTCTTAGTAATATACCTTTAAACAAAATAATGACTAATAGTATGTTAGTCAAACACTGGATCAGATCTGTCTCCATAAAGAAATTACTTTTCTATACTGAAACTTTAAGTGCACTGAAAAGGTTTTCAGAACTGCGTCGTAGCATAAAACTCGCTGCACTACTTCAAGTGGTTCGTTGTTACTTGTATTCCTGTTTTCTTTCCAGGAGGCATCATGTGACGTGAACACACTGGAGGAAGAGTTAATGCCGAAGCCTTTCAAATGCGATGTCTGTGGAAAGTGTTTCTGCGATGTGGGAACTCTAACAACTCATGCACACATCCACATTAACGCGAAACCATTCAAGTGCCATGTTTGTGAAAAGTATTTCTCGCAATCTTCAAACCTAAAATTGCATGTACGCGTACATACTGGCGAGAAACCGTTTAAATGCCATATTTGTGAAAAGCGTTTCTCACAATCTTCAAAATTGAAATTGCATATACGCCTCCATACAGGCGAGAAGCCTTATAAATGCGATGTTTGTGGAAAGTGTTTCTCGGAATGTTCTAACCTGAAATATCATGCTCGCCTACATACCGGCGAGAAACCATTCAAATGCGATGTTTGTGAAAAACGTTTCTCGCGATCTTCGCACCTTAAATCGCATGCACGTTTACATTCAGGCGACAAACCATTCAAATGTGATATCTGTGAAAAGTGTTACTCCAAATCTTCAGACCTAAAATTGCATACACGCCTGCATACAGGTGAGAAACCATTCAAGTGCCACACGTGTCAAAAATGTTTCTCACGGTCTTCGAGCTTGAAATATCATGCACGACTACATTCCGGCGAGAAACCATTTAAATGCGATGTCTGTGAGAAGTGTTTCTCGAAATCTTCACATCTAAATTTGCATGCACGTCTTCATTCAGGTGAGAAACCTTTTACATGCGACGTCTGCAAGAAATGTTTTTCACGATCCTCGATCCTAAAATTGCATTCACGCCTACATTCTGGCGAGAAGCCATACAAATGCGATGTCTGTGGAAAGTGTTTCACTCAGTCTTCACACCTAAAATTGCATGAGTCGTTTCATACTGGCGAGAAACAATTCAAATGCTCTATTTGTAAAAAGTGTTTCTTACAATCATCGGACTTGAAATTGCATACACGCGTACATACAGGCGAGAAACCATTTACATGTGATGTCTGTAAAAAATGTTTCTCGCATTCTTCAAGTTTAAAATTGCATGCTCGCCTGCATAGTGACAAAAACAATTCGAATGTCTGAAAATTTTTCCTCAAAATTTGCGGACATAAAATTGAATGCACGCCGAAATGGAGGAGACAAGCATTTTAACCCGGGAATGGTTCCTCGTGAGCATTTCTCTCACGCTCACTGACTGCGACGAATTTATAGCTGTAATATTTGAAACTGAATTGCAAGTCAAGGGAAGGGCAGTCATTGTATTCCTCAGTCATCTGCCAAGAGATTAATGTGTAAAACTAAGCATTTTGTCCTAACAGTGCATTATGCCTAGGGATTAAATTGATGGCTTTTACCGTCTTTGATATTTTAATTGTTTTACGGTTTGCGACATGAAAGAAATAAGTTTGTACAAAATTATTACCTGCACAAGTATTGTTCTTGTCCTCTGTTGTCTGCGCATCTGTAGGAATTCTAGTCATTGCAAATAGGCTCCCAACTGTTGCACATTTGTTTTTTCTTCCCATTGATTCTACCTGCACGAACACCACAAGATCCCAGAGTGCAGTTAATTTTATTTTACTCCTGTCTCTCTACTTCTTAAATCTGGGTATATTTGTACGTAACGAGCTAGACGAATTTTTGCCTTCGCAGGACACTGGATTAGATGTGATTTCATTAATGAATATACCGGTAGTTTTTTTTCAAAACTAGCATGTTTTCATAGTATTGTCGGTTTGATCTGGCTAATGATACCACCAATACTGAGCATGGAAAAAGTATGATCAAATGCCATCTGCGTTTCACACTGAATTGTATGCTGGCTTTTCGATTTGTCGACCATATCTACGTCTGTCTGATGAGGTTTTGAAGTGTTAAGAGTTCTTGCTTTTTTGCATCCTCATTTTCATTAAAATAACTACTGTCAGTTTCCTCCGGGTGTCCAGAGATTGGACGTCGTGACTTATGTGCAGTGGAAGCCAGGCTAGATGTTTTCTCGCTTCTCTATACACCTCCGTGGATATTGATTGAATGCACTAGCAGAGGGCAGCACAAACTGGGTCCTTGTGGAGTAACGGTCAGCGCGTCTGGCTGCGAAACCAGGTGGCCCGGGTTCGAATCCCGGTCGGGGCAAGTTACCTCGTTGAGGTTTTTTCCGGGGTTTTCCCTCAACCCAATACGAGCAAATGCTGGGTAACTTTCGGTACTGGACTCCGGACTCATTTCACCGGCATTATCACCTTCATATCATTCAGACGCTAAATAACCTAGATGTTGATACAGCGTCGTAAAATACCCCAATAAAATAAAAATAAACTGGGTCCTCAGCCCTTCCACTAGCAAAGCTGTCTATATATACTAGTCTCGATGGCGTCGACGATGAGAAACAAAGTGTTCGCTTAAGGTACATTGTTTTCACCTTTCTTAAATATGCAAGGTTTCGTTGTGTGAGATGCTCCCAGATGATTTCCGTGCCACAGCTCAGGACGAGAAAGATTTTCACTTTAAGGAGATTCAGCGCCTTCTCAGATTCGGTTTGTCGCTTATCGCTACTGTAGCACTTTTAAACTTCTGCTTATTGAAAGTTGTTCCTTACGGTTGCAGGGTGATGCCAAGATAGAATTGTTTAACATTTGATTGAGGTTCTATTCTGCTTCCTCTATTGAAAACCACTGTGGTGATTTTTCGTTCGTTTATTCTGAGGCTGGTCTCAGTTGCCCGTTTTAACAGGTCGTCGAAGGCTGCTTGAAACAGGTTTTGTGAGTCGAGTAGAATTGCCTTTTCGCCTGCATAAATGTATACATTGACATTCTCTCTTTTCACGGTGTTTACGGCGTGTATTTTTGCCAAGTGAAATAGCAATGGAGATGCAGATTCTCCTTGCAGCACTCCAACTGCTTGCCCTATGGGTCTCGATGTCGCCAAGTGTAATTCACTTGGACGTACTTTCGTGCCAGTATGCTCCTCATTGTGGCTGTTATATAATGCTTATTTCCGATGGTGTCGGCCAACTTCTGCAGCATCTTCTGGTGAACTAGGAAGTCGAAGACCTTTTTAAAGTCGACAAAAATTTGTAGTACTTCCAGCGAATAGGGATTATAAAGAATGGACACTGAGCGAATTTTCCTGTGTTTTGTTTCTCTGTGCGCCAGCGGCTAGTTCCACTTTCAAGCACTAGAGGTAGTGTAATCGAGCATACGCTAAGATAATAATTGAGAATAGAATTAAGGCACAGGATGCAAACATCGCCTACCTTATTGCATAATCCAGTAACGCTTTGCTTCAAATAAATTCAAGTTAACAGCTTTTCCTTATTTCTCAGTGACAAACTAGTTCTAATAATAATATTATATATTTCAGATATCATAAATTATATTATAAAATAATACAATGCATTATAAAATTAAGTATCGAATTCGTTTAATATTTGTATATAAATATAATATAGGTATATGGTTTTACTTCTCGTAAGAGTTTTGTTTTTCCATTTTCAGCGCTATCAAATCATTACATATTTTAATTGTTGTTGGGCTCAACGGCTCAACTCTCATTATAAAGGAACTCTAGAGTCTAGACATTACAGTTAATGAAGGATTTATTATTTTATGGATCCAATTTATTTTATTTGAGTACATAATGTACCTAGATGTATTAATTGTATGTGTTATATTTCCGCTGTGTCGACTGCTAGCTGGTGTAATGTCAGCGCCAACTCTAGGGAGAAAGCAGAATCTGACGCTCTAGCTGGCTTGAAGGTCATTGAAATCGGTCCGGCTACATCAAAGGTACCGACGCGAAGTGTCCATTCTTTATAATCCCTATTCACTGGTACTTCCTTTTGCTGTTGTAGCGCCTCGGCAGGCATTGATCGATCTTCCTGAAACCAAACTGTTTCTCTGGTATTTGCCAGCCTGCCCATGAAGTCTCTGGCTGATGAGGATATTCCTACATCAGCGTTTCTCAAACTATGGTCCGTGAATCACCTGTGGTCCTCGAGGTCTGCACTTGTGGTTCTTGAAAAAAGGCAGAAGAAAAAATATAATTCAAACGAATTGTGTATCACTCTATAGCTGAATTTGGAAATGACACACGGCAATCGCCTTTCATCTTTTCTCTCAGTACTGACATTGTATGAAATTTATTACCCTATCCCTCTACCATGAACGTGGTGTTTCTCGCCATCTCTTCCCTGCACATCTGGCGCCGCGCCTGTAACCCAGGCAGGCACCACCGAAATTCATAACAGAGAACCAAAGTACCGAACCTTTTCAAGTGTTTCTGACTTTCTTAATAGTTTTGCCGAGACCCAGTCTGCACATTGACATGGTCACGTACTGTACGTCGTAAACCAATAATACAACTCTGAGATTACAATTTGAAACCTATTTTCCAAGTAAATATGGTTTCGTGATCACTTTCATTGCGATATTGAAACTAACAGACTTCGATTGAGTGAAAGAGAACAGTTCATTGAACTTTCGATTGAGACCAGACTTGAAATGAAATTCCAAGCGGAAGGTGTGGTTAATTTCTGGACCATATCACAAGTGAAAGGAGAATATAGTGGACTGTACAATGGTGCTTTAGAGATTATAATTTGTTTCTACGTATCTGTGTGAGAAAGGGTTTTCATCACTAAATCTAATAAAAACAAAGTAGGTTACTGAAATCGACTCAATGTATTTGCCGACCTCTGACTTAAGCTTACCAGCACACGTCTAAATATAGAACAACTGTGCAAGAATCGGTAGGTTCATCCATCTCATTAATGTGAATACCAACATTTGTTGTTTTTTTTTCTTTTGTGGTTAATAAGTTAAAGATTATCCATACTCTAATAGCTTTGAATTATTTAAGAAACAAAAATCAATTTTCTTCTATTATCATTAGCTTAATTAGGTAATAGGTACTAATATAAAATTAATTTAATTTAATTAATTTTAATTAATTCATTGTATTTTAAAATATATGTATATTGGTACTAAAATATGCTACAAAAATGATAAATTTGTTTTCGAAGGGAACAAGAGTAAGGTAGTCCGCGGAATGTTCTCACTCAAAAAAGTGATCCTCACTTCAAAAAAGTTTGAGAAACGCTGCCCTACATCATACATCCCTTTGTATAGTACCATCGCGATAGAGGTTCTCCATCTATCTGGTATTGTGCACGAGGTTATGCATTTATTGAAAGCATTGTCCATGCTTCTGCGAAGGTGGGCAGTGATGCTTTGAGGTGTTTGTTCTTGTCCATCAGCTTTCTTATTTTTGGCTGCGTGTATTGCTTCTCTCATTTCTTGGGTCGTGAACTCTTGCAGTTAACTGAGAGGTTCTTGTGTGTCAATGGTGTGTGATCGCACCTAGAGCAGGAAATATTCTTCCCACTTTCGGATGGGTATATCGTCACCCGAATGCAAGATCTAGGTAACTCAGTTTTTGTCATTTTGAGACATTGCCAAAAGCATTTTACCTTTCTCTTTGCAAGTTGTTTTATCTAGATAATTTCGAATGTACTGATACAGTACCGGTATTTAACTCCGGTCTTTGATTGTGATCAATCCTTGCACTGACAATTAATGTAACAACATCCATGTTTTTATCATCATTATATAATATTTATTATTAAATAAAATGAGATACCTACTTTTGCATTAATTATTTATTCCATTTCACAATTTTTTGTGATGGCTTACTATTAATTCCTCCTTGATAAACACTAGAAATGAGAAAAGAAATGAACATTTCGATTGATCTGAGTGTTGTATGTTTACTTGAAAAGGAACAAATATAAGAGATGGATTAGAGGCAATCCCCTAACTCTGCAATAGTGTCACTGACAGGGAAGAAGAAGGCGTTTACTTCGACTATCTTTGTTCCTGCCATGTTTACCAATGCAATTTTTCACTCAACTAAGTAGACTTAGCAAAGCTAACAGACAACGATGTGTATTTGCAAAATATTTTGTTGGAATTCAGTAGTAAACACAATAAACATTAATTTGCTAACTATACAACATTTTTGCTACTTTCATTCCTTCTCTCTTGGAAAAAATAAACGGAAGGTAAAAAGCATTGAAAAATAGAACACCGATATTAATCTTCTTTCTTGTTCGAATTAAGATGCAATAGGAATGAGAAACTAGGCAATTTGGAATACTCATCTAATTTTCATATTCTTCCTCCTCTTCCTGTCTTCCGTGAGGTCAGTTCCAATAGAAGACTGGTGGTTTCATGAAGAATAAACACCACACTTTCTAACGAACATCTTCAAGGAAACAGCGTTCCTCAGGATCTGTACTAAATGCTCTTCTTTTCTGCATTGCGATCAATGGAATTGCCCACTGTGTGGGTGACCGACTATCTTCTCTGTTGTACGTTGATGACTTCGCTTTATATTACAACTCCCGATATCTTCCATCCAACGGTCGACAGCATTATAGAACAATTAATTTATTTTCATGATCATGCTTTAATAATTATCATCATAAATTTAATAGTTGTATCATACATAATAATTGCAATAGTTTTTAATAAATACATTAATCGATTCTTATTGCATGCAACTAGTCATCAACGTGTTGTCAGAATGGGCTGTTCACAATGGCTTTAAATTCTCCTCTTTGAAAACGTAGTGTGTTCACTTTTACAACCAACGTGGACTGCATCCACATATTGAACTGCGTCTTAATGGAGTGGAGTTGCAATATACAGACACTGCGAGATTTTTGGGCCTTATCTTTGATTATAAATTAACGTAGGAAGCGCAGGTACATGATTTGAGAAGGCACTGTGAAAAGTCCTTAAATATTTTATGCCTTTCGTCAGGGGCTCGCTGGGGTGCAGTCCACACAGTGCTTTTACGTCTTTATCATCCGATCAAAGCTGAATTATGGCTGTTTTATTTATGACTCAGCAAACAAATCGAAATTACTACTTTAAATACAGAACATCATCATGGGATACGAGTCGAATAGAGATTCTGTGTCGTCAAACGGGAGAACCGTCTCTGTATCGGCGACGTAATGCCTTGTTGCGCTCATATGCTGTTAAGCTGCTACGACTCGTTTCGCCATTCGTCTCTTTACGGCCGATACAGTGAAAATTCACTGAGACTTCCTCCAGCAGGTGTCTAGTTCGTGAACTGCTTTCTGAACTTGACATCCACCCGCGAACAGTTCGCACTCTGGAATATATCACCACTCGAACGAGAATTATGCGACGTCCCATGTTTGATGTAAGTCTGAGCTGATGTTTTAAGAATTTTACACCAGCTTTTGTTTGTAGACTTTCTTTAGTCAACTTTAACAATGGTGTTCAAATTATTTCTTAGCGTTTATTGACAGATCCCTGGTAAATGATAGTGTTGGTTGTTCCTTCGTTGCAAATGGACGGATATTTGAATATAAACTGAGCCAATATACCAGTGCTTTTGCTGTCTAAGTTTATGCTTTTTACAGAGCTTTATTGTTTTTCATTAGGGAACCCCAAGGTAGATTCCCTATCTGTCCGACTCTTTAAGCGCCATACAGTCCTTCCAGTGTTTGAATTCTGACGATCCCAGGAGCTTTTCCATACTCTCTTAAGCTCAGATTCTGAGATTGGAGTAGTCTGGATTCTGGGTCATATTGGCATCCCTGGTAACGAGGCAGCAGATGGTGTGGCAAGGGACGGTGCTATGAATGGGTCTGAGGTGTATTGGCGCGAGAGGTGGCAAGATATTCAGAATTACCCGAAATATACAGTATGGTGGCTATGGGAAGGACAGTGGTCTGCACAAGAGGAAAACAAATTACGAAATATAAAGAATACTGTTCGAGTTTGGAATTCATCAACAAGAGCGTCACAATACAAAGAAGTTTTACTCACCCGATTGAGAATTGGCCACTGTCATCTGACACATGGCCATCTGCTACGTGGCGAACCTCAACCACAGTGTGAGATATGCTGTATTCCACTTACAATGGAACATTCTTTTTGCATTGCAGAAAATATGACCGTGTCCGTCGTCAATATGGCATTCGGTCGACTCTACATGACGCTCTTCGAAATGATTTTAATTGTACAAATGCAGTTCTGAGATTTTTATCGAATACAGGACTTGATAGGGTAATTCAGTTTTATATTGACCCGTTTTATTTATCCTCCAGACCCTTTACATCCGGAGGTTACATTTGTTATTTAGTAAATATTTTTTTAACAAACTTGACCACACCTGTGGAGTAACGGTCAGCGCATGTGGCCGCGAAACGAGGTGGCCCGGGTTCGATTTACAGTCGGGGCAAGTTGCCTGGTTGAGGTTTTTCCGGGGTTTTCCCTCAATCCAATATGAGCAAATGCTGGGTAACTTTCGGTGCTGGACCCCAGACTCATTTCACCGGCATTATCACCTTCATCACATTCAGACGCTAAATAACTTGAGATGTTGATAAAGCGTCGTAAAATAACCTACTAAAATTAAAAAAAAACTTGACATTCAGACCTTTCACATCAGAGTATTTTATAAATGCGCCAGATAAGTTATTTCTAGTGGCATTTGTTTTATTATTTTATTGTTTCTTTTTAAATATTAGGTAGGTTCTGAGAACTGCTCACTTTTATGATTTTTATAATCACCTTGTTGAAACTGCATTAGTGTATCTTGTTTTAACCGTAACAACGCTTCTTAGTTCTTTTAAGCATTCTGATTATTGTATTGCGTTTGTGTTTTACGAAGAATTTTAGATAAGGGTGCAAATAGCCATAGTAGCTGACGCGCCCTTTTTAACTATAACATAATGTACTTTATCAAATATGTCTTACATGAGTTTCTCAGGAAGTATTGTAGACAAGGGAGAAGAGTAAAAATTAAGAAAATGTTATCTTATGTCATAATGTTAAGAACAATAGTTTGGATTAACACATTAAAAAATGTCTGCACGCACATTAACACATCTTGACCTCATTAAGTTGCTTCGAAGTAATCTCCAAGGCAATCAGTGTTCACTGCCAATGATGAGGAAGACGACCAATACCATCAGCTGCTGCATTGTCCAATCTGGCAATCTCGCGTCGCACTGCATTGGCTGTCTTCTCGTGTATGAAAGGTCTCCCACGAAATGGCGCTGTCAATTTCGATATCAAATCGAAATCGCATGATGACAGATGGGGGAGGGGGGGTAGGGAGGATGCTGTAATACTTCCATCTCCAGCACCTTAAACGAGTCTGAACAATGGCTGTCGTACGGGCTGTTGCTTATCGTGAAGGATGACTGCATTGTCCAACAACTCGGGACGTTTATTCCTGACAGCGCGACGTACGTAATTTACAGATAAAGTCATAGTAAGCTGCATGAACAGTCTGGCGATTGGGGTCAAAATGAACGAAATAACTCCTCGAATGTCACGCTAAAATGACCATTTATTTTATTTGAATATACATTTTCTTGAACCCTATTTTACCCGAAAGTACATTAGGGTTATAGTTATAGCGTGAGTTTATATTATTATAATGAAAATTCATTTGACGTGGGTAACCCAGTCTTGCTACTTAAAATTAACACATATATACTAAAATAATTTGAATTGTTTACAAGTTCTTAAATATATTACATATAGACTTACATTGACGTGGGTTACCCAGTCTTGCTATTTACAATTAACAATTATATATACTACAATAATTTGAATTATTTACAAGTCCTTAAATATATTACATATAAAATTACAAAACTCTTTATAGCAGCACGTTTTTGTGAACAAATTGAATAATGGTTTGTCATATATTGTATTACAAAAATGTAAATGTCCTACCAAAATAAATCTTTTGTTTTCGAACACTGGACAATGAAACAGAAGGTGATCCACAGTCTGCTCTTCCTCACAGATACATAAATAGCCATTGTCCTTATGCAATTTAAATCGTTCTAGGTAAGCCCCAAATTTCCCATGACCCGATAAAAATTGTGTTAATATAAAATCTGGTATAATTTGGTTTCTATTTAAGCGGGTGGCGACGCTGGGAAAGAAGATTTCTCTCGTAACTGAACCCTTTGTACTGCATAGCCACTGATTGTTCCACCTATTTATTATGTGCTCATTTATTTTTCTTTTTGCATATGAATAAGGACATAGACTATACCGTAAAGTGGGGTGACTTTGAACGCTGAGGTGACTTTGAACAGTAATTTAGCTCCTTTCTAAATTAAATGCTGTAGCCAATTGCGAAAAAACTGTTTAAGTTGTCAATAAATTAGTTCAGTTTTTTCGCAATAGGGTACAGCATTTAATTTAGAAGGGCACTAAATTACTGTTCAAAGTCACCTCGGCGTTCAAAGTCACCCCGCTTTACGGTAGCTCAAATTGAAGTTCGAAACTGACCATTGGCTTCATCGCCGGAGATGGATTTTGACGGGCTTTGTGTTTTCGTGGCGATCCTTGATGACGCCATTCAGCAGACTGGCGTTTAAGCTCGGTTTCATAAGCCCTGGCCCAGGTTTCGTCAATGGCAATGATCCTGTTCGCCATGATGTCTCCTTCACGTTCGTATCGTTCCAGTACAGTTGCCTGGTCAATACCTGTTTCTGTTGCCAACTCCTGTAGAGCATCGTCTGTCGTTCTCTAAGCAATGTTCTATCGCGGCACGAGCAACATCGGTACGAACAGTCCTAGGGACCCCGTACGAGGATTGTCAGTACTTTTTACTCGTCCACTTTGGGAAGCTGCCACCCATCTTGCAACAGTTCTGTACGGCAGAGCACTACCTCCAACAGCTTCTACGAGTTGTGCGTGACATTCTCTCGCGTTTTGACCGCAAATCTCTGCTATTTTTGCGTATGCACGTTGTTCTAGCCGACTCACATCCATACTGGACAAACTACAAACATCAACAATGAACCGACTGACTTGGGCGCATCTCTCTTCTTCTGTCCTTGAATATCTGCACCATCTAGCGGCATCTAAAAGTATTATACATCCTAATGTAAATATCGCATATCAAACAATGTGGATTGCGGTCCGGGATTCCGCGGAAAAAATAATTGCCGTGACTTAGTAAGTGACCCTCGTATATTCTATTTGAACCACTGAAGAGCAAAATAATCAGTAAGTATACAAGATTTAAGTGACTCAACTAGAATGTATAAATAATAGATAGTTTTATGTCTCTTCTGAAAATTTCGAAAAAAAAATAATCACTTAGCTACGTGGTAGGCCATCAAAATGTTTGTAGATGTCCAAATTGCCACTCTCTTGTAATATCCTGACTCAGCAGCTATGTGTACTAACATCGTTCAATTTGTATTAATAGGCCTAAATGTTAAGGGGAAGTTTTGGCCGTATGTCCTCAACTCTGTAGACCTATAAATGGGTAATAGGCCTATTATTTTAATTACTGCCTGTGTCGTAAATTATCAAATAGCTGTCCATTTTTCAGATGTCATGGAATCCTGTGACGGAAAAATAGTAGGCCTAACTTCAAAATAGTTAGATATTTCAATTCGAAAATAAACAGAAATAGCCTATGATATAAGTAGATCAAGACTATTAAATTATGAAATAACCAGTGAACTGAAGTGAATGTTTTTATGTTGCATCAGTGGCGGCTGATTGACTGAGTCAAGTGAGGCCGGGCCTCAGTCACTTGGCTTAACAGAAATCAAATTTTGTGTTTTTATATAATGTATTAGTTATTTGAATGAAGCATCGCTGTAGAAACATTTTAAAACTTTGTGATGTATATAGACCTGTTTTTGCAGTAAAATTTACTCCTGAGGCCAGAATCGCTCGTGCCGGGTTTGGCTTGTGATGTATATAGACCTGTTTTGCAGTAAAATTTGTTCCTGAGGCCAGAATCGTTCGTGCCGGGTCTGTCTTCTGAATTTCCTGTATTTTCGCGGGGTTTGAGCTTGCGCTTAAAACGTTGTAGCCGAGCCACAATTCGTCTGGCCTCGTGGCCTGGTCAGGTTTCACTCCTCCCATTCATGGGCCGGTCTCAAGGGTAGAGTGGGGTGGGAATAGCAATGGTGACTTGTCTTCCTAAATAGGTCATAAATAACACAAATTCCAGCTCTTTGGCAGGCAGAGACGCACACTATTCCCTCCCCTTATGTCTCAGTTTATGACTTAAGCGAGGGTGTTGTACTATTGTAATTCGTAGTACAGTAGTCAATCTGGACCAATGTTGTTATGTATTTCGGGAAAATATAAACAGAAACAAATGCCAGAAATAATGCTGGTGTAGTTAATTCATTGTTAGAGTTTTTCGAGAAGAAATAATATTGAAAGAAAGGAAGTTTTAAATAAAGAGAGAGCCTACCGAGATATCTACGACATCGCTGACAATTTTTCTGACAGATTATCTTAAAACGCGAGTTTCTATTGCATCCTGGTATGGGCAACATAAATGGTTAAGTGGTAATGTGGTGTAAAATAAACTTCTCTGTTGGCCTTGTTCGTTGCTGTCAAGGGAAAAAAATAAAAAGAACAGAAAGGATGGGGATTTTCAACACATAATGTGAGTTGCTTCATCACACTGAAACTCACAGCATAACAGCTTATTTGGTGAGTGACATTATTTTTCATCAATAGTAGGCTAATAATAAGAGACTAATAATAATAATACCAATAATAATAATACTAATAATAATAATAATAATAATAATAATAATACAGTAATCATGATATTAACAATATAACAATAATTAATATCATAAACAAACATTTCCTATCGGAGGCACTTAAACTAGTTGCATCTGGCCTCACCGAGGATTTCGATCACCGGCCGCTACTGTGTTGCATCGGTAATTATATACAGTAGCTACCCTACCTAGGTACTTAATGTAGTGATAAGAAGCAGTAAAAATAAACTATTTGAGTAATGACATGAAAATAAATAAATTTAAGAATAAAATAGGCGGCTAATATTCCTCGTTATTCATATTCTGCCTAACGGGCTAGTTTTAAAGTTCAGAGAAGCACTGCATATATGATTCATAGCAGAATTTCGGCGAATTGGAATAGTCTCTGTTCTAGTTCGTTGTATTATTTCTTTTGAATAAGAAAATTACGCTTTTATTGAGGTGATAAAAGAACAAATATTAAACAGAAAATGCCAGGCAAGGATATTAAGCAAGAAATATTTTCAAGATAGATGTTGAAATATACGAAAATAACAATTGATTGAGGACGTTAACCAAAGGTAAAATATAACTAGCCTAAGCCATAGCGATTACAAGTTGAAATAAGTCCATATTCTGCATGTATTCCAATAGGATCTCCTGATTCCAATGTTAATATGGAGCAGCGATCAGTTGGTGATACGAATTAATATTATAGGCCTATTACTGCTTTGGTTTCTCAAATATCACAGTTTGCAAAATTAGTGCTAAAATACAACGTATTGAAAGCATAGACGGAGAGAGAACCGTTTCCTTGAGGGGGCAAAGCAAAACCATAGAATCCCCATATAATGGGGTTATGGAGGACATCATTTACCTTCTCCCCCCCGTTATAGCTTGACCGTGGTACAGTATATCGGAATATGATCATTTAATAAAGGTATTTTCTGGGGGCATGTTTCTTACAGTGTTATATCCATAGGACCATTTGAAATATAGAATATGGAAAACAAATTACGAAGAATAAAGAATACTGTTCGCGTTTGGGATTCGTCCACAAGAGCGTCACGACACGAAGAAGTTTTACTCACCCGGTTGAGGATTGGCCACTGTCATCTGACACATGGCCATCAGCTACGTGGGGAACCTCAGCCGGAGTGTGATCTATGCCATGTTCCACTTACGGTGGAACATTTTTTATTGCGTTGTAGAAAATATGGCCGTGTCCGTCGGCAATATGGAATTCAATCGACTCTACGTGACGCTCTTGGAAATGATTTTAATTGTACAAATGCAGTTCTGAGATTTTTATGGAGTACTGGACTTGACAGGGTGATTTAGTTTTTTATTGACCCGTTTTCCTGTCCTCCGGACCCTTTACATCCGGAGGTTACATTTGTTATTTAGTATATAAGTTTTTTTTTTTAACAAACTTGACATTCGGACCTTTTACATCCGAGTATTTTAGAAATACGACAGATAATTTATTTATGGTAGCATTTGTTTTATTATTTTATTGTCTCATTTTAAATACTAGTTAAGGTTTGAGATTTTTATAATTTTTTTATACGTCACCCAGTTGAAACTGCATTTGTGAACCTCGTTTTAACCGTGACAACGTTTAACAGTTCTTTTAAGCATTCTGATTATTGTATTATGTCTCTGTTCTGTAAAGAATTTTAGATAAGGGCGCAAATAGCCATAGGTCGCTGACGCGCCCTTTTTAAAACCCCACTAACTAACTACATCCATAGGCTATCCGCGATGTTTCGGACCGAGTTCTATAGGACTTGAATTATAATAGGGCATAACTTAAAACAATCTCCCTCTTTTTCTTTATCGTAAAGAAATACATGCATACATCAAAGAGTTTGTAATACTTACTAGAGACACATACCCGTAAGTGGCAGGCATGAAAAATGTCACAAATTGAATCGGCTAGCATCCGCCATTAAAGGGAGTGTTTGCGGCGCGAAATTCGAAAACAGTACTACAATACATTGACGTAGCCTGGTGATAGACACTGTTTCAAACATCTTTTACGAAGGATGAGTCGTGATGAAATAAACATGAATGGCAGAGGAGCGCTATATTTATTAAAGTATTATAATGATTCATCTTTGGCGATATTCTAAAAAAATCACCTATATACACTCGGGATAAGTATGTGAAATATTGAATAATGGCAATGTCAACATTAATTTTCGGTATTACTAGTATTGTTTTAAGGACATAATAATGGATATTTATTGTAATATTTAAAATGATCTATATTTGAGTCCTTTCATGCAAAGGACTTAGAAAATATTTAGTGGTGAAATATGAGATCATAAAAATTCTGGAAACCGATTTAAAATATAACGAGGATAGATTTTATCACAAAACAATCTATTGTGTAGTTGATGACCACCAAGTTAGAGGTCAATACAGACGTTTTAATACAATTAGTACTGGTAGCGGTAATAGTAGGCCTAGGAGTAGTGGTAATAGTAGGCCTAGAAGTAGTGGTAATACTAGACCTAGTAGTGGTGGTAATAATAGGCCTAGTAGTAATGGTAATAATAGGCCTAGTGGTAATGGTAATAGGCCTAGTAGTAATGGTAATAGGCCTAGTTTTGGTAGTATTAGTAGGCCTAGTAGTAGTGGTAAACGTAGACCTAGTAGTAGTGATAATAGTAGGCCTAGTAGTAGTGGTAATAGTAGGCCTAGTAGTAGTAGTAGTAATAATAGACCTAGTAGTAGTGATAATAATAGGCGTAGTAGTAGTGGTAATAGTAGGCCTAGTAGTAGTAGTAATAGGTGTACTAGTAATGGTGATAGTAGGTATAGTTTTTGTGGCAATAGTAGGCCTACTAGTAGTGGCAATAGTAGGCCTACTAGTACTGGCAATAGTAGGCCTAGTAGTAGTGGTAATAATAGGCCTAGTAGTAGTGGTAATAGTAGGCCTAGTAGTAGTAGTAACAGTAGGCCTACTAGTACTGGCAATAGTAGGCCTAGTAGTAGTGGTTATAATAAGCCTAGTAGTAGTGGTAATAGTAGGCTTAGTAGTAGTGGTAATAGTAGGCCTACTAGTACTGGCAATAGTAGGCCTAGTAGTAGTGGTAATAATAGGCCTAGTAGTAGTGGCAATAGTAGGCCTAGTAGTAGTGGTAATAGTAGGCAAAGTAGTAGTGGTAATAGTGGGCCTAGTAGTAGTAGCAATAGTAGGTGTAGTAGTAGTGATGATAGTAGGTATAGTTTTTTTGGCAATAGTAGGCCTACTAGTAGTGGCAATAGTAGGCCTACTAGTAGTGATAATAATAGGCCTAGTAGTAGTGGTAATAATAGGCCTAGTAGTAATGGTAATAGTAGGCCTAGTATTAGTGGTAGTAGTAGGCCTAGTTTTGTGGTAGTAGTAGGCCTAGTGGTAGTGGTAGTAATAGACCTAGTAGTAGTGGTATTAATAGGCCTAGTAGTAGTGGTAATAGTAGGCCTAGTATTAGTGGTAGTAGTAGGCCTATTTTTTGTGGTAATAGTAGGTTTAGTAGTAGTGGTAATAATAGGCCTAATACTAGTGGTAATAGTAGGTCTAGTTTTGATGGTATTAGGCCTAGTAGTAGTGAGACCTAGTTAGTAGTAGTGGTCATAGTAGATCTAGTAGTAGTGGTAATAATAGGCCTAGCTAGGCCATCAGCTATATTTTCACAATTTTTTTGCATTTAATACAACCAAAAACTAGAAGTACATACTGTACAAAACGAAAATTACATAATTAATTCATTTATTGTGAAACAAAACAGTTTTAGACAGCTGTAGTCTGAGGATTTTCTTATGCACTCTACTATTATAATCCACTGTAATGTGACGGTACCTAACCCTTACATACATTGTTGAAATTAACCTTCTAAATCTGATTAATGTGTTTCTGGAAAAACTTAATCCAAGAAATATTGCGACGTTCTTTAAACATATTGAAAGGAGGAACTGCTTTTGGAACATGCTTCCAAATATTAAGATATGCATGCTTTCCTGGGCATCCTACAATAGTAGGTATGTTCGAACAATTATTTGAGGCGCAGTATTTCACCATTTTCTTATTATTTCCCTTCAAGTGTACTTATATTTATTCGTACTCCTCAATAAGCATGAACTGCGTGCACTCCTGTTGAAGCATCAACTCCCTTTAATGGCGGCCGAACAGCGGTTCAATTTTGTACGCGAAACTAGCGCCGTTGATGTCTCTAGTTATATCGTTGCTTACGAGTTATATAGTTATATATTACAAACTCTTTGGCATACATCAATAAAACTACGTAAGGTCAATCTAGAGATCCAACAGCCACTGAACGAATATTGCACTTTTATCACTGCCAATGTGGTGTTATAAACTAATTTCCAATACTTTTATCACAACCACAACACATTTAAAGTCTTTTATATATATATATATATATATATATATATATATATAATTATTACTACATTAACACATTTAGTATATCACGAAACATGTAAAATGCAATTATTATAAAAGTCGCCATATTTTTCTTAAAATTAGTACGATCCACTTTCACTAGATAGCAACCGACACGATTGGCAGAGCCGGCAATACTTGAAAACGAAATGATACTTAATGTGAGAAATGTTACTACAGGTGTGTAGTATTATTATGTCACAGTTTAGGTTAAATTAGGTGTGTAGTATTATGGGAAAGGTTAGATTAGGTTTGATTAGGTGTGTAGTATTATTACTATGTTGGCGACACTGAAACCCACTGTTAAATTAAAGAAATATGTCGGTATTCGTTCACGCACGACGATTTTCGTATATAAGTAAGGTACGTATTTAGGTCGGGTTGGGTGGGCTTACAATTCTCCCAGTGATCACATCAATTTCTACTAATCAATACTATAAATCCAAAATATTTCATCAAGTTTCTATAGCGGCTGGGATATAAGAAAGATTCACCCTACGTAATAGTGCTAACAGAAACTTTTTTATATGAAGCTTACCATCCTGAAGATATCATAAGAAATGTAAATTCTAATTATTTTATTTAATCTCGTCTTTAAGTTTACACTTTATATTGGGATCACTTTCCGTTTTTCTGCATTGTTGTGCAGTATGTTATTCATACATCTCCAAGAGGCGGCCTTAACACCTGCAGACTTCTAACACATGAGTATAGTCTGTTTGCTTCCATTCCTCAAATGAGGTACAGGAATCTTATACATTCAGAAATTTAAAGTTTTTATTATAGTTCAGACACATGGTCTGAAGACATTAATTCATAAATTTAAGCACAGAAACTTAACCATAAACGAAAGCAAAAAAGATGTTTCGAATTCAATATTTTCTAACATGAATAAAAATTGTGGTCAGACAAGTTTGGGGTGGCTGAGGCCCCCCATGCCGCCCCATAACTCCGTCTATGATTGAAAGGCATAGAACGTTATTGTGCGCGGAGTAAAAACAGTGTAACTTCTTGCATTTGTGCAGTATATTTCAGACGAAACATCTCTGAACACACACAGTGCGAGAGATCTGAATATGGAGTTGGTGTTCCACACCACTTTCTCCAAAAACCGTCTCTAACTGGGCACCTCCATAACACGGCTGGTGGCCTCCACGAAAATCATCCAAATTTCATCAGGGACGATGTTGTATCACAATCTAGTACATACAGTCACGAAGCTCAATACATAGGGAGTATGCATGCAATAAAGGGGCGCCAGATAAATGAAACGCTGTCGTCGTACCAACTTATGAAAAATGTCGTTCTTTGGCATAATATTGTCGTACATTCATCATTTTACTATTTTATAGATAGTGCGCACAAATATATTTCACTTAACACCCAAAAAATGGTTCATAGCCCTATGAATTAATATTTATTCATTCATAGCGTTCTGTCCAAGGTCAGATCTTTCACTGCAAACCCAGCATTCTCCAGTCTTACCTATTTCAGCATCCATTTCTTCATCCAATCAAGAATTTTAGTAATTATAGTTTATATCCACAATGGCATTTAGCATTGAAATTTCCATTTCTTCATCAACACTGTCCCGGTCGACGAGGGTTCCACCAAGTCGGTGACGAAACAATGCAATGGTGGCTCTCGTGCTTTTCTTTTCGAACATTAATCGACTTATCACCACCAGCCCTTTTCGTTCTCTCTTATTTTTCATTCCTCTATTTCTCTTTCCCTACTGTACTGATTTGACACTTCCTCATTCAAGACAGGATTTGTTCAGAAGCCTGATTAGACCTCATTTCTTCTTCTTCTAGTTAATTATATCCATTAGTAGGTTAAGGTTCTTAGGTTTATAACTCCCGTCTCACCAGCGGGGATCTTTCCTATCGTCCACACCTGTGGAGTAACGGTTAGCGCATCTGGCCGCGAAACAAGGTGGCCCGGGTTCGATTCCCGGTCGGCGCAAGTTACCTGGTTGAGGTTTTTTCCGGGGTTTTCCCTCAACCCTATATGAGCAACTGCTGGGTAACTTTCGGAGCTGGACCCCAGACTCATTTCACCGGTATTATCACCTTCATCTCATTCAGACGCTGAATAACCTAAGCTGTTGATAAAGCGTCGTAAAATAACCTACTGAAATTAAAAAAATCTTTCCTACCTCCGTGGTCCTGTCCCACGGTTTCGAGCGCGACTTCCGAATTGTGTAGTCCGACAGGGGGCCCAGCAACGAAGCAATAGTGAACCCTTCATACTGCCCCTATATGCAAGTCTAGTTGCGGAGCCCGGACCAGACGTCAAGTACACTCACGTAGAGCCCCAATGGCAGCCTGGGACGATTTCGACGTCCTGATGAGCGACTCTGCTCGCCGGGGTGGATATATCGCTCCGACGTGTTACCGCTGACTTAAGGATGTCGCAGTGTAATCAACCACAAGTCCCCTGAAGCTGTGCGGTCTCGGATTGCTCCGGCTTTGGTGGGCGAGATTGGATTTAGCTGAATAGACCGGCGGTTGTGTTCAGTGAAGAGTGGGGAGCACGGGCAGTTATTCCCGTGGTAGGGCATAAGACTGCGACATTCCTCTGGTGTAAGACTTGCCATTAGGTGTATAAAGCCCAGTTTGAAGGGTAACTTGCTTGGGATTGGGCTGTGAGGGGTCCTGATAGCCAGTACAGACCGTGAAGAATTTTTAGGTGTCTTTTTTTTACGCCCCACTGATGACAGGCTAACGCCGATGGTTCCGTAGGGGGGGGGCAGTTAAACTGCCCTTGCGCTCCTCTCCCCCTCCATTATAGAAACAGAAGTTGGGAAAAGGCAATGCGACTGGTGGTCATATGACGAACACTACAGTGGACTTGGACCCTGAGAAAGTAACAGTTAAAAGTGCCGCTTCTAAAGTTTATTAGTATCACCTTGGACGGAACCAAAAAACTTTGAAAAACGTCAGTCCATTCTACGTGAGACGCGCAACTTTAGAAATGCAACTCGACTCCGCAACGGCAGACTCTTTGTTGAGACTGTGTCCGCAAAACAGTGAGACGGTGTTGAGGGCGAAGTTCCTGGGGTCATACCCCATCAGAGTTGAGCGACACTCCTCGCTGAACGCCACGCAAGGAGTTGTGCATACGGATTCTCTAGATGGTATGTCCCATGAAGATATCTAATTAAAGTTGGCAGAACTGTCCGTTTCCAAGCCTTACCGTTTACTGCGTGAGCTGGACGGACGGACTGAAACCCTGAGCACAGTCTTTCTGACCTTTGAGACGTCTCTGCTGCCAGAATACATCCTTGTCGACTACGAGCGTGTCCCTGTGCGTGCGTATGTGCCGAACCCAATGCGGTGCTTTAGGTGCCAACGGTTCGGACATACGCAAAAACGTTGCACAAACAATATCATCTGTGCAAAGTGCGGTGGTGCTGACCATGGGGATTCCCCATGTGCCGGTGCCGAGCAGTGTGTGAATTCTTCTGGGGACCACGCTAATTCTAAAAACTGCCCAAAGTGTATGCTGGAAAAGACGATTCAAGAGCTTCGAGTCCGGGAAAATATTAGCTCCTTCGAGGTGCGTAAGCGTATTTTAGATAAAGAAAAGGCAATGGAGAAGTCCTATGAGTCTATACAGAAGAAGGGTACAGACGCAATCGATGCCACCACACAAACGCCACCTCTTACTAATATACCTGGGAAGCGAATTGAGATCGCAACCCAGACATATGTGGACGCTGCCACTCAGACTGCTGAGTCGGACGACACTTGTGGACTTGACATCAGGCCTTACGTCCCTAAGAAAATCGCTGCTCTGACAGCAGAGAAGGATTCGAGGCCTAGAAGAACACCGTGACGTCGCACTCCTAGTGGGTCGAGATCACGACATCGATTAAGATCACGATCAGGAGTGCGACTAACTGCAAGTGAGTCGCCACAGTCGAAGAATAAGCAGTCGCAGAAAAAGAGAGCAAGTCATAGAAAAGATAAGACGAGAAGATCCCCTGTAAAGTCACCATAATGATTTAGTTCCTCGCTGGGACTGATAATGTACAGTGGAATGTGAACGGTGTACGCAGCAGATATACAGAATTAAACAATTGATCTGTCATGAGAATCCTGCTGTTTTATGTCTTCAGGAGACGCACCCTTGACCTGGAAATTCCCTGAACATCTCGGGATCCTATGTTCACTGGTACGATCATCTTGCTGGTATTCGTGCCAACGGAGGTTGTGCCCTCCTACTCGTAAAGTATCTTTTTTCTTCTGTTGTCAATATTAACGGTCCTCGTCAATGCATAGCCCTTAGTGTAACGACCTACCATACAGTTTTCAATAGTCTCTGTTTATATGCCCCAGATTCATCTTTCACAGTGCATGCATGAAATTGAACATATTCTCTCGCAGGAACCTGCTCCATATCTGGCAGTGGGGGATTTCAATGCACCGCACCATTCTTGGGACACAAATTCCAATGATGAAGAGGAAATAATATAGCAGAGGTATGTACCCGTCTAAATCTCATTACCCTGAATTCAGGCGAAGCAAGACACCTCACCTTTGCTTACGGTACTTACTCAATGATAGATATCTCCATTTGTAGCCCAGGTTTATCCTCGCATTTCGAATGGTCTGTGATTCACGACTTACACGGTAGTTACCCTACCCAATTGGAGTGGGTATGTCTGCTTTACATTCTGTGGAATCTCGGTCTCCAAACTGCCATATTAAAAAGGTGGACTGAGTCGGATTTTCGGAGTCCATATCATTCGATGATAACGGACATGAAAGTGTGCACTCTGTAGTAGAACATTTCTCAAATGTGGTTATAAAGTCAGTGGAATTACTGTATCTATCCCCCAGTCATCCTGCAGGCCAAAACTCTTCTCTGTCCCCTGGTGGACGGATGCCTGCAGAGATGCAATCCGTGACCGCAAACGTGCTTTACGCCAATTTGAGCGCCATCCGACCCAAGAATATTTTGTCCAGTTTAAACGTCTTCGAGCCAAAGCTCGTCGCATTGTGTGCGATGCTAGAAGACGTCCTGGACAAACTACGTCAATTCCTTGAAAAAGAACGTCCCAGCTAACATCGTATGGGACAAAGTCCGTCGAATAATTGGGAAATGTAGTTCTGTAATTCAGGGCCTTTTCAACAATGCTGTAACGACCACCAGTGCCATAGAAATTGCTGAAATATTTGCTACGACTTTTGCACAAATAAACAGTTCACTGAATTATGAGCCAGAAATTCTAAAAATCAAAGATTCTGCAGTAAAACGGAAATTAAATTTTAAATCTGCTAATACTGAAAATTACAATGCACCGTTCACATCCCGGGAGCTGGAGGTGGCACTAGACATCCACTGACAACTCCCCTGGCCCTGATAATAACCATAACTGCATGCTTCGCCATTTCCCGCCAGCTGAAAAATCCTTTTCTGACAATGTACAACAAGATCTGGACTGAGGGGGTATTTCCATCTGCTTGGCACTCCAACATTGTAATCCCCGTCCAGATACTGGGAAAAGATACTTCTTTACCTGGCAGTTATAGGGCAATTTTTCTCACCAACTGCATATGCAAGGTTATGGAAAAGATGATAAGCAAACGCATAATGTGTGTATTCGAATTCGAAAACTGATTATCTAATATTCAATGTGGTTTTCGTAACCACAGATCCGCCACAGACGATCTTGTTTGGCTTGAGATCACTATTACAGATGCTTTCCTCAAGAAGGAGCATTTTGTGGTGGTCTTCTTTGATCTAGGGCAACGGTTCCCAAAGTGTGCTCTGCAGAGCCCTTAGGGCTCCGCGAATGATTCTCAGGGGCTCCGTCCGCGGAAGTTATGAAGATGACAAAAATTGGTAATTCCATCTAATCTCTAGCGGGGAAAACGGAAACTACTTCCATCGAGCGAAAAATACTTTCTGAGAAAGTAGTTTGCGTTCTTCTTGCTACATGGACTCGTCACTGGAACTATCTCGATCTTTCTTGCTTCAGTGATTCTCGAAATTTATTTTATTTTTTATATACTGGGCAGGCAGCGTTTGTTAGTCATGGTACGTGGAATCTACTATCAATTGACTGTTACGTTACCTCAAAAAATATATATACTGTATACCTGCATGTTAATTTGATAGCAGATTTGTTAGCTAAACTTTCATTGAACCGGATCTGTGGCTTAAGACGGGCTCCCTAAGACCTAAGAGTCATTGGCCATCAACCAGTGCTCAGTCAAAGGGAGATAACAACAGCTATAACCTTACTTTCAAAGAAGATAGTGCGAATTCCTGGAATTGACTTCGGAATATGTTGAACATGATCCTGTCTCAGAGTCACGATGCCTAGTGTAGAGGTATTGAAAGAAAGTAACAAACGAAAATATTGTGATTTATATTTGGACATGGGATTCACTGAGTTTGCTCATGAATGTCCACAGTGTGTGATATGTAATAAAGTTATTCCCAATAGTTCTATGTTCCCTGCCAAGCTTAGACGGCATTTCTCGATTAAAAAATTCACAAATAAAACTGCAGACTACTTCGAAAGAAAAAGTGACGAACTCCATACAGTTCAGACAAAATTTTACCTCGTGTAAAAACAAACAACGAGAAAGCACTGAAAACGTCGTACTTGGTTAGTCATGACCAAGCTCTTGCTGGTAAACCTCACCCTTGCTGAAACTCTTATGAAACCACTATTATTGAAGGTAGTGACGTGCATGGTGGACGACAAAACTGCAAACTTGATTCCCAGTGTGCCCTTATGAAATAACACTGTGCATAATCGAATCCAGAATCTATGACAAGACGTAAAAATATCATGATTTCCGGTACCAGTTAAACGAAATTTTCGTTACAACTTAACAAATCCACGATCGTTGCCGGATTAGCTATGTTAATGATGTTTGTGCGGTATATGAATTTTCAGGTTTTTTCATGAAATATTTTGTTCTGCAGCCATTGCCATCCTCTACAAGCGGTACTGAAATTTTTTCTTCTTCATTGAAAACTCGATACCGTGGGACAATTGCATTGACATGTGCACAGATGGCGCAAAGGCCATGGTAGATCCTGTTGCTGGCGCTGTTACAAGGATCAAGAAAGTTTTAAAAACTGCACAAGTAGTCACTGTGTACTACACCAACACACCCTCGCAACAAAAAAATACCAGCATTATTAAAGCAGGTACTAGACAACGCCGTCAAAATTATCAACTTTGTTAAGGCACGACCTTTGCAGTGTAGGTTACTTAAAATCGTGTGTGAAGAAATGGGTAGTATACACAAGTCATTGTTAGTAATATTTACACACAGAAGTGCGATGGTTGTCGCACAGTAAAGCGTTGTCCCGATTACATGAACTTCGAACGGAAGTTTCTTCACTTTTGAATTACCAGAACAGTTTACTATCAGATTATTTGAATGATCAGGAATGGTTGTACAAATTATGTTACTTGGCAGACATTTTTCAAAAATGAATTCAGCACATACATACAAGGTAAACTGAAGACTATATTCGATGCTGATGACGAAATTGTCGCACTGAAGAAAAAGATAGCATTCTACATGGAAAGCGTCGACAATAAGGATCTTACGTTTGTCATTGACTTCAAACTTGATAGAAGAAAATAATGTAACAATGAATGTCTCATTCATAGCAATAATGAAAGAACACTTTCACAATTTGCTTCTAAATATGAATTCATACTTTCCAAGGGACACTCAGAAATCGATTCTAAAGAAATTTGAGTGGATTGTAGATCCATTTCCAGTGATGTCAAAACCAGCAGCCCTCACTGTTTCAGATACGAGGTTCTTATAGACATGGTTCTGAACAGCCACTGTCAGGCATAATTTAAAAGCAAACCATTTCCCGAATGTTGGGCTAAGTTAGGGGAGGATCTTTTGATATTAAGTTCAAAAGCTAAATTTCTCTCACTGCCTTTTGGTACTGTGTACCTCAGTGAAACGACCTTTTCGAGGTACATGGCTACAAAAACAAAATATCGAACTTGTTTGGACACAGGCACATTCTTCACATTAACTTCGGGTGTACATGTAATATTGTAACATTTTTTAAATATCTTAACTACATGTTAATATCATCTTGTAGATTTAAATAAATTATATCCAGTACTTTTTTACTATTATTTCCTTTATATATATATATATATATATATATATATATATATATTCATACTTCCGTTTATGTATTGTGTGAAACATGTTTCATAGAACGTAGACAGATAAAACTAAAAAGTAAACATTTCTTAGGGCTCCACGAGAAACTTTTGCTTCAAAAAGGGCTCCGTGGCTGAAAAAGTTTGGGAACCACTGATCTAGAGAAAGCTTACGATACCACATGGTATTATAGAATTCTGCAAACTCTGCATGATTGGGGATTTCGTGGCAGTCTGCCAACGTTTATTGCGATGTTCAAGGCAGAGCGGTATTTCCGAGTTCGAGTAGGCGCCACACTTTCTAACGGACATCTTCAAGAAAGCAGTGTTCCGCAAGGGTCTGTTCTTCTTTTCTGCATTGCCATCAATGGAATTGCCCACTGTGTGGGTGACTGAATATCTTCTCTGTTGTACACTGATGACTTCAGTTAATTTTACAGCTCCCAATATCTTCCATCCATCGGTCGACAGTGCAACTGTTCATCAATGTCCTACCAGAATGGGCTGTTCGCAATGGCTTTAAATTCTCCACTGTAAAAACGCAATGTGTCCAGTTCTACAACCATCGTGGACTGTATCCACATCCTGAAATGCGTCTTAATGTAGTGGAGTTGCAATATACAGACACTGCGAGATTTTTGGGCCTTATCTTTGATTATAAACTAACGTGGGAGGCGCATATACGTGTTTTAAGAAGGCGTTGTGAGGAGTCCCTAAACATTTTGCGCCTTTTGTCAGGGGTTCGCTGGGGTGCAGACCACTTAGTGCTTTTACTATTATATCGTACTCTTATCTGATCAAAGCTGAGTGATGGCTGTTTTATTTATGGCTCAGCAAATAAATCTAAATTACGTCTTTTATATACTGTCCATTGTCATGTGATTCGACTCACTACAGGTGCCTTCCGAACGAGTCGGATAGAGAGCCTCTATTGTGAAGCGGGAGAACCAGCACTGTATTGGCGACGTAATGTGTTGTTGTGCTCATATGCTGTTAAGCTCCGCTCGCAGCCTGAGCACAATTCTTACAAGTCTTTCCACCCTTCGTCTCTTTACTGCCGACATGGAGACTTCGTTCAGCATGTGCGATTTCGTGAACTGCTTTCTGATCTCGACATCCATCTACCATTAGTTCACACACTGGAGTATACCACCACTCCACCATGGATAATGCGACGTTCCATGTTTGTTGGTCTGAGGCGAAGTTTTAAGAATTTTACTCAAGCCTTTGTTTATATACTATGTTTTAGTGAACTTTTATCACGTTTTTCAAATTATTCATTAGTTTTTATTGACGGATCCCAGGTAAATGATTGTCTTGGTTGCTCCTTCGAAGCAAATGGACTGATATTTAAATAGAAATTGAACGAATATATCAGTGTTTTCACTGCAGAATTATATGCTTTTTACAAAGCTTTATTGTTTTTAATTAGACAACCTTGGGGCAGATATCTAATCTGCTCCGGATGTTTAAGTGCCATTCAGACTCTGCAGTCTTTCCATTCAGATGATCCCCTTTCAGCTGTTCCACACACTCCTAAGCTCTGACCCCGAGATTGGAGTAGTGTGGATTCCTGGCCATGTCGGAATTCCAGGGAATGAGGCCGCAGATGCTGCAGCCAAAGATGGTGCTACGAATGGCACTCAGGTATATTGGCGCGAGAGGTGGCAAGACTTACAAAATCACTTGAAACATAGAATATGGTGGCAGTGGGAAGGAGAATGGTCTGCGCTAGGGGTAAGTAAATGACGAAGTATGAAGAATACCGTCCGAGTTTGGGATTCGTCAACAAGACTTAGAAATGTGGAAGATGGAGACTGATTCCATGAAACTGAGGGCTGAATCCATCGTTTCATAGTAAAGTGTTCTGTCTTTATCACAGTAAATGTATCTACAGATGAATAAGTTGGAGTCATCGAATATCTTAGGATTTTTTTTGACAAGGTAGTTTCGGATAATTAACATTTATGTCTTTTCCTTTTGCTGTTCTGTCAGTTTAGAATAATTTAAAAATTATTTCTTAGAAATGTAATCCTTTTCATTGTGTTGAGAATCATCTTCTTGGCCTCCTCAAAATATAGAGACTTTTTCTGTACTGCTATGTTTACTGTATCAATGCGACCAAAGTGACAAAATAAAAAATAAATCAGAAGTCTGCATATGAATTAACGCGTTTGCTTTAGCACCAGCATCTGAAGTGTCACCTTTTGACATGTTAACAAAAAATTCTTCAGGTTTTGTAAAATTCAACAAAACTGAAAAAATTGCGAAGTAGGCTACCTAACTGCCCACCTTGCAGGACAGAATGGCCTCTGGCTTGTGGAGCCAACTACCTTTAGGCTAACCTTTGACAAAATGCATTAAATCTTTCATAACACTCAATAGATCTCGACAATCCGGGATTGCCTTTACAATGACTTGTAGTGCTAAGCTTAAAGAGTGTGCAAAACAGTGCACATAGACCTATAGAGCTTTATATTTCCATTAAGTTTCTCTGCAGACCGCTATATATATAATTTGGCCATGTTAGTTTTACCATCATAACATTATCTACTGCAGTTAGATGCAGACAAATGAAATATAGTAATAATATCAAACAGAGTCTCAGCTGTGGTAATTTCTGTAAAGTATGTTGTTCTATCTCCAATGAAGTGTGAACGGAACTTAAACAAATGCTGAATTGCTCTTTGGTGACAGTGTCTGTTATTTCACTTACTATAATTCTAAAATATCCAGCACTTTTGATATTATCTAACAGTGTTCTTAGAAGTTTATCCCTTAATATAGCTAATAATCCATTCTTTATGTCATGATATCCACGCAAGTATTGCACTGTAGGCATGTTGAAAGTTCTTTGCTACCCTCATATCGAAGTCACAATACATTCTTAAAATTCCTTGCCTGATTCATATGCGCTCGTATTGCACTGCTCGGTAACGGAGGAATGATATGACTTTTCTTCAGTTTTTCGTTTCAAATCTGGCTGAGTATATTAACATTCGATTTTAAGGATTTAAATTTCAAGACAGCTTGACATAGTGTGCAATACAAACCAGAATCGATTTGAATATGAAGTCACGTCAAACAGGACATCATCATGGCGATTGAACCTAGTGTGCAATGCGTTCCATGTACTGCCCATTCAGGTGCATATTTCAATGTCAAGATGCTTTGCAAAGAAACTGTACTTCTGCTTTCAGGAAGCAGGCAGTAAATTTGGCAAACGTGTTTCCGAAACACTATAATATAACCAACCTCTAATTATAGAATACGACTGCAGCAACAGTGGTAAAATGTCAACAATTGTCATACTGTCCTGGATGTGTAAAGTATTGGAGTCAGAATTATTGGCAGTATCGCCTCTGTTGCTGGATTCATGGTCCTGTCAAGCCAGCACGAGTTTGTCGAACAAAGTCTTCAGCAACAGTGACATATATTTGTAGACGAAGATCACATCACTTAAAACCAACAAGTACTGTCAACCTCTTTACATCTAATTCTTTCGCCCATGTGAACTTTTTGGATGATGCATTGAAGAATACATACGTTATGATGGGAAGAATCGTATGACAGAATCATTTTCAATTTGTGTATGATCAATTGAGTGTACCACAGTACTAAGCTATGATTTGCTGTGACACAGAACACATCTCTTATGTTCCATAATGTGTTGGACATAAATTTTGCTCTTTATGACACATCCTACATTCCTGACTCTGATTCCAGTGTCGTCAGTATCTGTTCGTGATGCAGCATTCAACGCTGCTTGCAACACTGTCTTTTCACACCACATTACTATGACATGGAATGAGGTAGACCTATGTATATGATATTTGTAACTTTGTTGTACATAATCTCTCTCATGATTTACATGTCTCTTATCTCACAGTTGAATTGTATTAGACACTTTATGCCTGCAACTATTATAGTTGCGCGCTCCACTTTCATAAGCCATGTAGCAGGGGTTACAGGCAATTGTGAAGTGTGGCACTTCACACCAGTTACTTCGGTCTCATGCTTGTCCACTCCAGAAAGTTTCGTGACGATTCTCTTCGGGAGGTTCAAAATCTTCCCTTGTAAGTGATAGGAGACCGAGAACTGTGGTAAGTTAATCACAGATGCCGCAATTTTTTCCCCACACCTGGTCACAGGTTTTGCAAATACCTTTCTTATGTGATTATTTTAAACATAAAATATTCTGAATTTATTAGGAGATAAATTACATATTCCTTGGAAAAACAGCTCTCTAGCATCTTCAGCCTAAACTCATATCATCAGTGATATAGAATATCGGAGATTTTGTGCATGTTATCAATGCATACTTTTAAACTCCAAACATTTTATCCACATGAACATGTACCACATACATAAATAATATACTGGTACATGTAAGATTTTTTTTAAATTTTAGTTGGTTATTTAACGACGCTGTATCAACTGCTAGGTTATTTAGCGTCGATGAGATTGGTGATGGCGAGATGAGGCCGAGGATTCGCCATAGATTACCTTGCATTCACATTACGGTTGGGGAAGACCTCGGAAAAAACCCAACCAAGTAATCTGCCCAAGTGGGGATCGAACCCACGCCCGAACGCAACTTCAGACCAGCAGGCAAGCGCCTTAACCGACTGAGCCACGCCGGTGGCTAAACGTGTAAGATGTTGATAAATTTGTCATACAATAAGTCTGAACGTCGGTCGAGGTGGTGCCTAATTGGATTCGAAATACTGCTCTGCGATGAACTGCCCCACTGCCCTAGAGTCTCCAAATCTGCATAATTTGCAGGGTCCTCTAATGCATGTGATATCATAAAGTTTTTTCTATATAGGTGAAAACTGCCGGAAGTGCTTCTTCCTGAAGATTCTCATACCTCTATTATATCCATAGTAAGGCTTATTCGCATTTATAGAATGATGCTGCCATCTGTGGACTTAACACGAATACTATCACATGCCTAAATCACGAACAGATAAACGATTTGAGTCATTTGAAAAGCTGCTTTGAAAGATGGCTTCCAGGGAGAAGAATGCTTCATGTCCATGAAATACCAGGGACTTCACCCTAACACCATGGACATGTGACGTGAAGTGTTCCTATCGCTTTGTCTTAATTTGTCATAGCAGCAATAGTGAATTAATCGAGACAAGTCTTATGAAAAATAAATAGCATTTTTTATGAACGAAAGTGTTCATGTTTTTCACATGTATAAACTTACTTTTTAACAGAAATGCCGGACTTTGCAATCTTTCGTGACTTTCGACTAATTCTGTAATTCAGCACTTCTCTGCAAGGGCTGATAGCCCATTACCATTCACAAACTGTGAGTGATAGACTCATATTAACAATGGAGATGCTTTCTGACCACTGATAACACATCACAAGAACGATATTCATTATTGGGTCTCTTGTTTCCTGTTCAGCAATACAGTGAGGGAGTTGAATGATAAATTGTTAGGGAAGTGCCTAATATTCACTTTTCAATTCGCCTTGCCCTCCCTGTATTTTACAATATTACATGAAAGTAATGTGTTTAAGTTGCTAATAGTGCAGCACAGTGTTTTGTGTGATACTGCATAAATCTTCGTAAAATTGCTGTCGTGAGTCACCATTATCGTCTGTGAATGAACACATTTTTATTTTTTCAATCTCAGCTGGCTGCTATGTACTGTCAACGAGAGCTCACCTGTCTGTACTTCTTCATTTCTTCCTAGGTATAAGCAAATTTTTTGTTTGGATTTGTTTTCTGTTCGGTGAAGTATTCTCAAATCTCCACTCATAGAATGGACGTACCCACTAGGTGTGATAGTTTTATTTGATGCTTGGGTATGTGTGGTGTATAAACATTCACTATTTTGTGATATAAATGGCTATACATAAATATTTATACATTTTAATCGTCATCATTCAGTCTTATGTAGTTCAGCACTTGAAATTAATTTCAGACCCTGAATTATGAATTAGTTATGATCTCCGTGTGTTCTCTAGGAAGGAAATTCATTGGACCTGACGTGACTTAGCGAGCACGAACAGCAGTGATCACTTGTCAGAGATGAAAGGTGAGGAAACTCCGGTGCCAATTATTTCGGCACTCGAGTAGACAATTGGCACTGGAGTTTCCTCGGTTTTCTTCTGTATTCTCCAAGAAATGGCGTTAGTTGGGTCTCCACTCAGCTCATATAAAAACTACTCAGGAATACATCGTTGTTTTCTCTGAAACACTCTCTTAGTTATTCCATAAAAATATTCATATCCAGTGAAATTTGATACCACTGTACCATTGACATGTCAAGAATCTCCTCCAGTAACTCTGGAGATCCTCTGCATTCTGAGGCTGTGTAGAAATCTAGTTCGGTTTTCCATATGATGGCCACAATCGTATTGAAACTGCAGTTATGTCCCAGTGATTGTGACTAGCTGCCCAGTCATATGGCCAAACATGTCAGGGACCTTTTGTTTGTTCACAGTGACTTGTTGATTCTCCAGACTGCGTGAACAGTGACAGTCTATTTCATCTGAAAACGAAGTTTTGTTCTCAGTCTAAGATGTCACTGAAATACATAATTATGTGCAGGTAAGTCATTGCAATACATTTTCCTGGCATTCTCATCTGGCTATAGAACATTTTGCCGTATTAGTAAAATAGCTTGCGCTTGAAATCTGCACACAGGAGTTCCATGTTCACAATGTAGCAAGTGAAAATGGTGGACAAAATTGTGATACAGCAGCAACTTTATATTGTTGGTATAACTCATATACAGGCCCGTGGTGCAACACATGCTACGTTAGAGTTTGGTGTCTTGTTTCTGGTTGGAGACACTTGAGGTAAAGTTGATCACATTTGGATAAAAATGAAATTAGTCCATCACTGTATGGTCGTCTTCTATAACTCACTCTACTATTTTGTTTTATGTTGCAATAAGATTACAGTGATGCTGGTGATGGACGTGTTTAATATAGTAATAGTGAACTGTTGGTGAGGCAAATAGGAGAAACCAATTAAAATCACACCTAACACTGTCTTCTCCTGAACATTCTACTTGAATTCAATGGGATTTTATTTCTAGCCCTGCAGATAATGTTGCGTCATCCCTCCCTTTTATTGATCCTCTCAGAGTCGTGTGTTGTAAAAGGAGGAGTTGCAGACGAGAATGAAGCCTTGATTGTAAGGTGAGTGTAGTTTGCATGTATTCATCGCTGCCATTGAATTTACTCCTAGAGTTAAATAATGACGTAACACATATAATTATTTGTATTGAGTTATGGCATTTCTTCTTCATATGTGGAAGCACTGTCGCCTAGAGATCAGTTCAGTACTATTCGCATTTGTGTGTTAAAATTGCATAAAACCCTAAAACTGCCATCACTCACACGCAACTACTGCTGATGCTGTTACTTGTCATTCACGAAATGTAACCGCTCTTGTCCTGCCCCTTTGAACTGTTGCCCCATCCATGCTGGTCCTCCTCCTGGAAGGCATGTCTCCTCTGCTCCAACCTTATCATATGAAGGGTACACGGGAATAACGATCAAGGTCCATTTTAGAAAGTTTCGAGAAAAACTAATTTTAAAGTTGAAGCACTTAATACTTTGTTATGTGTGTATTTAATAGAAATTGACGTAGTGGAATGTCAAGAACGATGATTTCTTATTACTGGCTAGACCACATGATAGTATTTCCTTTCCACTGTAAGATAGCATTATTAACTCAATTTCGATTTTTGATGGACCTTGATCGTTTTTCCCGTGTACCCTTCATATGACTGACCCATTCTTATCTTCTCCTGTTTAGAAATGTGTGATCATAATTGTATCTTTTTGCTCGACCATGCCGAAATGTACTAATTATACACCCGGTAGCAGTCCTTTAATGTATGTCATTAAAGTACACCTACTCATTAAAGTACAGGTCTTCAGCCAATGATAACTCAGCTTACATGTGTTCAGCCAATGACAAGTCAGCTTTGTACCGTTATAAATCCGCAAGTATCGATTATTCTCGGATATGCAATCGAAAGAGAATTAGCGAAAAGGCACTGAGGCTGGAAATCCAATACTGTCGCAGAAGGTTATGTTCTGTTACTATAATAATTAGCGTTAATTGTAAATAATATTCAAATAAATTCAATTTGTCATCTCGTTTTTCAATGTCGAATTCAATAATCAAGGTTATAATATTATAATATTATCAAGTTTAACGGGACTACGTCAAGGTTAATGACATTATTGTTCCTCGGAAAAAATCAATACTTTCGCGTCTGCGCACATCTCACAATTCACGACCTAGAACTAGGTCACTTCCGATCTTGTCAGATACCTACAAATAAAATGTATACATCTGAATACCGGTAATTTCAAGTTGGAAATATGGTCGAGCATAAAAAGTCGTATGAAACTCGCCTATAATGGTAATTAAGAAGCTAGAAACTCGCTTGCTCTCGTTTCATAAATATCCATACTCGATTCTTAATTACTATCATTATAGGCTCGTTGCATAATGTACTATTTTATAACTCGTTTAATCCATGAAATATGTCATAAGTTTGTTTTATTACCAAGCCTCTTTCCCTTCCATCCATTACAAACTCTTTTAATGTATCATATTGATTTTCATAAGTATAGTAAATATCTCCATTTTTCAGCATTAGCCAAATATTTCTTTGATCCATTAAATTATTGTCATATGTAAAAGAAAATTTAATGTTTTATGCAAATGTATTGGTAACTCTTTATACATTAAGGAGCAAAATATTTAGTACAATACATGTCATACATTTTGGAATATATATAAAAAAAAAGGCAAAGAAATTGTACTACTGGTTACGTGTGAGTAGAAGTAAACAGTTGCAGGATGTGTGAAAAGTATAAACAGTGTAATGCTAAAGAATCAGTGTTAAATGGCAGTGTGTCAGAAGTAAGCACACTTGGGAATGAAGACTATCTGATGATCATAGTTAACTTTTAAAAGTGGTTTGAAATATTACCATTAAGTAGTAAAACATCACATGAGCTGTAGAACAGTTTAAGAAGATGTTCTCTGTTCATGGAATTCCCCAGACTTTGATAGCTGGTAATATGCAGTTTTAACTCATTTGAAGTTGGGAGATTTATAACTGGATGTGGAACTAGTGAAAACCACTTTGTTGCTTAATTTTATAAAGAGGTGAGTGTGTGTGAGGGGCAGAGAGAAAATTAAGAATCAGGTGATATTGTTCATTTTAAATATGCTCCCATTTAACAGTAGACAACAGCTGGCAATAGACAATCATTTTAATTTGAAAATTTGCACAAGGTATTCATTGGACATTGTAACTCAGGTCTCATAATATTGGTACATCCAGTCGAGGTGGGTTCCTCCAAGTTGGTGACCAGGGGATGCAGTGGTGACTCTCGTGCATTTCCTTTTGCACATAGCGACTTATCACCACTCCGCCCTTTTTGTTCTCTCTTCTCTTCTCAACACTATATTACTCTCCGCCGGCTACCATTCTATGTGGAACGCCCACCACGTCATCACAGCCATTTTCACCTCTCCATTTCCACTGTTTTGTTTTTGCCATGTCCGCCTACATGACGAGATTTGTTAAGATTCTCCGGTAAGACCATATATTTCTTCCTCTTCTAGTTATTTATATTCATTCATAGGTTAAGTTTCTTAGGTTTGTAACTCCCGTCTCACCGTCTCGAGCGCGACTTCCGAAATGTGTGGCCTAACAGGACCAGCAATGAAGCAATAGTGGACCCTTCACACTGCTCCTATATGCAAGTCTAGGTGCGGAGCCCCGACCACTATAGTCATGTAAATTCACGTAGACCGGTCTAGGTGGGTTCCTTTAAGTTGGTGACCGGGGAGTGCAGTGGTGGTGCTCGTGCATTTCTTTCAATACATTTATCGTTTTCTTACCATCCAACCCTCTGCGTCCTCTCTCCTTTCTCATCTCTATTTATCTTGCATGCGGAATGCCCACCATATCATTACAGCTATCTTTCCATCCCCACTGTTAGTTTTGCCACAACTGCCACCATGTTGAGATTTGTGAAGAACGCCTCGTGTGGCTTTGTTCTTCTCCTTCTAGTTATTTATATTAATTCTTAGGTTAAGGTTCTTAGGCTTATAACTCCCATGTCACCAACAGGGATCTTTCCTATCTCCGTGTCCTGTCCCATGGTTTTGAACGCGACTTCCGAATTGTGTAGCCCGTCAGGGCGCCCAGCAACGAAGCAATAGTGGACCCTTCATACTGCCCCTATATGCAAGTTTAGGTGCCGAGCCCGGACCAGAGGTCAAGTACACTCATCTAGAGCCCCAGTGGGGGCCCGGGGCGAT
The DNA here is from genome assembly GCF_040183065.1 of Periplaneta americana. Lineage (NCBI taxonomy): Eukaryota > Metazoa > Arthropoda > Insecta > Blattodea > Blattidae > Periplaneta > Periplaneta americana. The sequence continues at coordinate 2,387,683 of NC_091133.1, read as the reverse complement.
TTACACGATCCGGTGACCAACTCTGCTCGCTGGGGCAGATATATCGCTTCGATGTATTACCGCTGACTTATGGGTGTCGATGTTTAATCAACCACGAGTCCCCTGAAGCTGCGTGCGATCTCGGACTGCTCCAGCTTTGGTGGGTGGGTCAGAGCTAGCCGAGTAGTCCGGCGGTTGTGTTCAGTATAGAGTGGGGTTATTCCCATGGTAGGGGCATAAAATGCGACACGCCTCTGGTGTGACACTTACCATTAAATGTGTAATGTCCAGTTTGAAGGGTAACTTGCTTGACATGGGTTGCTTGGGATGAGGCTGTGGGGAGGGTGCCCCCATGGCCTGCACAGACCGCGAAGAATTTTTTAGGTGTCTGTTTCTTACGCCCCACCCCTCGGTAGCAGGCTGACGCCGACGGTTCCGTAGGGGGGGGGGGCAAATCAATATGTCCTCGCGCTCCTCTTCTCCTCTAAAACAAAGAAAGCAGGAACAAGAACAAAGCACAGTACCTGGTGGTCAATCGAATATTGCTATGCATACGGAAAATTGAAATATAAAAGTAAAAATGCCGCCTCCGAAATGTTGGTATCACATTACACGGAACTGAAAAAACAATGAAGAACATTAGCCCATTCTATGTGAGATGCGTACTCGACGGTCTTGTGGGGAAGGTCAAGAACGCAACTAGACTTCGCAACGGCAGCTTACTGGTTGAGACATTATTTCCCAAACCAAGCGAGACGCTGCTGAAGGCGAAGTTGCTGGGGTCTTACCCTATCATAGTAGAACGACACTCCTTGCTGAATACCACGCGGGGAGTGGTACACACAGACGCTTTGGACGGATTGTAGGATGAAGAAATGCAGCAAGAGCTCGCGAAACAGTCCGTGTCCAAAGCTTACCGCATGTTACGTAAGCGGGACAGACGGACTTATCCCCTCAGCACTGTGTTCTTGACCTTTGGAACATCTGTCCTACCGGAGTATATGTTTGTAGGGTATGAGCGTGACCATATGTGCCGTACCCAATGCGATGCTTTACGAGCCAACGGTTCGGACATACTCAGAAACATAGCACGAACATCATATGTGCACAGTGCTGCAGTGGTGACCAAGGGAACACCCCATGTCCCAACGCCGTACACTGTGAATTGTGATGGGGTCCATAGCACTAACTCTAAAGACTGCATGAAATATATTACAGAGAAGGCAATTCAAGAAGGATAAGAGGATATTACCTTCTTCGAGACGCATAAACGTATTCTCGAAGACGAAAAGAAACGTAGAGAAAAATATGCTTCATTATTGCTGAGGGCAACAGAGGGTATAAATATGGCAACACAAACGCCATCTCTTGAAGATCTACCTGGGAAGCGAACTGAGAACGCAACCCAGACATGTGTTGACGCTGCCACTCAGACTGACGACTCGGATGACAGCTGTGGCCTTAAAATCAGGTCTTATAAACCAAAAAAGATTGTCACTGTGACGATCCAGACAGATTCGGTGCCTGTGAGGACGTCACGACGTCGCACTCCTCGTCAGAATGAGAAATGTAGAACACGATCGAGATCAGGGTCAGGAGAGCGACGGGCTGCAAGCAAGTCACCGTAATCGAAAAGTAATCTGTCGCAGTCTAAGGCACAAAGTCATAGAAAAAAGCAGAAGAAAAAATCCCCTGTAAAGCCACCATCATGATTAACTCCTCGTGATGATTAATATACAATGGAATGTGAATGGTATACGCACGAAATACACAGAATTACAACAATTGATCTATCGAGAGAACCCTGCTATTTTATGTCTTCAGGAGACACATCTGCGACCTGAAAACTCCCTGAATATCTCAGGACACTGTGTTCACTGGTACGATCATCTTGCCAATATTCGTACCAATGGAGGTTGTGCCCTCCTACTCCACCAAAATATCTTTGACTCTGACATGAATATTAGCACTCTACATCAATGCATAGATGCCAAAATAACATTACCTAACATTGAGTTTTCCATAATTTGTGTGTATATAGCCTAGCCCCTAATACACCTTTCACAGTAAATGAAATAGAAGCCATACTGATACAGGTACCTGCTCATATTTGGTAGTGGGGGATTTCAATGCATCCCACCAATCTTGGGGCTCAAATTCTGATGATGACGGAGGAAATAAAATAGCAGAAGTATGTACCCGTTTCAATCTTCTTACCCTGAATTCTGGGGAAGCAACACTTCTACCTTTGGCTTACGGTATTTTGTCTATGATAGACATCCACATTTGAACCCAAAACCGCAAACCTGCCTTATGCCAATTTGAGCGCCATCCGACCCAAGAAAATTTTATCCAGTTCAAATGTCTTCGAGCCAAAGATCGTCGCACTGTGTGCGATGCTAAGGAGACGTTCTAGACAAACTACGTCACTTCATTGAAAAAGAACGTCCCAGGTAACATTGTATGGGACAAAGTTCGCCGAATAATGGGGAAACGTAATTCTGTAATTCCGGGACTTTTCAACAGTGGCGTAATGACTACCAGTCCTGTAGAAATTGTTGATATATTTCCAACTCCCGCGGATGCTGCAGCCTGGGCTGGTGCACTGAATGGCTCTCTGGTATATTGGCGCGAGAGGTGGCAGGGCATTCGAAACTACTTGAAATATAAAATATGGTGGCAACGGGAAGGAGAATGGTCTGCACAAGAGGGAAACAAATTACGAAGAATAAAGAATACTGCTCAAGTTTGGGATTCGTCCACAAGAGCGTTATGATACGAAGATGTTTTACTCACCCGGTTGAGGATTGGCCACTGTCATCTGACACATGGCCATCTCCTACATGGCGAGCCTCAGCCGTAGTGTGATACGTGCCGTGTTCCACTTACGGTGGAACATTTTTTATTGCATTGCGGAAAATTTGACCGTGTCCGCCAGCAATATGGAATTCGGCCGATTCTGCGTGATGCTCTTGGAAATGACTTTAATTGTACAAATGCAGTTCTGAGATTTTTATCGAATACAGGACTTGACAGAGTGATTTAATTTTTTATTGACCCGTTATACTTATCCTTCTTACCCTTTACATCCGGAGGTTACATTTGTTGTTTAGTATATGTTTTTAAGAAACTTGATATTTCGGACCTGTTACATCCGAATATATTATAACATTTTATTGTTTTAAATGTGCCAGATAATTTATCTCTGGTGGTATTTGTTTTATTATGATATTGTCTCTTTTGAAATACTACCTTGGTTTTGAGAACTGCTCACTTTTATAATTCCTTAAGAGTCACTTGTGGTGACTACATCGTTTTCACTGTGACACCATGTTGTAGTTTCGTACTAGCTTCCAGTTTATGTATTGCTTGTTTTAATTTTGAAGAATTTTAGATAAGGGCAGATATAGCCATAGTAGTTGATGCACCCTTTTTAAACTCCACTAACTAACTAATATAGGTACAGTAAAAGTTTATGAAAATGAATTAGCATTTTCTGTTTTGAATAACTTTTATATTCCTCAAAATTCCTTAAATATCACTTCTATCTCTTCTTGTTGTCATTCTAGGTATAGTTTATGCTTTCGAAGTAAACTATAAAATAATATTGAAATTTGTTATGACATTTTTTTATATTATAGAACATATTCCTGGAATTTTGAGGTCACAAATGCATATTTTAACAATTTTTATGCCATAAAAATCCTAGCCGTAATCATCATGATATGTAGTTCATCACTGGATAAAAGAGACACTCGAAATATCCAGTATAAATTTTGGCACTTGTGATGTTTGTGTGTTCTCCAGGAAGGGAATTTATTGGATCTGTGTAACTCAAAGACGGAATGCAGTTCAGAGGTGAAAGGTGAGGAAACTCCGGTGCCGATTATTTCGGAACAGGAGTAAACAATCGGCACTGGAGTTTCCTTAGTTTTCTTTTATATTCTCCAAGAAATAGGGTTTGCTGGATCTCCAATCATCCCGATGGAAACAGAATGTGGAACACTCATATATTTTCAGGAGGAAAGCAGTGTTCATGTCTGCCCCTAAGAATGCTGTCTTTTACTTGTTTCATTTCACTGTGGCTAATTTCAGGGGGATTTTTCACTATCTTTGCAGAGTGAATAAGAGTGCTGATATTTTTTTAAGAGGTATTGTTGCTTCACAAATATAATATGCAGGAAATTCCGGTCGAGGTTGGTTCCTCCAAGTTTGTGGCTCTCGTACTGTTCTTTTCGTACGTTTGTCGTGTTATCACCACCCAGCCCTTTTTGCTCTCTCATCTTAATAATCACTGTATTTCTATTTGCTGGCCACCATGCATACAGAACGCCCACCACATCATCACAGCCATTTTCACCTCTCCATCCCCTCTGTATAGACTTGCCACGTCCGCCTACATGACGGGATTTGTTAAGAATGCCTGGTGAAGCTACATTATTCTTCCTCTTTTAGTTCATTACATTCATTCTTAAGTTAAGGTTCTTAGGCTTATAACTCCCGTCTCACCAGCGGGGATCTTTCCTATCTCCGTGGTCCTGTCCCACGGTTTCGAGCGCGACTTCCGACTTTTGTGGCCCGACAGGGTGCCCAGCAACGAAGCAATAGTGGACCCTTCATACTGCCCCTATATGCAAATTTAGGTGCCGAGCCCGGACCAGACGTCAAGTACACTCACGTAGAGCCCCAATGGGGGCCTGGTGCGATTTAGACGTCCTGGTGACCGACTCTGCTCGCTGGCGCAGATATATCGCTCCGACGTGTTACCGCTGATGTATGGGTGTCGCAGTGTAATCAACCACAAGTCCCCTGAAGCTGGATAGTCCTGGGATTGTTCAGCATAGAGTGGGGAGCCACGGGCGGTTATTCCTGTGGTAGGGGCATAAACCTGAGACACTCCTCTGGTGTAAGACTTGCCATTAGGTGTGTAATGCCCAGTTTGAAGGGTAACTTGCGTAAGGTGGGTTGCTTGGGATCGGGCTGTGGGGGGTCCTCATAGCCGTCACAGACTGCGAAGAATTTTTTAGGTGTCTTTTTCTTTCGCCCCCTCGGTGGCAGGCTGACGCCGACGGTTCCGTGGGGGGGGGGCAAGTTTAACTTTCCTCGCGCTCTTCTCCCCCTCCCACAAAAAAGAATAATAAAAAACAGAAGACCGGAATAGACACGACTGGTGGTCATATGACAAAAATTGCGATGGAATTGGACCTTGAGAGAGTAACAGTTAAAATGCCGCCTCCGAAGTTTATCAGTATCACCTTGGACGGAACGGAAAAAACTATGAAAAACATTAGTCCATTTTACATGAGACGCTCACTCGACAGACTCGTTGGGAAGGTCAAAAATGCAACTCAACTACGCAACGGTAGTCTGCTCATCGAGACTATATCTCCAAAACAGAGTGAGACGCTGTTGAAAACCAAGTTGCTAGGGTCTTACTCTATTATAGTCGAACGGCGCTCCCATGTTTAATGTAAGTCTAAGCCGAAGTTTTAAGAATTTTACACCAGTTTTAGTTTATAGACTTTGTTTTAGTGAACTTTCATCGCAGTTCTCAAATTATTCTTTGGCGTTTACTGATGGATGTTTGTTGCTTGTTGCTTCATTACAAGTGGACAAATATTTCAATATAAATTGAGCTAATATACCGGTGTGTTTAGTTCCAAACTTTATGCTTGTTGCAGATCTTTATTGTTTTGAATTTGACAACCCCGGTGCAGATTCTTATCTGCTCCGTCACTTTAAGCACCATTCAGTCTCTGCACCGTTAAATTCTGATGATCCGCTTGTTTTGAGAACCCAGGGGCTTTTCCACACTCTCCTCAGATCTGATTCTGAGATTGGAGTAGTGTGGATTCTGGGTCATGTCGAAATCCCTGGTAATGAGGCAGCGGATGCTGCAGCAAGGGACAGTGCTATGAACGGCTCTGAGATGTATTGGCACGAGAGGTGTAAGATAGTCGAAATTTCTTGAAATATACAATATGATAACAATGGAAAGGGGAATGGTCTGCAAAAGAGCGAAATAAATTACGAAGTATAAAAAATACTCCGAGCTTTGGATTCGTCAACAAGAGCATGATGACAGGAAGAAGTTTTACTCCCTCGACTGAGGATTGTTCACTGTTAACGGAGACTTGGCCATCTCCTACGTGGCAAACCTGAATTTTTAGTGTGAGATATGCCGTTACCAATTACGTTTGAGCATATTTTATTGCAATGTAGGAAATATGACAATAACCGTCGACAATATGCAATTCAGCCGACTCTACGTGACGCCCTTGGATATGGTTTTAATTGTGCTAATGCAGTTCTGAGTTTTCTATCGAATACAAAACTTCACAGGGTGATTTAATTTTATTGACCGGTTTTGCTTATCCTCTGGACCCTTTATATTTGTTTTTTTGCATACTTTACATTTTGGATCTTTTACATTCGAATATTTTATGAAATTATATTATTTTGAAATATGCTATATAATTTGTCTCTGGTGGTCTTTGTTTTATAATGTTATTGTTTCGTTTTGAATACCACTTAGGGTGTGAGCACTGCAAAGTTTTATGATTTTTGTGAATCACCTTGTTGGTACTGCATTGTGTACCTCGTTTTTACCATGACAACGTTTTTTTTACTTCGTTTTAGCATTCAGCTTATTGTAGTGTTGTGTATTTGTTTCTTTTTGAAGAATTTTAGTTAAGGGCGCGCATAGCTATAGTAGCTGAAGCACCCTTTTTAAACCCCACTAACTAACTGGAGTGTCTCGTGGGCATGAGCCAGGACTGATGATAAATTGTTTATTCTTGTAGATTGCTATTATCTGTGTACTATAATTTTATTTTATGTAGTTTTTGACTTGGTTCACATTTCAAGGCTGCAGTGATGTAGGATGTATGGAATACAACAAATCATGAATGACTGACACTGCGCTAGACTCACAGTTCAGTTAATTTCTCCATTCCTGAGAGAAAAGTTTACTTTTGCTGCATTACTGTAGTTCCCCACTCTGATGCATCAAATGGTGCGTTCCTCCAAGATAGTGACGTAAATAAAAGCATTGGATTAGTTGTCGAGAACTTTCCTGTGTGTCCTTCTACATTTCTTTCAAGTTGTGGGCAAAATTTACTTGGATTGCTTTTCTGTTTGGATCAATATTCAGTCTCCTTTCATAGACCGGAAATACCCGTTATGTGGAAAGTTTCTATAGGTGCTTGTGTGTGCGTGCATAAACATTTAATCTGAAATACTTCATACCGCACAATAATAAGGGCTATTCGTAAATATATTGCAGTGCGAGAATAGTTCGTCACGGATGAAAATGTAGATAGGAATTAATTTTTTAATATTAAAAGACAAATATGAATTAGTCATGTGTGATATTAGGGTGTTCTGCAGAAAGGGAATTTACTGGATCTGCACATGACTGAGTTAAACTCAGAATGCAGTGATGTCTTATCAGAGATGAAAAGTAAGGAAACTCCGGTGCCAATTATTTCTGCACTCGAGTAGACAATTGGCACAGGAGTTTCCTCAATTTTCTTCTATATTCCCCAAGAAATGGCGTTTATTGGATCTTCACTCTTCTCAGATGCTAATGGAATGTAGAACACCGATGTATTTTCAAGAGGAATACAAGAATGCGCCTCTTGCTCTTCAACTGCATTATGTTGTAACCAATGTTCTGCATATGAGTGCCAATCACTTTTCAGTTGTGATGGAATGATCAACAAGAAATCTGAGGACGACCCATTGGTTGTACAATCGACTGGTAACACTGCTGCAGGTGAGAAGGAGCCCTTGTTGAGGGTAGATTCAAATTCGCTGGTTCTAATTTCCTTATGTGATACGTATAACAGTGCAGGCCTGCAATATGTGTGTCTCTCCAATGTTATAGTTAGTAGATTTACAAAAAAATCTTATGTGCCGTTGTTTATCCTGCTGCCTTCTTTTATAATATTTTAAGAGTTGATAATGGGCCCAAGTTGAAATGGTGATTTTCATAAATCCTCTTAACCTGTTAATGCCTTCTGCATTTTAAAGATCAAAAAGTAGAATTTTATTACAAGGGAGCAGCTACATGCTTAGCTCTCACACAATATCCGGTAATTTCATTACTACAGATTTTTGTTATTGCAATTAATTTGTAATTCAGTAAATACAAAAATATTCTTTGTTCTTAACTTCTATGATAAAATGTCTAGCTTTCATTAATCAGGTAATCTTGTCGTACTTTAATTTTTATTGTAATTGTAAATTTAATGTTAATTGTATAATTTTATTGTTCATATTATAGTTGTAATCCTCTGGTAGAGGGGCAGAGAAGGCCTGACGGCCTTATCTCTACCAGGTTAAATAAATAAATACTAAATACAACGTAATGTAATTTTAATATCCCCTAACTAATTGTGTTCACTGCTTGCCTTGCATGCAAATACAAACATAAGTGATTAATTGCAAGCAAAACAGTGACAATAATGAACACAATCAGTGTGAATGTCAGCTGCGTTGTTGCAGATCAGATTATTAGATGTTAATGTGTTCGTGTCACATTTGAAGTATATTTAGTAATCATTTGACATTTTGAGAATGGATATTTGAAGGGAACAAGTAATCTTCAAATAAAGAACGAAGAAGCACTGATCCGAAAGTTCGTTCATGCATAACAGCAAGTCATAAAAATTCAGATATAACAGATAGTGTAGAAATTTTTATATACTTTGCATTTATTTTTCTTTTGTTTGCACTTGTGTCAGATTGAAATAAAAAAAAAATATTGTCGTTGATTCGGGTTGAAACATTCCCATATATTAAGTACATTTTGCAACCTTTGACATGAAAATATATTTGCTATTATGTTACGAAAGGATGTTGTATTGTAATTGTTTATGGTATAAAGCAGATAATTCCATGTGTATATATATATATATATATATATATATATATATATATACACTTCACCAACTTTATTTAATATTTATATAAATGAAATTATTTTAAAATGGAACCATATCTACACATCAGGAATCAAAATAACCAGTGCTGTAACATTAAATACCTTACTCTATGCCGATGATCAAGTCATGATTTCCAATTCAGAGGATAATTTACAAAGAGGATTATATACATTAAATAAAATATTAAAAGATTTTGGAATGGAAATTTCAGCACAAAAATCAAAAGTAATGGCATTTTTAGGACAAGACCCAGTCAGAAGTAAGCTAATACACAATAACCAATGCCTCGAACAAGTGCAAAATTTCAGTTGTCTGGGTTGTGAAATATCTCATCAAAATGAAAAAGATGTGAACAAGAAAATTACCAAATTTACACAAATTCTAGGAATAATAAACAATGCATTAAAAGGCTAAATTAGTACAAAAATCTACAAGAATAAAAATATATAATACACTAGCATTGCCCTCCCTTTTATACGGAAGCGAGATTTGGACATTAAAGAAACAAGACATGAACAGAATCAAAGCAACGGATATGAAATGTTTCAGGAGGACAGCAGGATATACTCTTTTAGACCGAAAAAGGAATGAAGAAATTTTAGAACAATTAGAAGTAGAGTCCGTGGAAGAAAAAATCAGCAGATACAAATTCAATTGGCTAGATCATGTAAGAAGAATGGAAAATTCAAGAATTCCAAAAATTATGATGCAGTATAAACTTAGAGGACATCGTCGACCAGGAAGACCTTTTAGAAGACTGCTAGATGGGGCCGAAATAGGTCTACAGAGGCCTAATTCGTGAAGGATGATGATGATGATGATGATGTATATATATTTGGACTCGTTTGAGGGTCAAGGAGCATAGTTGGTAAATATGCTTTTTGTATGTGAAAATAAACTATGAAGTAATCTGAAATCATGTCTGGGTATTGCTGGCCTGCCATGAAGATCCGTCAGGTATTCATGTCAGCACTTTCAAGGAACAGGAAATAGACCGCAGTCTAGTGGTAGGCCTTTGCCCTCCATGGGCTATGGCCTGTATCATATAGTAGTTAAAAAAAACTCAACAGACAAACTTTGTGAGTAGTTCATTCTAATAAATAATTCGGAAATTTCACTTTTGTTTGGAAAAAGGTAGGCCTATATATCCCTATGTCAACTCCTTTGAGGGTGAAATTACGTAGTGAAAACTCAGTTATAAAGCCAGTGAATATGCGGGGCTGTGTAGAAATAAATACTTGGAAATCATACCGATGAAATGCTACCTGGCTAGTTACACAGGCCTGCAACGATTTTGCAGCACAGAATATTTTTTATCATAAAGCTCAAGTCCAATGCACAAATTTTTCGAAAACGTTACTGAGTTTTGTGTATCACGTACAGATTGTACACAATTCTCTATTCAACACAAAACTGAGAGCTTGTCATTCTAATATTAGAATCCCTGCACGTCCGACTTTTACTGGTACTATTACTATACAGGGTGTAACAACTTTAATGTTTAGAATTTCTGAAACATATTCCCTGACACATTCTACGTTGATTAAACCTAACATATCTATATCCGAAATTGGGAGGTTACAGAGATAACAGAGCTGGAAAAAATAGAACTTCTTGCAGCTCCAAGCATTATACCGTTTATACAAGGCCTATTTTATGGCATTACTAAGTAGAGATACATAAGAAACATTTGAAAAGCAGTCAATGAAGGAAATTTTACTTTTAAGAGAAATTAAATTAAAATTGTTTAGGTTGCTAAGGATACGAAACAGACAACAGTTTAAAATAACAGTTGTGAGAAAAATAAACCGTATTGTGAATAGTCTTTTTATTGAGTTTTGACCATTAAAACATGCCTTTTGCGTACACACATCAGGAATACGCCGACATAGTTTATGTGTATGGACTGTGTGATGGCAATGCAACAGCAGCTGTTTTGGCATATCAAGCACGGTTCATAAATCATAGGATTCCTAGTGCACAGGTATTTTCACGTGCCTATTGGCAAATTTCAAGAAGTACAGTGTTTGGAATCTTAAGGACATTTTTTTTTCAACTTTGCACTGCTTCTTTCATACTCACAAGTAGTTGATATTAAAATGTAATATGGTAATAATAAAAATAATGACATAGACACGTCACTTTCGGAAATTGGTGCTACTTCTTTCAGTATTCAGCGATAAAATTAAACTCAAAAATTTAACTTTGGAGTACAAATACTCCAAACCTATAGAACTTTGGATATAGGTATGTTAGGTTTAATCGACGTAGAACGTGTCAGGGAACATGTTCCAGAAATTCTAAACATTAAAGTTGTTACACCCTGTATTAAATTGTGTAAACATGTCAAACAATCTTACATGTTTTGCAGTGAATGAATAACAGATTCTCTGAAAATTGCATATATATTTTACACATGTTTGTTTGTTTATTTGTTTGTTGTCCTTTCTGACACTTATGAACGTAAAAATTCTCTGTAACTTTGATAAAACAAGTATCAGAGGTGACGAAATATTTATTATTTTAAAACAGTCGAAGTTGTGTTGTAAAGACTGTTTACTGTTTGCGAAAATATACTTCTAGCTTTTCCTGGAACAAAATGGAATGCTGTTTCAAGGAGATAAGGATTGTTCCTTCTTCTGTTGACTTTAGCCATGAAGTTTTACAACAATGAAAGTAGTGAAATCATACGTAGAATACTGTAACCAGACGTCTTGCAAAATAATATGGCAATTACCTCCATATAGAAAAGAGAAAAGTACCGGGCTGTATGCGAACATATTAATGTCAATGAGTTCGCTTCTCAAATAGCACTGCTTAAGATTGTACTCCTAAGGACAAAATGACAGTAGATGATATTTAATATACAGGGCTACTACAAGAGAATCATTCGTTTTCAAACTGCTATATTCTCCAAAGTATTACTCGTACAACAATGAATGGTACATCAAAAGAGCCAGCGGCGTGGCTCAGTCGATTAAGGTGCTTGCCTGCCAGTCTGAAGTTGCGTTCGGGCGCGGGTTCCATCCCCGCTTGGGCTAATTACGTGGTTGGGTTTTTTCCTAGGTTTTCCCCAACCGTAATGTGTATGTAAGGTAATCTGTGGCGAATCCTCGGCCTCATCTCGCTATCACCAATCTCATCGACGCTAAATAACCTAGTAGTTGATACAGCGTCGTTAAATAACCAACTAAAATTAAAATACATCAAAAGAACCATTAACGCACCTGGTTTGCATTGTGTACACCAGTTGGCAGCACGAGTGTAGTGCATGCACAAAATGGTGACAAAACAAGAAAAGGGTTTTTGTGTGTTGGAATATGCGAGACAACTTTGTCTTCCAACAAGACTGCCTCATCTTAAAGCTTTGAAAGGTCAAGAGAGAAGATTCAGAAATGAATGAACCAAATTTCTACATACTCATACTTTCCAACAATTGATGAATTGTTTATGATTATAGATTGAATTGTTCTACTTGCTATGTATTGTATAACATTTGTACAACTCAACTTATGAATTGTATATGCTATAAATCGAATTACTTGTCTTGCTATATATAGCATATTTTTTATGGCTGAACTGATGAAATTGTTTATGTTTGCAAATTGAATTAATCAGAATAGGGAACATGATTTTTACCGCCAGGAAACTAATGGATGTTTTTGGTCAATTTTTATACGTAGAAATTAGCTATTTTATTTAAATTAGCCTACCAGGTAGCAGATTTTATTTACGATTCGATTCCCAACTATTGCGAAGTTAATATCTCCTAAATACCACGGCTTTTTTTACGTATATTTTGTAAAATTAATATAAAAAAATTACGCAGTTTAAATCATAGTTCTTAGACTTCATAATGTTCGCACTTAGTGGATTTCCTAGTCCCTAAACCTGTACAGACAGAACTTTGTTACCGGATGACCCTTGCCTGGGATGGGAGCACCAGAGCAGAACTGATTTTTTTTGTATTGAAAAGAAGTGTTATCTTAAAATATAAATATACTAGTAAACATGTTATTGCTTCTTTTAAAATTGTTCTGGTTGAAACTTTCGTTTGAAGATTTAGTTTGATGAATTAGTGTTATTAGAAGCAAGATAGCAGTGTGGGTGCCAGCAGTGTTCAACGTGAATAAAAGTAACAGACGTTAGTGTCATAATGTTGCAAGCAATTTTCGTCATATTTGTGGGAAGTTTACACCAAAATCCCAAAGGAAAATATTTATAAAATTATTAAAGCAGCTAAGGTGCTTAGGAAAATATTTGGGGCTAAGCGGGATGAAGTTACAGGAGAATGGAGAAAGTTACACAACACAGAACTGCACGCATTGTATTCTTCACCTGACATAATTAGGAACATTAAATCCAGACGTCTGAGATGGGCAGGGCATGTAGCACGTATGGGCGAATCCAGAAATGCATATAGAGTGTTAGTTGGGAGACCGGAGGGAACAAGATCTTTAGGGAGGCCGAGACGTAGATGGGAGGATAATATTAAAATGGATTTGAGGGAGGTGGGGTATGATGATAGAGACTGGATTAATCTTGCACAGGATAGGGACCGCTGGCGGGCTTATGTGAGGGCGGCGATGAGCCTTCAGGTTCCTTAAAAGCCATTTGTAAGTAAGTAAGTAAGTATTAAAGCAGCTAGCCGCCATGGCTAGAGTGCTTGACTTATAATCCTGTGGACTCGGGTTCGAACCCCGGCATATCCCCGATTTATAACTTGTATAGTTCAGATAGCACAGAGGTTTTCCTCCGGGATCTCCTGTTCCCCGACAAATCTCATCATCTTATCGTAGTCCAAGGCTTGTCTGCACTAGACCATGGGCAATGACTTTGTCGGTAAATTGGTTTACACAGCTGGCTTCGTGTGGGTGAATGATGAACAGTCAAGTAGCCGCCATTGATTAAAAATAATTAAAACAGCATACTCTCACTACTTTGGTTGCAAAATTGGTGATCAATATAAAAACTGGGCTCCAAAACATTGTTGCATCACCAGTACAACTATTTGAGAAAGTGGCTATATGGGAAATGAAAATCCGTACCATTTGCTGTTCATATGACTTGGCAGGAACAACAAAATGGCTGTTATTTCTGTCCAGTTTCATTAAGAAAACAAATTCCAATGTTATTTATTGAAGTGTGTCATTAGAAATTAGACCAGTTCCTTTTAATGGAACTTAACTAATACTAAATATGTTCATACTTCTGTGAGCAGGCAGTAGTTTGTACCAGAAGCTAGTGAGTATTTTCAGAGCTAAAGGTCTGGAACAGAGTGTTAAGTTCCTTGCTGTCTCTTTCAGTCGTGATGGATGAGATCAAGACGGAACACGAGGTCGACCCATTGGCTGTGAGATCAAGTGATGGAGAGCAGAAGCCTTTATCTGAGGTAAATGCAAGGGAATAAGGTTGTAATGCTGTACGGAAAATGAAAAAAAAAAAAAAAAAAAAAGATTGCTTGAAATAGTTTGCACAGATTTGGTTGAGCCATCATAGCTTTTTCACATTTTTTTTGTGGTGAAGGACAGAACTTTCAGGTACTGAATTAACCTAGAATGGTTGTCAATTGATTAGTAAAGCAGAAATAATTTTTTAAAATTTAAATGCATTTATTTTTTAGATTACAATTACACCACTTTACATTGATGCACTTTATATTAATTTTCTGTAGTACTGATGTCATGGAATTTCAACGTGATATTGTCAAAAAACACTAAAGTAAAACTTCAATAATCTTCTTAATATACCAATTAGTTTGGTACCGGTACTAAGGATTAAACGAAAATTTCTCTTTCAAAACATATATTTTTTCCACATAGATAAATGAACACAAATTAGGTATTTATTTTAAAATATTTGTATCATTAAAATTGTCAGACATGTATGCCATGAAAATTTCATAATCCTATATTAAATAGTTTCTAAGAATAGTGGACCAATAAGAAATTTACAAAATTACACACATGCTCTAACCTTAAATTTCAAGTTTTGGACTATTCCAGGGCTATAACTTTCGGATAGTCCTTTTGAAGCTGTAGGAAAGGAAATCAGACTAGTGATAAGTGAAATTGTAGAACATGTGTTGCAGCAAGTGTATAAAAATCTTCGATGCCATCCACACCTGTGGAGTAACGGTTAGCACATCTGGCCGTGAAACCAAGTGGCCCGGGTTCGATTCTCGGTTGGGGCAAGTTACCTGGTTGAGGTTTCTCCTGGGGTTTTCCCTCAAGCCAATATGATCAAATGTTGGGTAACATTCGGTGCTGGACCCCGGACTCATTTCACTAGCATCACGTTCATCTCATTCAGATGCTAAATAACCTAAATGTTGATAAAGCGTCGTAAAATAACCTACTAAAAAGGCTTCGATGACAATGTGATATTTGCATTTAGATGGGTGGAAATCATTTTCAACAGCTGGTTTCATGAAAAGTAAAGATGTACATAATTTTCAAAATTATTAGACCTACAGTAGCGTGCAAATTAATCCGAACAACGTAATTACTTATGCAAAAACACTCAAACGGGATAAAAAAAAAGGATCTAAGACATACCTCAGTAATCTATGTGGCCTCCCTTGTTCCTAATAACAGCTCTGAGACGATTTGGCATGGATTCCACTAATTTTCCACAAATATTCTTCATTTCTTCATCGCGAAACCATACACCAATGAGGGCAGAAATCATCTCCTTTGTAAAACAATCCATTTTTTGCATTCTTCTTTTGCAAATTGACCACAAGTTCTCATGGGGTTGATGTCGGGTGAGTTGCCTGGCCAGGGGAGTACCTGAATATTCTTCTTGTTGAAGAATTCTGTAGTTTTTCGAGATGTATGGCATGGTGCCAGGTCTTGTTGGAACACACCTCTGCCATCCAGAAATGATTTTTGCAGCTGGGGTACGATTCTGGTTTCCAATAAGTGAATATATATGTCAGAATTCATCATTCCCTTGATAGGTATTAATGCTCCAGGCCCTTCATGTGTAAAACAACCCCAAAACATTACTTTAGGGGGGTATTTGGGTGCTTGTTGGAGATGAGATGCTGTTACTTTTTCAGATCCTTTCCGTACGTAAGAAACATGGTGGCCGTGGACCTCGAAATGAGACTCGTCGGAAAAAGTACATTCTTCCAGTCATTCACTGTCCAGTGTTGATGTAATTTTGCCCACATTAAGCGTTTTTTGAACATAACATGGGTTAGTAGTTGCTTCTTAATAGGCATACGAGCCCTTCATCCAGCTTCCAAAAGCCTATGTTGCACTGTTGTGACGTGAATATTCGCCCCAGTGGTAGCCATTAACTCGCGGGTTAAGTCGACAGCAGTTAGTCTAGGATTTAATTTACTTTTCCTGACAATTAAACGATCATCTGCAGGTGAAGTCTTCCTTTTCCGGCCACAGTTTCCTTTTTTCTGGGGTGTGATGGATCCAGTCTCCCTGTATCGTTTTATGATCGAATTAACAGTAGCCAAACCTATGTAACATTCTGCAGCAATTTGCCTGTGTGTCTTGGAAGAATGCTCTGCTAATGTTATAATTTTAGACCGTTTTCGTGGAGTTGTATCCATTTGTGAAGACGACAGAATGTACACGGGATTGCAGTATTAAGTCTTCAACACAACTGAAATGCTTATAAGTACAAAACGACAGGCAAAATATCACATATTATAAAAAAAATAATAACGACAGACCTTCAACAATGGAATTACACGTACTACAGATGTCAATTAAAGTGGTGTGAGCAGCTGTGAGGCCAACAATGACAGAAAATGTAAAAATATGTCGTGTTGGGATTAATTTGCACGCTACTGTACTTGTTTGTATTCTGTAGAAGCGAACATTACAGTTTAAATCTCGCGAATGTACTTTCCTCGAACACACCCAAACTGCTAGCTGACTGCCGCACCTCCTGTACAGCCAGCCTGCAGCTTGTCATGTGGTACTCATTTACCGGTATTTATTTATTTATTTTTCGTGTTTCATTTCATTTTTTGTATTCCATAGATATTACATTAACAATGAAGCTTTAAGTTATGTCACAAGTCAAGAGTTATACAATTTCTTGCCCAGATGAGGTGAGCCCGAGTATTCGCCATAGATTACCTGACATATGCCTTATGGTTGGGAAAACCCACCAGGTAATCAGCCGAAGTGGAATGTGACCCCAGTCCGGGCACAGACAGCTCTGGATCAACAGGCAAGCGTGTCTGCCGATTGAGCTGCAATGAATAAACAAGTTGTGGAATGAACTACACAGTACATAGCAAGTAGTTGAATATAATGCACAGAAAGCATTCATGAGATGAGCTATGCAAAATTATACAATAGGCCTCTATGGTAAGCAGATTAATTCAATTGCAAGCATAGACAACTGAATCAGTCGAACTGTACAAAAATGAAACATATCAGGCAGATATTCAGGTCAGAAGCATAAGCAATTCTTCAGCCGAGCCATACAAATATATGCAATACATAACAATGACGTTTTTCTTTCTCTAGGAAGTGAAATTGTGTAATCTGTACTCAACTCAGATAAAGACGGAATGTGACGTCACGCCTGCACCCTTGGTGAAGTATGAGATTGAGGTGAGCTGTTTTGTCACTCAGTGCTTTTTGCCATTGTCAATTCAGTGTAGTACTTACGAGTTATTTCTCTGTTGTAATGACTAGAGAGCAGAATTTAGGCAAAAACCTTTTTTTTCCTTGATACACACAGGCTTGAGATTTAATATTTACATTTTTCATGGAAATATAGATATAAATAAAGGGGTTTTATAGTGCCTAAAAATGCCTATTTCGACATTAGTGCCTATTTTTAGGTTTTTTTTTAGTTTTGCACCATTTTCCGTAACTGTTTACAGTTTTCTTAACATCCTGTACTGTTTACATTCCAAGACGGGTAACAACTCCTTCCTAGCAGTGAACAACACAATAGAGAAGTACCTCCGGGCCACCCCTTGTCATTCTTACAATCTTTCAATTCCAAAATTCCAACTTTTAGGTGGCCTTGGTAGTGTAGTCACTATAGCACTAGCCTTCTGTGCTCGAAGTTGCGGGTTCGATGGCATTTAAGTATGCTTAAATGCGACAGACGCATGTCAGTAGATTTACTGGCATGTAAAAGAACTCCTGGAGGACAAATTATTATTACCGGTATTATTATTATTATTATTATTATTATTATTATTATTATTATATCTTCCTCTGTATGTCAGCAATTTAACACAAACTCGCTGGGTTGTACCCGAATAAGCATTCTCTTACATTCCAAGACAGATAACAACCCCTTCCTTTTTTCTCACCATTTGTAAGTACAGCAGTGAGCGATACAATAGCCACAATAGGTGCTGATCATCTACTGCGAAGCAAACTATGGAAATGTGATTTGTGAATGAAAAACACTAACTTAAAGACAGAATGTCTTCAATTTTTGTATGCATGTGTACCCTTTTAAAATGTGAAATATGTGGAAGTTTCTTTTAATCCAAGAATTTTGCATTAAATAAATGTTGAATCTTATATTAGTGACATTCTTTAACAAACAAAAAACCTATTTTTTATTTTCTAGAGCCTAAATAAAGGAGTTTAAGAGCCTATTTTAGGCGCCTAAAATGCCACTTTTTAGGGCCTAAAATTCTGCTCTCTAATAATGTACTTAGATTTGACTGTTTATTCTCAAATAAGCTTTTTTCAGTATTTTTTTTTTCCAATATATAAGCACTTTTAAATAATTTCTGGTGTTCACTAATAAAGAAAAGGCACTTTGTCATCAATCCTGGCTCTTGTAAATTAAGTAGTTGCTATATATATATATATATATATATATATATATATATATATATCTAATGGGCGATTAATGAACAACCACAGATCACTTCTTTACCTCTATATTGCAGTTCTACCACCTTCCTGCCAGTTCAGTTCGATAGGGATGCCATTTTTTATACTTCAGTGCCCTAATGATATGTAGGAGATAGTTGAAACCCTGTAGAAATACTTAGAGATCCTGTAGCATTTATTACTGTGTTTGTTTATTCATGATTATATAAATCTTCCATTCAACATTGTAATGGTTCACTGTAATCAAAAGAAAATAATTGTCGTGATAACATCCATTTGTTATTTCTAGCACAGACTACATTGTACAGCTTCATGTAGCACCTTCTTACCCTTCTAGTAATGAGTGCTGACCATGCTGCTTCGTTGTTGGTTCCCCCTCCTCCATAATTTATGTCTATACATACTGTTTAGTTTTTGAACGAAAACTTTCTACTTCTTTACAATGTGAATATTAAACTAGCTGAAGTGATAAATAGTTGCATGTTTAAACTCATTAATTTACATTCAATTTTGTTAGGTTTTCATGTCGCATAGTGGGTTAGCAGACGAGGAAATGGAAGAAAGCTATGACAAGATAGAAGAGATAGTTCAGAAGGTGAAGAAGGGAACATGTGTAATCCTACTGGAATGCAGTAGTGGGGGAAGGTCAAGATGGAAGAACAGTTGGAAAATATGGATTGGGAAAAAGAAATGATAGAAGAGAATCTTTGGTGAATTTCTATGAAAGGAATACAATGATTGTTGCAAATGCACTATTCCAACAACATAAAAGTGGATAAAGTGGTTATGCTCAAGGGACGAAAGAAGATATCACTCTACTGGGTGTTCATTTCAAAGTGTGTCATGACGTCACTGTTGTTGGGTCACCGATTTGAAGCGAGTTTCAGCTTATATGTTAGAGAAGTTGCCTATTATTTAAGGCGTTCTTCAATCTGAACTTGAGAACGTGTACGGTATAACTTGAACGTCGTAGCAACAGATGGCGGTCTGTACGGTATGTGTGCTACCATAACCTCTTTCAAACTGTGTTTTGCGCCGGCAAGTCGTACGCAGGGTATTTGTTATCATCGGTTGCATACGGTAACATTCCACAACACAAATCAAATGCTCCGTGTCCATGTTGACCGTCGAAGTTAATGTCAACAAATACGTAAGTAATCGTCTTAACCCTCTCCCCATATCCCGACAGTACGTATTTCCAAACAGTTCACATTCCTGCCACTACCGGCGTTACCGTACGTATTGGTACGTACTCTTCAGAATGAACGCCGTACTTGCTAGGCAAGTTCTCTACCTCATAGGTTATACACCTCTGCGGAAGTGTAGGAAGATAGAATTCTCTAGGCTCATCGGCTAGCCACATGACGGCATACAGCGAGCCATGACACACTTTGAACTGAACACCCAGTATATACCGATGCAGGAAGGATTCCAAATTGCTTGGAGAATGGCAACACTCTACCAGGAGCGGATATTAACTCTAGATCATTTCTTAATGATAGGCGAAGTAGATATTCAACTGATAAAGATAAGAGGAAGAATTTGAACATGGAAAAACTGAAGAACAAAGGGGAGAGAAGAAAATTTGAAGCAAATTTTGAGTAGCAGGTCACTGAATTAGAAATCACTTTGAAAATGACATTGCCTACCAGGCTCATTTAAAAAGCAGTGTATACATAACAGCTGAGAAAGTATGAGTATTAAGAAAGGTGGATCAAAGGGAAGTGCGGGAAAGGAGGAAAGGAGAACTGGAGAAACACAGAAGATGGAGGAAACTAAACAACGAAGTAGGAAAAGGAACTTAAAGGCGAGAAAAGAATGAATGAACGAGAAATGTACTGTTCGCGCAACTTATCTGGGCAGCTAAAAGAGCGAGGCATGAGGTGTAGCGGGGCAGGAGAGGGAAGGATGGTCTACGAGGCGGGCAAGATGCATTTGCTTGCTTAGTGTGATCTGTACTTAAGCAATTTTGCGTTCTGTGAAGACATATTTATGCAGTGGCTGGTAGTAATACGAGATGCAACAAGATTATACGCGTTTTCTATGCTCGAGGTTGCCGGTTCGATCCCGGCCGAGGTCGATGGAATTTAAGTGTGTGTAAATACGACAAGCTCATGTCAGTAGATTTACTGGCATGTAAAAGAACTCCTGCGGGACAAAATTCCGACACACCGGCGACGCAGATATAACCTCTGCAGTTGCGAGCATCGTTAAATAAACCATAATTTAATTTTAATATAGCGTACACAGTAAGGAGAGTGAGATAATAAGGTCAGTGGTTGTTTGTTGCGATCAAGAGGCAAAAGATAAATGTCTTACTTACTTACGACTTTAAGAAACCCGGAGGTCCATTGCCGCCCTCACATAAGCCCGCCATCGATCCCTATCCTGAGCAAGATTAATCCATTCTCTACAGTAATCATATCCCACCACCTTCAAATCCATCTTATTACCCTCCCACCAATGTCTCGGCTTCCCCAAAGGTCTTTTCCCTCCAGCATCCCAACTAACAGTCTATATACATTTCTGTATTCGCCCATATGTACTACAGGTACTGCACATCTCAAACTTCTGGATTTAATGTTTCTAATTATGTCAAGTGAAGAATAAAATGCGTTTCCAGTTCTACGTTGTGTAACTTTCTCTACTCTCCTGTAACTTCACCCCTGTTAGCCCCAAATATTTTCCTAAGCACCTTATTCTCAAACACCCTTAACCTCTGTTTCTCTCTCAAAGTGAGAGTCCAGTTTCACAACCGTACAGAACAACTGATATTGTATTATAAATTCTGACTTTCAGCTTTTTTGAGAGCTGACTGGATGAGAAAAGCTTTTCAACCTAATATTAGCAGGCATTTCCCCTATTTATTCTGCTTTTAATTTCCTCCGAGTGTCATTTACATTTGTTACTGTTGCTATACTATGTTCTGGTCACGAGACATAATCATATACTTTGTCTTTTCGGAATTTATTTAGAAATGTATGTCTTTACTTGCTTCAAGTGTTTCCCTAATAATTTATGGATTTTATAATACGTCTAGACGACACTAGCAGTGATGACTATGATGATGATGATGATGATGATAATGAAGAAGGGAAGAGAAGGAGGAAGAAGAAGAAGAATATTGATAATGACTGTATGTGAAAGTGAACTTTTTGGAAACCCAACAACTACAGACCTGTGCTTCTAGTTGAAAAACTTCATTCATCGCTTACCATCAGTAGTTCACGGCCAGATACGAATATTGTAATAATTGGAGTTGTGATCATACTGTGTATTTTTTTTTTATTTTATTGGGTTATTTTATGACGCTTTATCAACATCTAGGTTATATAGCTCTGAATGAGATGAAGGTGATAATGCCGGTGAAATGAGTCCACGGTCCAGCACCGAAAGTTAGCCAGCATTTGCTCATATTGGGTTGAGGGAAAACCCCAGAAAATACCTCAACCGGGTAACTTGCCCCGACCGGGAATCGAACCCGGGCCACCTGGTTTCGCGGTCAGACGCGCTGACCGTTACTCCACAGGTGTGGACCATACTGTGTAGCACACAGAAGAAGAAAATGTAATTTAGTTATGAATAATTTCGAGGGAAAAATTGTTCCGGAGCCGGGTATCGAACCCGGGACCTTTGGTTTAACATACCAACGCTCTACCACTGAGCTACCCGGGAACTCTAACCGACACCGATCCAATTTTTCCCTCTATATCCACAGACCTCAAAGTGGGCTGACAACCGTCAAGCAACCAACTTCGAGTGCACACTAACTCCGTGTGACTTAAATTGTGGCTTTCTGTTAACGAACAGCATAATTTAGTTATGTTTGTTATTTTGTGAAACCATATACTTTCACCTACCATATCCAATAGAATGCACTGAAATTAAATACCGAATGATGTTTTTGTAACTGTACGTACAACTGCTGCAGCGACATCAGGTAGCCAGCAGATAGCAACGGGGCAGCGAGAGAGCACTAGGGAACCCAGGTGCCTAGATAAGTTGCGCGGACAATAAAGAAGTAGAGGACCTAGAGAGAAAAGGAAGATATGATTTAATGTACTGCGAAGTAAAATATTTAGACTTCATAAATAAGGACATGTGATTGACAAGGACGAAATAACAAATACAAATAAGGACATGTGATTGATAAGGACGAAATAACAAATACAAATAAGGACATGTGATTGATAAGGACGAAATAACAAATACAAATAAGGACATGTGATTGATAAGGACGAAATAACAAATACAAATAAGGATATGTGATTGATAAGGACGAAATAACAAATACAAATAAGGACATGTGATTGATAAGGACGAAATAACAAATACAAATAAGGACGTGATTGATAAGGACGAAATAACAAATACAAATAAGGACATGTGATTGATAAGGACGAAATAACAAACACACAAGGGGATCGTGCAGATGACTTAGCTGTGGAGAATGAAGCAGTCGTATCAGAAACTGAAAATAGATTTTCTAATCTAAGGAAAAGCAACAGGAGTTGATGGAATCCCCACTGAATTTAATGAAATGCTTGAGTGAAGACAAGAAGCAAATTCTATCATTATGCAACGAAATATGTGAGAAAGTCGACTGGTGTGAAGATTCACAGAGAGTGTTGCTGCCAATACCAAAGAAAATAATGCCAGGAAATGTAACGAGCTCAGGACTGTTAGCCTGATATCACTCTTGGCGAAGATTTTCCTGCGAATACTGAATCGACGTTTTTATTGTACGATGCAAGAAGAGTAATTTGGCTTCAGGAAAGGAAAAGTACGAGAGATGCAATTGGACTGCTGCAAACAGTGAGTGAAACATAGCTAGAGAAAAATAAGGAAGTGCCAATATACAGTATGTTATGTTTGTGGACTTGAAAAGGCTTTTGACAGAATGGATAGGAATGAACTTTTGGGGATCCTCAGGGAGAATGGTGTGGATTGGAAAGGAGAATATTTAGTAATCAGACAACCAGGAAAGTCAGGAAAGGAGAAGAATATGTTTGCATAAAAATACCATTACGCATGCATTGAATGATCGAGTGGGTACGTTCACATGGTGACCACAGCGTATAATGTTTGTTTTTAGTGATTTCTTCAGTTAGCTCTTTTCTTAAGTATGGGAGATGGGATAAGGCAGTAGAAATCTGCATCTCTTCCGACATTTACAGGGCATTCCACTTGAGCTAAACAGTGTTTAAAGTCAGGCCTCCATAGCTAATGGTTTCAGAGGTTACATTTCTTGTTTTTTATTTATTTCTTTTTTTACACATTTGAAATATATCAGTCCCCTAACTGCCCATTGTGCAACTCAAATAAAGAAATGGATTCGGAACCAGAATATTGTACGAAATAGAAATATAAAATTTGGAGATTTATCCTTCGAAGAGGTGGAAACATTCAAATATCTTGGAGCAACAGTAACAAATATAAATGACACTCGGGAGGAAATTAAACGCAGAATAAATATGGGAAATGCGTGTTATTATTCGGTTGAGAAGCTCTTATCATCCAGTCTGCTGTCAAAAAATCTGAAAGTTAGAATTTATAAAACAGTTATATTACCGGTTGTTCTGTATGGTTGTGAAACTTGGACTCTCACTTTGAGAGAGGAACATAGGTTAAGGGTGTTTGAGAATAAGGTGCTTAGGAAAATATTTGGGGTTAAGCGGGATGAAGTTACAGGAGAATGGAGAAAGTTACACAACACAGAACTGCACGCATTGTATTCTTCACCTGACATAATTAGGAACATTAAATCCAGACGTTTGAGATGGGCAGGGCATGTAGCACGTATGGGCGAATCCGGAAATGCATATAGAGTGTTAGTTGGGAGACCGGAGGGAAAAAGACCTTTAGGGAGGCCGAGACGTAGATGGGAGGATAATATTAAAATGGATTTGAGGGAGGTGGGGTATGATGATAGAGACTGGATTAATCTGCACAGGATAGGGACCGCTGGTGGGCTTATGTGGGGGCGGCAATGAACCTTCGGGTTACTTAAAAGCCATTTGTAAGTAAGTAAGTATTCGGAACACCTCAAAATCTGTGCTTCAGTGGCTGATCATAACAATATCTTTGAAAAATATTGGAGTGCAGGAGGTCAAATGACTTTACTGTCAAACGCCTGGCATTAGAAAACAACATATTTCACATTTTGGAACTCTTACATCCGAATATTTTATACAATTTTATTGTTTTTTAAATGTGCCATATTATTTGTCTCTGGTGCCCTTTGTTTTATTATTTTATTGGTTCCTTTTGAATACTGCCGAGGGTCTGAGAACTGCTCACTGTTATGAGTGACCTTGTAGATAGTGCATCGTGTACTCGTTTTTACTGTGACAACGTTGTTTAAGTTCCTCTTAGCTTTTAGTTTATTGTATTGTTTATGCTTTTTTAAATAATTTTGGATGAGGGCGCAAATAGCTGGAGTAGCTGACTGAGCTGATGCTGCTCCTTCTTGTTTACTTTTTCAGGGAGATTCGTCTGATTTGGGTGGAATGGAAGCTGAGCTGAAGCAGGAGGGTAAAATATTTACTGAAAGGTGAGCATAGTGTGCGAGTTTTTGATACTTTTAGTTATTCTTTATAATGATCTCTATGAGTATATCACAGTAATTAGCAATGTGGTACCTCAGGCATTTCCCTGCATGCTGGAGAAATGCCTTTGAACTAGTGGAATTGTGATGTTTCTGGAAAATGTACACTTGGATACTTCCTTTTCCCAGAATCCAATTTCTGTAATATTTTCATTCACCCACCCACCCACCACCTACCCACCCAGTCAGCCACCATCCAGCTACGCCGGTCGAAGTGGGTTCCTCCAAGTTGGTGACCGGGGCCTGCTTTTTCGGACATTTTTCGTCTTATCACCAACCACACCATTTCGTTCTCTCATCTTTTTCATCGCTGTATTTCTCCTCGCCGGCCACCATTGCATGCGGAACGCCCACCACATCATCACAGCCATTTTCACCTCTCCATTCCCATTGTTAGTTTTTGTCACGTCCGCCACCATGACGGGATTAGTTAGAATGCCTGATGAGGCTTCATTCTTCTTCCCCTTCTAGATATTATATCCATTCTTAGGTTAAGGTTCTTAGGCTTATAACTCCCGTCTCACCAGCAGGGATCTTTCGTATCTCCGTGGTCCTGTCCCACGCTTTCGAGCGCGACTTCCGAATTGTGTGGCCTGACAGGACGCCCAGCAACGAAGCCATAGTGGACCCTTCACTCTGCCCCTATATGCAAGTTTAGGTGCGGAGCCCGGACCAGTAGTCATGTACACTCACGTAGAGCCACAATGGGGACCTGGGGCGATTTAGACGCCCAGGTGACCGACTCTGCTCGCCGGGGAGGATATCGCTCTGAAGTGTTACCGCTGACGAAAGGGATACGCGATGTAATCAACCACAAGTACCCTGTAGCTTTGCGATCTCGGATTATTCGGCTTTAAGATGGTTGGGCGTGCATTTTACGAGTCGGGTTGTGGAAACTGGATAGTCCTGGGGTTGTTCAGTGTAGAGTGGGGAGCCACGGGCGGTTATTCCCGTGGTAGGGGCATAAAATTGCGTACCACCTCTGGTGTATGACTAACCGTTAGGTGTTTAATGCCCAGTTTGAAGAGTAACTTGTGTGCGGTGGGTTGCTTGGGATCGGGATGTGGGGGGGGGGGCTCATAGACGGCACAGACCGCGAACAATTTTTTAGGTGTCTTTTTCTTTCGCCCCCTCCTCCGGTGGCAGGCTGATGCTGACTTCATTTTAGTGAACTTTTAGCACCATATCCAAACAATTCATTAGTTTTTACTGATGGATCCCAGATAAATGATTGTGTTGGTTGTTCCTTCGTTACAAATCAAGAGATATTTAAATACAGACTAAGCCAATATACTAGTGTTTCTACTGCTGAACTCTATGCTTTTTACAGAGCTTTATTGTTTTTAATTAGGCAACCTCGGGGCCGATTCCTTATCTGTTCCGACTCTTTAAGTGCCATCCAATCCTTCCAGTCTTTTAATTGTGATGATCCGCTTGTGTTATGAACTCACGAGCTGTTCCATACTCTCCTTAGCTCTGATTATGAGATTGGAGTAGTGTGGATTCCTGGTCATGTAGGGATTCTAGGAAATGAGGCCGCGGATGCTGCAGCCAGGGCTGGTGCACTGAATGGCTCTCTGGTATATTGGCGCGAGAGGTGGCAGGACATTCGAAACTACTTGAAATATAAAATATGGTGGCAATGGGAAGGAGAATGGTCTGCACAAGAGGGAAACAATTTACGAAATATGAAGGATACTGTTCGAGTTTGGGATTCGTCCACAAGAGCGTCACGACACAAAGAAGTTTTACTCACCGGGTTGAGGATTGGCCACTGTCATCTGACACATGGCCATCTCTTACGTGGCGAACCTCAGCCGGAGTGTGATATGTGCCGTGTTCCACTTACGGTGGAGCATTTTTTATAGCATTGCAGAAAATTGGACCGTGTCCGCCAGCAATATGGAATTCGGCCGACATTACCTGACGCTCTTGGAAATGATTTTAATTGTAGAAATGCAGTTCTGAGATTTTTACGGAATACAGGACTGGATAAGGTGATTTAGTTTTTTATTGACCCGTTTTACTTATCCTCCAGACCCTTTACATCCAGAGGTTACATTTGTTTTATATATGATTTTGCATTGTTGACATTTCGGACTTTATACATCCGAATATTTTATAAAATTTGATTGTTTTTAAAATATGATACACAATTTGTCTCTGGTGGCCTTAGTTTCATTGTTTTATTTTTTGTTTTTAATACTACCTAGGGTCGTAGAATTGCTCACTTTTATGATTTTTTAGAAATCACCTGGTGTATACTGCATTTGTGTACCTGGTTTTACAGTGACAACGCTTTTGAGTTCTTTTAGCACTCTGGTTAATATATTATTTATGTCTTAATTTTATTAAGAATTTTAGATAAGGGCGCAAATAGCCATAGTAGCTGACCCGCCCGTTTTAAATCCTATTACTACTGAAATAGGCAAACTCTGTGACGAAGAGTAGAAAGAAGAGAGTGATGTCGATTTCTTGAAGTAGTGAGCAAATGAAAGCATGAAGACAAGTAATCAGGAGAAGAGTTTTGTAAAATTTTGTATAGAAGTGAAAGAGCATGTATGATTCTTCTTTCCTTTGGACGAGCCCAATAGAGCAGCTCAAGAGACGGTGTTACATGGTCAAATTTCCGAATGTTACAGAGGAATCTTATACATACATTATGAACACATTGCAATCCCTCAGTTAGGTTAGAACTTAAGTTTGTTAACGAGGAATCGCAGTAATCGAGATGGGGCATCACGAGTCTGCGTAGTAGAAAGTGGTTTGCGTGCTTCAAAGGATGGAGCAGTGACAATATTTTCTTGCATATATGGGCAACTTCAGTGTTCCAGTTAAGATCTTATCAGCCACCGACGTAGCTCAGTCGACTTGCCTGCCGATGTGGAGTTGCACTCGGGTGCGGGTTCCATTTCCGCTTGGGGTTGGATTTCTCCGAGGTTTTTCCCACCTGTAAGGCAAACCAGGTAATCTATGGGGAATCCTCGCCCCATCTCGTCATATGCCATCTTGCTGTCTCCCATCGATGCTAAATAACACCGTACTTGATACAACGTCGTTGTGGAAAACCTCAACCAGGTAATCGGCCCAAGCGGGGATTGAATCCACGCCCGAGCAGGCAAGCGCCTTAGCCATCTGAGCTACGCCATGGCTCTTCCGTTCATCGGAGGCTTGGCAGTGACCTTTACAGTGCTTGCCAGTTCGAAACCCTGACTGATAATCGTGAAGTAAGATATGTACAATTAAAAAATATGTTTTGAATTAAGTAAATCAGTAATGCTATTAATTTATTAGACTACACCTATTTCATGAAAATGAATCTCTGATGCCCTAAGTATTCATTTGTCTTGTTTTCTTGTACTTTTGTGCAAAGTATCGTGACCTGTACACATTCCGTAACATTGTACCCTATCTGTGTTGCGACTGCCTGTAAAGTGCATCATTAGCATTGCTTTATTCATGAAGTTGATTATTATTTCAGCTTCAAAGCAGCTTTCACTAACTGGATCTTTGATTGCAGTTGTTGGCATATGGACGAGAATGGTACGCTAGACGTAAATTGCTCAAGTAATGAAAGCTGCCTCCCTTCAGAGGATCCTGCTAATACTAGTGCATTTGGGCTCCGGATTTACAGTCGGGTCCTTCAAAGAAAGGGAAATTTACACTTCGACACCCACAAGGACACAGAAAATAGTTCACAGACGTTTGTTTGTGGAAACCCTTTACCAGTTGCTTACAGTTCTGGAATGCATACCCGAAAACATTCTGGGTGTAGGAAGTACAATTGTGAGATCTGTGGGAAACGTTTTTCGCGATCGGGATATCTCAATGCACATCTGCGTACGCACACAGGCGAGAAACCATTCAAATGCGATGTTTGCTGCAAATGTTTTTCACGTTCGGATCATCTCAATGAACACGTGCGTACGCATACAGGCGAGAAGCCGTTTAAGTGCAAAATATGTGAGAAGCGTTTTACTTTCTCTAGTCAGCTCAGAGATCATCTGCTCTCGCACTCGGGCAAGAAGCCGTTCAAGTGCTATATGTGTGACAAGCTTTTCTCGATGTCTAGTCGCCTGAAGGAGCATCTCCGCACGCACACCGGCGAGAAGCCGTTCAAATGTGATTTGTGCGAAAAGCAGTTCTCCGTTTCAAGCGCTCTGAGAGTCCATTTACAACGCGCGCACACCGAAGAGAAGGCGTTCAAGTGTCACGTGTGTGAAAAGTGTTTCGCCGTATCGAGGCGTCTTAAAGAACATCTACGCACGCACATGGACGAAAAGCCGTTCAAATGTGAAGTCTGTGAGAAGAGTTTCACCGTATCCAGCAGTCTTCGAGTCCATCTGCGTACGCACACAAGCGAGAAGCCGTTCAAATGCAAGTTGTGTGAGAAGCGTTTCACCCTTTCCAGTTATCTCAGAGACCACGAACGTCGGCACAGCGGCGACAAACCGTTCAGATGTGACTTGTGTGGGAAGTATTTCTCATATTCGAGAACTCTGAATGACCATATACGTACGCACACCGGGGAGAAGCCTTACAAATGCGATATCTGTGACAAGTGTTTCACCGCTTCGAGTGGTCTTAAAGCGCATTTACTACGCACGCACACTGGCGAAAAACCGCGGTAATGCTATTTCTGCCGGCAGGTCTACATCTTCCAGAGTCCAACTGGGTACGCAGATGATTAAATAGCAATCGTTTAAATACGACATTATATTGTCGCACGCATTTCTCCATATCCAGATGTTTTGGGCTACATTATGATGTGACTTGTGCTTGATGTACAGGGACATCATTTTATTTTTACCAACATTTTTAATATTAACCTGGCTATACCTTTGGATCAACACCGTTTGCTATTCCCTTCCATGACCGGAGTTCGATGATACTGGCGTAATATACAAACAAATCACTTTGCTAGGTATAGGAGGGAAGAAAAGTAGTTCTCCATTTACGTAAACTAGGAAGTATCGCGATTTGGAGTTTGATCATTTTCATTAGGTTTTTGTTTAATCAAAATACAATATAGTATTAACAATAAGTGTTTTACTCACGAACTGAGCTGTCCATGTGGACGTATTCATTATGCAGTGTATATTATACTGTCTACAGCACATTAGCGTACAATATAGAGAATGAAATTAATATGAAAAATAATCATTATATGGATATTTAAACACATTTTTGAAAATGGTGGCCGTTCATTTCGAAACAGGCTTCAGTTCTAATGTGCATATTATCGCACTATATACTATTGTATCTAATCCCAATTACCAGTTTCGTCCTTGTAACTAGTAACTCATGTTGAAATAATTCTGTACCTATTCTATAAAAGAGTACCTTACGTACTGTAAATTTAATCTTCACTTCTGCCCGATCCGAAAAGATAAAATTACTCAGACATACTACCTACTGTCCGTCCAAGTGGTTATGTCGTAGGGTTGTAGAAAGGGAGGAAATCACGTGACAGTTAATTACTTAACGAGGCCCTTTTATTTAAGTTATTTTAAACAGTTGTATAATATCACATAGACGTCCAATTCCTAACAGAAATTAATGTTCTCACAAAAGAGCTAAGACGACAGCCCAGCCATTAGCTGGCGAATAAAAGGTGGGGGAAACCGGGACACGACGTAGGCAAATGGACGACAGTATCTGTGCTAAAATGATTCAATATTGAAAGCTCTTTCGTCACTGGAAAACGCGAACATATTTTTGGAACGTAGTGTTTACTACGACCGTAAGGCTACTATGATTGTCTTGGATCTGAGTGCAGGACGGTTGAACTTTATTAGTAGATGGGGTGGGAGTGAAGTACATTCAAAAATTCAGGTACAATAAAAATTGAAGTAAAAATAAAATGATGTCTCTGTAGTTAAAGTAGCAAATGCTGTAACACACAGAAGACGTGTGAACAGCCATCCAATTAATGCGTGTGGTCCGCAGTGTTTCAAACCGAATTTCTTTACCTTTCATAACCCTCTGAAATTCATGACGGTCTTGAGTAGACACAGGTCCCAAAAACTGGCCACAACTACGATGCTACGACGTGTGTATGGTATGCGCTGCATTCATTTGAACTCAGCAGTGTAAGCAATACTGAAGGACCACAAATAGCTCAGTCGCCTGAGATAGCTAGCCTTAATGAGATCGACAGAGTATGAACCCATCCAGTCATACTTATTTGTTCTATTTGACCTGTCTGTACTTCCAAAATGCTGGTAATTTAAATTTCCTGGACACAGTGAAATACGCAAAGTCTTTTTTTCAGATCGCATTTACCATGCAAGTCTAAATGTAACTGCTGAAATATATCATGATAGATCAATGGTAAGTAAAATGTTCACAGAACAAAACAAAAAAAGGGGAATTAAATGCAGTGTTCGAGGTAATTCATGGTAAAAGTTTGAAAAATATTGCATAATACTTACGTGTCCTTCACAATCACTTTTTAGTTAGCAGGATTTGCCATGTGTTTTCTGCGCACTTCTGCCACAGGAGAAAGATTTTGTTTCAATGAACAACTTTTGGTCACCTGAAAGACATCTGCAAGTGACACGAGTGACAAAATTATTAACGTGGAAGTGAAATCAATATATTCCTGCTTTGAATTTTACTATCACATAGAAACTCACAAACAATACAGGTATGAGGAAAGTTCTATTCAGTGAGAAATACTGCCAACAGCGACATCATCATTATGGTGTGTCTTATACTCGGTAAGAATGTACGTAGCAACAACAATGGCTGCTGCTTTGTTAGCAGTAGGTACATGCCGGGTTTTGCTGGCCACCTACTTTGTTACTGGTATGTAATAGTAATATACGTTACAAGAGCGGTATGTTGACGTTTTCATGGTCGAGGAAAAGATTGAAAAAGCGAAACGTAGTTGAGCTTTTTTAATTTCCGAGAACATGAAAGCAAACATACAGCTCATGTATCGTACATTATTTTGTGCGAAGATCGTTTATTACATACCTGAAAGAGTAATTTCTAATTAGTTGCAATGAAATCTCCATGTTGGTTTCTGTTTAATGACGGCAACTTCGGAAAACCAAAATATCTTTCTTCAACATTGTTGCTATAAAATGTTTTTTGTGTTTACTATACTCCAGCAGGACGTGATATACGTCTGTCTTTTTTTCCCCCAGTCTATAAATGCGAACTTAAACGGTAAGGTTATGTAATGATTTATTTTTCATTTTAATATTTTAACAGTATTATTTATATAACATACTGCAGTAATAGCATCGGCATCTGGAATCTTGTTGATTTTTTCACGGCTTCCTTAATGTTACTTGTATCAGGAATGCAATAAGTTTCGTGGAGTAGTAGACTTTACTTAATTTTTGCAAATATTTAAAAACAATAATTACCATTGCAATTTAGGTGAATTTGCAGTGGTAAGTTTCCAATTTATAATTATTACTATGTTAAACGTCTCTACAAATAATATGCTAAAAGCCTAAAGCAGTAAAATGAATGTCGCGCTTAAGCTGTAAGAAGAGGGAAATTGTTATGTGTGTTACGTTGGGAATACTGAATGTGGTATTTCACACTTACCGCATATTGGTTCTTTGCGGAAATCAAGCAAATACGCACGATCTCGCACAAACATATATGAAGACTTGAAGTAAATCAGGATTTAAGTATCATTTCCATACGTTTTACAATTTCGTTTCTATTATTGTTAATATCAGTTAGCCTGCGATTTGCTATTTAGGTACTTTAAAAATGTATTTGTACCATACCGTTGTCGTAAACTTTACTTATCCTGTGATTTGCTATTTTAGCATTCAACTGAACTTCTGTTAATTTTACTCGGTTTGGAATTTGCTATTAATTTGTGCCTTTTCCATTTTGTTTGTAATTACGATTTGGCAATTAGTATATTATTGTATGCTGGTAATATTGTTATTGTACTTATATTCCATGTCCAAACATTGCAATGAATAACAGACTACTACTACTGTTGCTACATGTTGGAAAGTCGAATGAATACTGTCGGAAGTTGTTGAATTGCAGTGTTACGGTAATTGTTAAGTAAAATGTATCCGATAGGTATGTACAATAAATTAAAGAAGTAACCTGATATCTCTGGTATAATAAAATATACAAAAACAGATATAGCCATATAAATATGATTCTATTGGTACGTCAATAATATACAAGAGCATGTGAGAGATCTGAAAGAATGCAAACTTGAGAAGCCATGCCTTAAGTAAGACCAGAATGGAGAATACACTATAATAAGAGACTGCGGGAGCGCAAGAAGGACAGTGCTGCTAGAACAGTATTGTGGAGCAGCAACAAACTGTGTCATTATTGTTCAGTGAATGAAGTTTTGCTCGACAAATTAACATTTTTGTTTGAACATATACATAAAAACATACATATTTACATACATACATTCATTCATTAGCATTCTGCAATCTTTCCTATTTTCTGCCTTCCTCTTAGTCTTCGCATATGATCCATATCTCATTGTTGTCTATCATCTGATATCTTCTTCTGTCCTGAACTGCCCGTTCACCATTCCTTTCAGTGCAGCCTTTAGTAGGGAGTCTCTTCTCAGCCAGTGACCCAACCAATTCCTTTTTCTCTTTCTGGTCAGTTTCAGCATCATTCTTTCTTCATCCACTCTTTCCAACAAAGCTTCATTTCTTATTCTGTCTGTCTACTTCACACACTCCATTCTTTTCCATATCCACATTTCAAATGTTTCTATTCGTTTCTCTTCATTTCGTCGTAATATCCATGTTTCACCGGTCGAGGTGGGTTCCGCCAAGTTATGGATTATGCAACGTCCCAAGTTTGATGTAAGTCTGATTCGATGTTTTAACAATTTTACACCAGCTTTTGTTTATAGACTTCGTTATAGTGAACTCTTATCACGATATCCAAATTATTCATTAGTTTTTACTGATGGATCCTGGATAAATTATTGTGTAGATTGTTCCTTCGTTTCAAATCAAGAGATATTTAAATACAGACTGAGCCAATATACCACTGTTTTTACCGCTGAAATCTATGCTTTTTACACATCTATTGTTTTTAATTAGTCAACCTCGGGGCAGATTCCTTATCTGTTCCGACTCTTTAAGTGTCATTCAGTCCTTGCAGTCTTTTAATTGTGATGATCCGCTTGTGTTAAGAACTCAGGAGCTGTTCCACACTCTCCTTAGCTCTGATTATGAGATTGGAGTAGTGTGGATTCCTGGTCATGTAGGGATTCCAGGAAATGAGGCCGCGGATGCTGCAGCCGGGGCTGGCACACTGAATGGCTCTCTGGTATATTGGCGCGAGAGGTGGCAGGACATTCGAAACTACTTGAAATATAAAATTTGGTGGCAATGGGAAGGAGAATGGTCTGCACAAGAGGGAAACAAATTACGAAATATAAAAAATACTGTTCGAGTTTGGGATTCGTCCACAAGAACGTCACGACACGAGGAGGTTTTACTCACCTGGTTGAGGATTGGCCACTGTCAACTGACACATGGCCATCTCCTACATGGCGAGCCTCAGCCGGAATGTGATATGTGCCATGTTCCACTTACGGTGGAACATTCTTTATTGCTTTGCAGAAAATATGACCGTGTCCGCCTGCAAAATGGTTTTCGGCCGACATTACCTCATGCTCTTGGAAATGATTTTAATTGTACAAATGGAGCTCTGAGATTTTTACGGAATACAGGACTGGATAAGGTGATTTAGTTTTTTTATTGACCTGTTTTACTTATCCTCCGGAGCCTTTACATCCGGAGGTTACATTTGTTTTATATATGATTTTATATTGTTGACACTTCGGACTTTATACATCGGAATA
Organism: Periplaneta americana; assembly: GCF_040183065.1. Classification (NCBI taxonomy): domain Eukaryota; kingdom Metazoa; phylum Arthropoda; class Insecta; order Blattodea; family Blattidae; genus Periplaneta; species Periplaneta americana. Next base: position 2,352,472 of record NC_091133.1, on the reverse strand, counting down.
TTTTATAAAATTTAATTTTTTTTTCTTAAATATCATACACAATTTATGTCTGGTGGCCTTAGTTTTATTATTTTATTTGGTCGTTTTGAATACCACCTAGGGTCGTAGAATTGCTCACTTTTATGATTCTGTACAAATCACCTTGTGTGTACTGCATTTGTGTACCTCGTTTTACCATGACAACGCTTTTCTTTTAGCACTCTTGTGATTGTATTATTTGTGTCTTTGTTTTATTACGAATTTTAGATAAGGGCGCAAAGAGCCATAGCAGCTGACGCGCCCTTTTTAAACCCTACTACTACTGGACGCTAAATAACCTAGTAGTTGATATGGCGTCGTTAAATAACGAACTAAAGAAACATTAATGATATTTAATAGCAATATAATGTAAAAATTAACATAGGAATGATTTCTTTTGTTCATACTCATGTTTTGTGTGCAGTTGTTGTGACTTATTAATTAACATTTCAACAACTTCAGTTGATTTATATAACTATCCCGTTTTATCCAACCAGTTTGGCAGAACGGGACACTTGCACAACTTTCAATAAACATTATTTTCCTCTTAAGCGTTGTGGTACAGAGCACATTTCCAAATCACTTATTAAAATACAGTCCTTAAGGGACTCATAGACAATAACTGTTTGTTATTCCTATCAGTGATCTCGAAGTTATTAGCTATTTCGCGCTAAGTATCTTTTTTAGCCAACTCTCCCCTATACAGAATAGCCTGTCAAGTTTTCTGTGCATAAGAAGCTATTTTAATCTTACCTGTCCTCAATTCACTCAGAAGTTACTGTACTAACATTATAGCATTATGCCCATCTAGAGAAACTACACTTTCCAATGGTGAAATAATAATTATACAAATCGGTTAATTAGCATCCGATATTACTTTATGCAAACACAGAAACATTCTCTGTAGGCTATGTTAATAGCTTCTGTTTGTTGTTGTCCAAGGCCCCTTATAGAAGAAGTTATTTGGTTTTATTTCATTACGGCCAATTATATGGCACTGTTATTTTAAAACTCATTTATCTCATTAAATATCATTCCTATTAAAATTGTGCATAGAATAAAACTTATCGGACATGATATTTAAAGAAACTGTTGTTATGTAATATTTTGCTTGAAAATCAAGAGAAAGGGAGATATTTCGATTTATTTAATTCAAGCCCCCTTCTAACCACCTTTAAATAAAGTATTTTGAATGCCATTTAGCCTAAAATCTAAGTTACAACGAACTTAATTTATATTCCAATTTTCATATAAACTGGTTCAACCATTATCATGTGAAAAAGTAACAAATATCCAGGCAGACAGACATACATACAAACAAAAATGTCAAAAAATCGATTTTCGGTTTCATGATGGTTTATTATACATGTTAACACCAAATATTTTTGGAAAAACGAAAATTACCAGAAAAATTTTGGTTACAGATTTGTTATTAGTATAGATTATAATAAAAGCTGCTATATTTAACAATTGTGCCATATGAGGATTAGTGAAATATAAATTTTTGCTTAATTGCCAAAAAAAAAAAAAAAAAAAAATTGATATTGTGAGTTATGATTCTAGAGGACTCGTTTATTCATTCAACGTATGTTCCGTTCTTGATATTCTTATTTATCTAATAATTTCTGTTTTTTATTATTGTATTTAAAGCCATCTATTTTCCTAATGAAATATAAGAATAATATTCAAATCAATAAACTGCAGACGTATTGATTCAATAACTGATATTCTGTAAATCCCCTGTAATATTTTTAATTCTAATTTTTTTATAGTCGCCCTGCTTTTCGTACTATTTTGCCCATTAGCACAGTTGCCAACCCTACCAGTTACGAAAGCAGGAGATTCGAAATTACTTATATCTTTTAAGGAACCTGCAGGCTCATTACTGGTCTCACATAAGCCTGCCATCGGTCCCTAGCCTGTGCAAGATTAACCCAGTCTGTATCACCATATCCCACCTCCCTCAAATGCATTTTAATATTATCCTCTCATCTATGCCTTCCCAAAGGTCTTCTTCCCTCCAGCCTCCCAATTAACACTATATGCATTTCTGGATTCGTCCATACATGCTACATGCCCTGCCCATCTCTAATGTCTGGATTTAATGTTCCTAATTACGTCAGGTGAAGAATATAATGCGTACAGTTCTACATTGTGTAACTTTCTCCATTCTCCTGTAACTTAATCTCTCTTAGACCCAAATATTTTTTCTTATGAACCTTGTTCTCAAACACCCTTAATCCCTGTTCCTCTCTCAAAGTGAGAGTCCAATTTTCACAACCATACAGAACAACCGATAATATAACTGTTTTATAAATTCTAATTTTCAGATTTTTTGACAGCAGACTAGATGACAAAAGCTTCTCAATCGAATAATAACAGGCATTTGACATATTTATTTTGCGTTTAATTTGCTCCTGACTGACGAAAAAAAAAATCTAGATTGCAATAGGAATTTCAAATTATAGAACTTTACTTTCCATTAAAAAAACATAATCTTGGCTGGCCGCATTATTTGCGTCACTCAATGTAGTTAAAAAAATTGCCACATAGGCCTACTTGCAAAGGTTCAGAACGACTCTACATTGTTCAGGGAACAATGAAACAAGATCAATATATCCAGGTATTGGAAATCAGGCTTACCCCTCAGCTGAATGAATGGTTCCCAAATGGGGAGGAATATATTTTTATGCAAGATGGTGCACCTTGCCACACTGCTAGGAGAGGCAAAACGTTTCTGGCTTCCAAAAACATTCCACTTTTGCCATGACCAGGAAACTAGGAAACTCACCGGACTTGAATCCCATTGAGAACGTCTGGGGCTTCGTAAAAAGACAGATGGCAAAAGAATTTATTACTACCAGAGTTCGACTTATTGAAAGGCTGATACATGTTTGGAATCACAATGAGAGGATCCAGGAAATAATACAGAAGTGTATTGTAAGCATGCCAAAGAGAATTGAAGCTGTAATTGAAGCCAATGGAGGTCGTACGAAATACTGAAATTTCTGTAAAAATGAGGTGTAGTTGGTTATTTATCAATATTTCTTGAATTAACATTGTTATAATTGTAATTTTACATAATATTCTTTAAAAATTAAATATGTAATGTGAATTCTGCTTCAGAAAGGAAACCAGAGTTCAAATGAGGAAGTAATGTGAAAAGTAGAGTAAAAATGTGAGTGATTATAATAATGTGGCTAGGTACTGTATATTCTTTGACTCGCTGAGTCTCCTCTGGGAATTAGTAAAGCGGAAATAAATATTAATATAAATTTAATGTTTAAAAATATTGATTTCATAATAAGAAATTCCCAGTAACTAACAACAATGTTAATTCGTTTAAGGTGGAAAATTATTGGTCACGAATAGACCTAACATGTCAGACGGCGCCAAAGTTGCTACATTTACTGCTCCGTGTGGCCGCTTCCATTTAACTCAATGCTGCCTATAATTCCAGCTACATTTGTTGCAGAAAACTTGCTACAAATGTAGCTCGTGTGGCCGTACCCTTAAAGGGAATGACTCAGACAAACTCTGTGAAAAAAAGTTTTTTCTGAAAATAAGGTGCGAAAGGACAAAAGCGGGGAATTTGTATCATACTTCGATTTTTGGCAATAGATCAGTAGATTAAAAAAGAACAATCTATTGCAAAAAGAGTAGGCCTGCCAACAGTGCATGATTAGCATCCGTGGTCACTGCTCAGTAGATCGTGTTGGAAGCGGAAGCTGTTCATCCTGTCCAATCGTGTGTCACATATTCCCTAGTGTAATATGAGGATATAGTTACTTCGGTACATATTCATTGTAATCATTTATAGACGTAAGTCTTAATCGCTGAATATTACGTTTTAGTCTTCAGTGGAATTATCATTCGAGTTTTATTGATTACTCTTATATATCTGAAGTCTGATTAGTGTAATATGTAGATAGTCGGCGATGTATGCACTGGAGAGAGAGAGAGAGAGAGAGAGAGAGAGAGAGAGGAGCGGGCCACTCTACCCCATTCCATATCTTCTGGCTCATTTGCCCATGAATGATACCTTATTGGTGTCACGAGGTTCAAACCCAAACCTGTCTTCGGATAGTTGACTTTTAAACGAGTTCTGAGGTAGTTTCCTTCTCACAACGCTTCCCCACGTTGAAGTCCTTAAGTTGTCTCCTCTGTAATATCACAGTCTAGTCTAGTCACGAAGCTCAATACGTACTAAATATGCATCCATAAATAGTTGCTAACCACAAGTATCGCTACTATCGCCTCATCACAGACATTGAGAAATAGTACCGGCACAGTGTATTCCTAGTACCACAGTCTAGTATATACAGTCACGAAGTTTGAGTTGCGAGGTTGCTAGGAACAATAGACTGTGCGGGTACTATTTCGCATTGTCTGTAGTGAGGCGATATTAGCGATCCTAGTGGTTAGCAACTATCAATTAATTCATATTTACTACGTATTGAGCTTCGTGACTGTGTATACTAGACTGTGCTAGTACCCTCAACGTAACTTTGGTGACATGATAGTTTCACGCTAGTGTACACTCAGGCTATGCCTTGCTTATGCGAAACTGTTACAATTTAGGTTAGTGTAGACGTTTGTTACGTCTTGTGTATACGAATGGGTAAAGCCACAGTATTTGTGTGTGACATATGGGACATTTTGAAATACATTTTCTTGAACTGCAATATAATTTACAATTTTTAAAAATACAGACTCACAATGAATACCTGTTACGTATGGAACAGTAGAAAATCACCCTTTATTAAATGGTTTATATGCACTTCATTTTTTCTGAAATTACTTACAGTTGAAAATGCTTTTTGGTGCTCAGCATTACTTTACAATATATACTTAACATGTGCTATCAGGGGCCTGTTTCTCAAAAATACTAGTTTAGTAGTTGACCAGTTACTAGTTACCAGAGTATATTTCACCAGCTCTAGTAGATTCTGTTTCTCAAACTATTTTACCAGTCTAGTAACTTGTGACAATTTTTTACTAGTCACTAGTCAGCTGATAGAGTTCATTTGTTTATAGTCATTGGTAGGTATTGTTATTTGAGGTTAGAAGGCTAAGTTTTTTGTGTTTTGGTTTTGATTTCTCTTTTCAGTTAAAATTCCATCAATTGAAAGCAAATTAACTATACTCAATATGATTAATGAATCAAAGGATATAGGCTACTATTCGGTGCTTTTTCAAGCTCAATAAGAAAAAAATTATAAAATAAACGAATGGACAAAAAATGTTGTAATGTATGAGGCTGTGGAACTGAACCTCAGAACAAAGATTATGCATACGTTAGGGACACTTACTGGCCCAACATTAAGAAAGCAACTTTGATGAGTACCAATTCAAGTTCACAGTATCATCACAGTCTAGTATATACAGTCACGAAGCTTGAGTTGTGAGGGTGCTATGAACAATAGACTGTGCCGGTACTATTTCGCAGTGTATGTAATGAGGCGATATTAGCGATCCTAGTGGTTAGCAACTATCTATGGATGCATATTTACTACGTATTGAGCTTCGTGACTGTATATACTAGACTGTGGTATCATAATATAAACATATTATGTAGCTAGTGGGTCTACTGCCGACATGAATGCCCTTATAACTTGATGAAAAATTCGCTAATTTTTTTAATTTTTAAATTTGATCTATTCATAAATTAGTGTCGTTTTATATTTAATTTGTAGGCTAAAGTTGACAATGCCAGAAGAACTGGCAGTGGAGGAGGAAAGTCAGCAAAAATTACTGCAGTTGATGAATTGGTATTAGATTATTAGGAAAATATTCTGCATGTGTTGCTGGTCTAGGACAGAAAGACCTGATGGCATTGGAAAATAATCAACATCCCAATTTGTATTTGAAGCTTTGCTAATAATGCATGACTTATATTATATGTCTTGTTATGTCAGGTTCCACTATATTCAACAACTCTTCAAGCTTTTCAAAATTCAAATTATGGTTCATTTAACGATGCTCGCAACTGCAGAGGTTATATCAGCGTCGCTGGTGTGCCAGAATTTTGTCCCGCAGGAGTTCTTTTGCATGCCAGTAAATCTACTGACATGAGCCTGTCGCATTTAAACACACTTAGATGCCATCGACCTAGCTTGGGATCGAACCTGCAACCTCGAGTTTAGAAGGCCAGCGCTATACCGAGGCTGACTCCAAGCTTTTCAGCACTTTACCTAAACTGTTCATTATATTTAAATAAATGCTCCCGTAAAGGAATAATAATTGTTCTTTCTCGATATAGTTTTAGCTCTTTTCACAACTTCATCACTTCAATCGGAATCACATGTATTAAAAAAAATAAATGCAATATTATTTATTTCGATTATCTGAGAAAGGTTGTCATTGGTAACTAATAATACAGAAATCACCCGTCTTTAGAGTCTTGTAGTAATATTACTGTTGAATACTAGTATAATCAACTAGATTAGCATTATGAGAAACAGAATCACTTATGAACTGGTGAAATCGACCAATATTACTAGTCTGTGAATTGGTAACTACTACTTTACCCTTGTAGTTTCTAGAAACACTGACTTGTAAAATAAACTAATGATACTAATGTACAGATTAGTATTACTACTTTACCCTTGTAGTTTCTAGAAACACTGACTTGTAAAATAAACTAATATTACTACTGTACAGACTAGTATTACTAGTCCATGAGTTTTGAGAAACAGGCCCCTGATCAAAGATTTTCCTTTACATGTTCCAATCACAAAAATATAATTTCTGAGAAGTGTAAGTTACGTATGGGACAAGTGTTTGGTTACATATGGAACACACTAGTATTAAGTTATTCTATTCAACTTAACTTGACAATAGTAACTAAAAGCTTGTTTCAGAGTATGCCTTACATACTCACATTTTGAATTTTGGATTTAGTCATCTTAATTTCATCAGCTGGAATTGCAAATATTGGCATTTATTTTATTCAGCCCTTCCACAAGCATTTCTATGTTTTCATATGAGCACATGTATACATTGTGAACTTTGCATGATGTTGGAAATATTTCTGATGGTCTCAGTGTTTTAAACATGGATAATCCTACTTTAAAATTACACTTATACTTACGGATTTTAAGGAACCCGGAGGTTCATTGCCGCCCTCACATAAGCCCGCAATTGGTCCCTATCCTGAGCAAGATTAATCCAGTTTCTACCATCATATCCCACCACCCTCAAATCCATTTTAATATTATGATTTTTTTTTAACAAACCGTATCCCTCTTGAATTTTCACGATTAAAATATGCTTTTGCATTTGTTTCCGCTTATGAGATTCACGATTTTTCACAGAAACATATTCCTTCTTTGCTTGTCTTATTCTGCTTATGTCATTCCTTCTGTAGAACTGTATCACTTCACACTTTTATTCTTCACTTAATGCATAACCCCGTTTCTTTCGTTTCTTTAGATCACTTATCAAATAAAGTTTAAGGTTTTCAGAAAGTATTTTTTACCTTTGAATGGTGTTGGAAATAACATGAACTTGTTTTGTTGATGTTGGAAGAAGAATTAAATTATGGTTTATTTAACGATGCTCACACCTGCAGAAGTTATATCAGTGTGTCGGAATTTTGTCGTGTAGGAATTCTTTTACATGCCAGTAAATCTATTGACATGAGCCTGTTGCATTTAAACACACTTTAATGCCATCGACCTGGGCCGGGATCGAACCCGCAACCTCAGGCATAGAAGGTCAGTGCTATACCAATTATGCTACTGAGACCGACATGTTGGAAGATTGCGTTTAACCCACTTGAATGCTTTGCCTATTACTTGTGTGAAATATTTGATGTTGATGTTCTGTTATCTGAGGCTGAGCAGCTTGTAACTTTTTTTCTCTCTTTTTGAACTCTCTTCATCTCTTTCCCAAATTCTTTCTCGATCAGTCCCTCTCTTATTCATTTTATATCTCTTAAGTATTTCTGTATACTCTCCTTTTTATTTTTCACTTTCCTGAAGCTCTGGATTTTCTTTATTTTATTTTATTTTTCTCCTTAAGTTTTCTCACACTCTCTGCAACTGTCATAGGAGCCATATTTTACAAGTGGATAATAATGGCACACCATGAAGAGTATTACATCATATTGTATGCCTATATAACATTTGCAATAAATTTTGTGCCTAAATATTTTTGCTTCTTAACCTCAAAATTATGTAATCAATATTTATGAATAAAAAAAAAATAACTAATCAAACAAGTGAAACAAAAATTCCTTTGCAAATTAAATTATTATAATGATGAAAATCACATTAGTTCAAGCAGCACTACTAAAGCCGAATAAGTAATGAAACTTATCTTTTTAATTATCAAGTTTTTTATGTATGGGCTACTAATTATATGTTCCTATAATGTATACCAAAGCTATAATAGGAGGTTGACTTTTCCTCTATAATACTGGCAACCTGACTACCTGATAAATTCTCAAATTTTTACAGAACATGCATCTCCCTAAAATGGAATTTCCTTAATATCTAAGGAAACAATCCCATTAGGAACAGATTTTAAAATAAAATTTAATGCCTATTTCATACCCCACATTTTTTATGTTTATGTACTTTCAGTTACAATATAACACCACGCTTTAAAAAATAAATACTAAAAATTTTTCTGCATTGATAACAAGGCTCAAAGTTTAAAAAATGTCGATTCATTTGTTACGTATGGGACACCGAATTCATTTTTAACAGAATACCACTAACTTTTAAATTGAATAAATCTTGTAAATATAAGGCATTAAGTACATGTCTTTGAAAACATAGGTAGAAATATTTCAAATAAATTATTTAAAATTTAAGCCTTTTTAAACTTCGTCCCATATGCAACACAAAATTACACCATTGGAAACATTTTCAAGCTCCCTTTCAAAATTCTGTACATTTTTGCAAAATTATCCATGGATCTAAGTAATAGAGATTTCAAGCTTTAAAATGATGTATTACACAATTGTTTTTCACTTTTTGGTCTCTTCTGAACAGAAATACTGTGGCTTCACCCGAATCAGTGACAGGTTAGGTTGGTTGATGTTTTTATTATGCCTTGCATTAACGTTTTTCCTGCCAGTCACTGGTTAAATGTCTGTTTTAGTTGTGATGGACGGGGTCAAAAAGGAACCTGACGTCGACCCTTTGGCCATACAGTCCAGTGATGATACTGATACAGACGAGAAAAAGCCCATGTCAGAGGTAAGTTGAAAGCTATTGGTTCTAATTTCTATATGCCGCATTTATAATAATGTACTATATTATGACAAAGTTAGATTTTATATTTATATATCCCAATTTATAGTTAGGAAACTTACAGCATGTAGAAAGAGAAATATTAAATCTAGAATTGTTTTGTCCGTTTGCCTTCATGTCACGTGTTACACCCTTGTTTTTTTTTTTTTTTTTTACCCTTTCTGTAACATTATGATAGCTAACAATGGGTGGTGATTTGAAGGTTTTTTTTTTAAATAAGCTTGAATCAAAATGTTTTTTATAAATCGTGTTAAGTTGTTAATGTTGTCAATCTTTCACTGAATATAGTATATAAAGTAAACATTTTTTATTTTACTACAAGTTAGTAGCCTCATAAAGAGATGTCAGATACAAGTGGTAAGGTAGCTCTATTGTGGCGTCATCGTAACAAACTGAGATGAACCCTTGTGAATGTGTTATCACCTCGTTTTGGGCGCAGTACCTTCTGTGCACAAGATAACTGAAGCGGTGAGTATGATATAGCCCAAAGCCACACATTGACCAAAAATTGGATTTTGATGTAGTTCGGCTCATTTTCACTAGAGTATGCTAGTGCTCAATCGTTTGTGATAATACGCAACAGATGACAAAGATATGCGCTAATGTTTCTATCACTGCCTGCTGGATCACATCTTATGGCTGCTTACAATGCCTGCGGAATACGAGACGATAAAAGTCACCCTCGGCTCCCTTTATTGCGCATGCGCTATCGGTGAAGAAATTCCGCTTCCGGTGTGACGCTGAGCCCCGTTGTAAGCATAAAAATGTTTTATTTACCGCAGTAATTGTGAACTGGATTTTTTTTACTTTCATTCGAGATTGATGGATTAGTTTTCAAACTTCTGTAATAATGCCTGTGGTATGCAAACATTGCAGTACCATATTTAGTAAACAGTCGAATTTAAACAGACATTTAAGACATGTACATAAAATAGAGCACGTGAACATGATATCGTATCAGTAATATTATATCTTTCTCTTGTAAAATTTCCAGTTTTGGAATTACAAGGTTTTGATCGCCACCCGACGATGAGCCATTAGTTTCACTATCATTAATATAACCCAATTTATCATTGTATTCCCGTTCACTGCACTTTCAGTGGGGACAATTTTCTTTATTAAGCATTTATCCATTATCAGTAGTTATATAGCCGTTGCTAATCAATTAACGAGCACACACCTACGACGACGATCATAACAAAAAAAAAAAAAAGCAACCTAAAAACGAGTGTTGATAATGGTTAGTTTTAAATTTTGGGTAATTAAGTAGTAATCACCAGCCAGGCCATCTTCCCGTAATAGAGATCCAGGATAGATACATTACCAAGTATATACATATATTTTAATAATTGTGTAGAAACAAACCATCGACAGGTCATATCGGCCAGGCCATCATCTTACTACAACAGAGATCCAGGGTGTAAAGTGGATACTGGATGACAAGTTAATCATATACAAACGAAATTTAATAAAAGAAAATACATATGATAACGAAGGTGCCCTGGACCTCTATTGCGGGAATATGGAGGCTTGGCCGATTATTACTACATAATTACCATACACTGTTAATTAACTGTTAGCTCTGTGTTATTTCCGCTTGGTAAGACTTAGGACCATTACTGTTCGATCCCAATAGTTCATAGATTTGAACTGAACTACAAAAATGTGGATCATGGATAGAGAAGTGAAGTCACTTGTTGCATGTGTGAAGATTCACCGATCTCAAATTCAGGAAAGATAGCGGCACTGTGAATTGCTTTACTAACATGTTCGACAGCTGACCTCCTCTATCAGTGATTTAGATGGATAAAAACATTTAGGGCCTACAGGAACTCATAAAGTTAGTGGTATGTTTTCTAATTTACCATGATATTTAAAATGCTATTGTTCTAAGGGTGTCCCGATTTGTTCTTTTGGATAGTTCCTTGTCCATTTTGTTACTCAACTGTGGAATAATAAATAATAATGAATATAGGTCTATACCGGTAATAATAAAAAAATATATATCTTCTTTTTTCCGAGATGTTCCAGTCGAACCAAACCACTACTCTCTATAGAGTTCAAATAATAATCTTTGGCCTATAACCTACTTCAGCTTTCAAACAAATTAATTCAATTTTTGGCTAAACTAGTGCTGAAGTAGTTCCCCGCTTATATATATGTTGCATATACGAATCTGTGACAGGTTAGATTTGGTTAGTTTAGGGTTTTGTTACGCCATGCATATATTTGTCTATGATGCATATACGATCAACTGTATCTACATAAAAAGAAACCCTTATAAATTCAACAATTTTCACTTCCGAAATCACCAGAACTACTTCAGCGCTAGTTTCGCCGCTTTATTTACATAGGATTATCTCTTCGAATTGTTAATAAGGCTGAGATCACTCTTAATTTTACTGGATGTGATGCCCCTGGTTTTATAAATTTGGACACAAAGTGTCTTGCAGCCCCTCTGAAGCTGGCACCTACGTTTGGTGATATTTATTTGCATATCACGAGATTCGTAAGTTGGTTTGCAGTTGAAATATACAGAACTACCTCAGCGCTAGTTCTTGCCGCCCCTCTGAAGTTGTAGATGGAATATTGTGTTAGCCAAGTTTAATATCAATACTACCACCAGAAATTAACTCTTAATACATATAGCCTATCAAGACTTATGAGGAAATATTCTGGAATACAATTATACGAAAATAACGTTTGACTTGGATAACAGGATCTGGAGTAATAATTGTGAAATCTATCAATGCACTATTATTATAATTACGTAACTTGTATCACCGAAATGTAAATAATATATGATCGTGACGAAGGTGAATCACAGTCTAATACTTATGTATTAGACTGTGGGTGAATCTAGAATGCGGTGAATAAAACAATTTTTATGCTTACAACGAGGCCCAGCATCACACCGGAAGCGGAAATATTACACCGATGGCGCATGCGCAAAAAGAGAGCCGAGGGTGACTTTTATCGTCTCGTCTGCGGAATGCTTATGTGCGAGTAATGAAAAAAGTTATTTAGTCACTAGGTGGCAGGTAGGGCCCACCACTATTAACATTATCAGTATATGTAAAGTGCCCTAAATGACTATTGTTACGACAAGCACTTAGGGACACGACCCAGAGTGTTCGGATACTTATGCAATTCTTAATGTTAATAATATTAATACTGAACTTAAAACTTAATGTTTTTCTGAGCGATACCACAGTCTAGTATATACAGTCACGAAGCTTGAGTTGTGAGGGTGCTAGGAACAATAGACTTGCCGGTACTATTTCGCATTGTCTGTAATGAGGCGATATTAGCGGTCCTAGTGGTTAGCAACTATCTAGGGATGCATATTCACTATGTATTGAGCTTCGTCTCTGTATATACTAGACTGTGGCGATGCTACATCCAAATACAAGTTCTAATTAACGGATTTGTATCATATAAATACAATTATACTTGTAGGTTTATACTTGCTTTAGGCATTTACTAAAATTATTGTTAATAATAAAAATAGTAATAAAAATAATGTCTGAAACTGATGTAAAATATCTCAAGAAGTGTAATTATATTTACGAAGAAATATATGCTTCCTGTAACCGAGCTAAGAGATTATTTCAAATCACGGTTCGAATTAACAACAATTTCCCGCTTGTAAAATAGCAATTTCTTCAAATCCTTGGAAATATTATACGGACAATAGAACGAAAGAAATGCTGAATAAAATACTGCAAACAGATAATTTACCTCATCTGGCTGATTCACTTGACGAAATGTGTCAGAGGAAGAATAGATTGTAAGCTTCTGAAGCCTGATTAGTGTAATATGTAGCTAGTCGGCAATGGAGGGGAAAAGGAACCAGCCACCCTATCCCATTATCTCGTGGCCTAGTTGCCTCATAAGTGGTGCCTTCTTAGTATCACTTGTGAGGTTCAGATCTGTTTTCAGACAGTTTACCAAACAACAACCTTTGGAAATATTAAGTTATAATTCAGTGTGTTTTACGAAATACAGTGTTGTGATCCCCTTCACTTCATGTTGCTGTAATACCATGGATGACAGATAAATTTCACTTAAAATGACAAGAAATTAGCTTAACTAAGATTTTAGTAGGAAAAATTAATATCATTGTAAATATATTATAATTAATATTGTTATTTTCAGGAAACCAGGTTTTATATCTCCCACAGCAAATCTTGTTTAGAAACTCGAGTATTTCTTACTTCCAATATAAATAAAAGAAAAAAACCACATAATTAATAAACAATAGAATTACATACACCGTAATTACTTCTAAGATTTCAAATTAAAAATTATAATTCACTCTGTAAACCAACGGTAGTTAGTTGCTGCGCTCTAGCGTCGGAACTGGACAATAATGGTCCACGCGAAACTGAATGCTAAGAAACAGAAATAAGCAGGCAGTTACACAGCCACAAGATGCGATCCAGCAGGCAGTGGTTTCTATCATATTGAGCCTGGTGACAATATTGTTGTGTGAGAAAGTCCAGTACCACAAGAAAATGGCTTCTGAAGGGAAGGTAGTTTTGATTCAACTATTAGAAAACACAGAAAATAAAAGTAGTGAAAGAATCGCAGAAAAAGGTTTAAACTACAAGTCATTCCGATTATAACCCCTTTGATGATTCATCATCAGGTTGTGATACATAATTAAGGACATATTTCTTCATAATAAATGTACATTGACTTACGACTGTATCATCCTTAAATTTAGTTATATTTTTATTAAGTGATGCAAGATTTGACTTAGGATTTACATTTACTGTATGTAATTACCAGTGAATATTTATGACGTGCTGGAATAAGTTATCATGTCCTGTGGCTTAGGGTCGTATTCATAGACGAGACTTTGGACCAAAGTTGATTTTGGAAAGTACAAAGTCACAATTTTCCTATTCACAGTCGACACTTTGAGGAAAGTAAACTTTTCAATCGTGACTTTACTTCGAAGTCGCCGAAAATCTAGACTTTGACTTTGACTCTCGTTCGTGACAGAAGGAAAATGACAGATATTTGGGAAATTGTTGAATTTGCCGAGAATATTGAAAACATCTAGGAGATTATTAAAGCTGCTTATGTTCCCTACCGTATTATTATAGATTATAAATTCAAATCAAGGTACAGATTTGATAAATAGACGGTATTAAATATCCTCGTCATGTTTCAACTTTCATTGATGAATAATCAAAAAGGATTATGTATTCCACCAATAAATAATACAAATTAAAAGTTGTGTAATCAAGATGTAAAATAATACAACTTATTTCATCGCGATTTTACGCTATAGGTAAGGATTACTAGCTTAATATTGATTCTTACTACGGTATTTAATTCTATAGAGGATAGGTTATACAGTTGGAAATGCAGTTAATTTATAATTCTTGCTGTCGTCATAATTATGTTTTCTGCATACTGATTTCAGATAATTTTTAAGTAGTTTCTGCAGACATGCAGGGAGTAACTCTGCCAACTGTCAGCAGTATAATATGTCTCTTTCATAGTCTGTCATTGGTGGAATCTTATCTTCCATATCTTCACAACAAAATTATTTTACAATGAAATTATTTCAGGACTTAGTGTGAAACTAACGTATCTACAATAGACCTAGATGTTTATTCAGAACAAAATTCTTAACAAGCAATACTATTTCAGATGAACTATACCATCATGTTTTGTAGTTACGAATTATACAAGACTGTTCGAACTGAATTACGATTTTTTGTGATCAGGTAGAAGAACAAATTATTAACGATTGGTGTAAATACCTAAAAATGTCAATTTCTGTACTTACGTTAGTTTCACAATAAGCCCTCGAATAATGTTATTCTTATGTAAAGCTGCAAGAACGGTTAATAACAATTGCTTAACATGTACCGATGTTCAATTGTTTCATTGATTTGTGACTCAAAAGATGGCTTCGATTGTGGCAATGCCTACTCTATTTCAAATATCTATTAATTTAATTCGTTTAGAAGGCAGTGATTTTGATTGCCAACATTAGAACAAGATCGTCAAATCTCGACTTACCAAAGTCAAAGTCTCAGAAGTACTGTCTATGAATAGGACTTTTAACAAAGTTAAACTTTACTACGAAAGTCGACTTTGGGAAGTCTATATCCAAAGTCTCGTTTATGAATACGGCCCTTAGGACTTTATCATTCTAGGTAAATCCTAATCTGCACACTTTAGCGACAGCTGCAGAGGTCAGAGCAAAACTGGACTGTTTTAGCTCTTGAAAGGTCACTTGTAACCAGTAAAAGGTTGAAGTCTCTTGAGCATTGGCTTGCACAAATTTGAGGTATATAAGGTTACCTTGTGATCGCGACTTGGGGCGAATTGATAAAAACACGTGGCAAATAGAAATTCTATCATTTATACTCCCTAGTGTTGGGTTTCAGTAACTAAAGAGTCCTGTAGTTATCACAATGACTCAAGAATACCTCATACTTTTACATGGTTCAACTTTTCTTTCAACTTTATGTATTCAAGCAAGGAATGCAAGATTGATATTTAATTGTATTATATATTTATGTAGTGAAGTTGATGTTCAGCATGGCGCACTATGTAGACACAAAATTTTCATGCATCTTAATTGAACGCGCGTTTTAAACTTGATTAATTCATATTCTTCCCAGATTGCATGCGTACACCATATAGATGCGGCTTTAGAACCACTTAACAGATATTGTGAAGGACAAAATATGACAATGGCACATTATGACGATTTTCTGAAGGAACAGTATTCAAGTTTGATTGTGTTAAGCCAACTACTTTCGTGACGTCCCTTTTCAGCCAGTCACAATCACAAAGAAGGATCGTCCGGGAGAGAACCCATTCTCTTTACATAGTAAATAAATCCGTCAAATCCTAATTATGTAAAAAGATGTTACGTCTCTTATGCTATATGTTCGAGACATATGCCAAGGTTATTTCAAAAGTTTGCATGAGACTCTGGTAGAAGACAGCTGAGATACTGAATTGATGGATTAGCCTCCACCCTGTAAACTTGCAGAATTGTCTTTCATTTGGAATGTTAGAATATTCAATTCCATTACAAAGTACACCACTATCACAAACAGGTTGCTCGAAAACTAGTAAACATATTGGAAACATTATGAATGTAGAATTATTGGCTTTTAAGAATGAGGTCAAATGTTGTGCTGTGTAACTCCTAATTTTTACGTATATAAAATATCAAACAATTCAAGTGAATATGTTACGTGATAATCAATCCTCTATATAAATATAAATTGTGTGTTATAGCTCGACCAACTACAAAAAGACCTTCGACTTTTCCAATACTCACGTGGCCATGGAGGGGGAGACGTCATCACTATACGAGCAGCTCGATAGGCCAGGTTACAGTAGTCGGACTCCAACTGTGGTAGACAATGACACTGCCCCTTCCTTCAAAACGTTTTTTATCAAGTTGGCCGAAACTCCCGTAGCTTCCTTGTTGATGTGACAACATTATATATTTTTTTTCTCTTTTAAGGGGTTAGGTACATCTTACAGCAGTAAAATGTTCGAAATATTCAACATTTTCTCCTCCATTACTGTGTCTTGTACAATAATGAAAATTGGTATGTGTAAAACACTGTCCTTCTGCTATATAAAAAAATATTTTTACGATTTAAAAATAATTATTTACTTTTTTTTTTTCTTTTCAAAATTCATTTCACTGTGCATTGATGAAGATTTCCCAAATAACTCAGAAACTAGTCAACGTTGTGTGATGAAATTTTTTGTGTATTTATGTATGTTATATCTACAATATGATGCAAGATCACTTCTCTACCTTTGATAAATTTTCTGATATAAAATAAATTCATTTTAAAAAATGGTAAAGTATCAGCACTTTCTTCTAAAACAAAATAAAAAAAAAAAAATTATTTATTAAGGAGTTTCAGTAATGAAATAAAAGAGAGAGAACATGAAAAAGTTAACAAGTGTATGAATTATGAGGGAAACATTGGAGTGTAGGCTTTCACGGCCGGCGTCAATAGTAGAAAAGTTTTCCGGGCTATGAGGCCGTGGTCTGTTGGTTGTGAGACCAAACGTTTCGTTCACTGCTGCGGTGAACATCTTCAGTGGTGTCTATTGCTGGTGCGGCTGGTTCTACTGCGTGTGCTGATTACAGTCTGCGCTGGCTGCATCGTTGTATATATAGTGCGGGAGGGGGGGGGGGGCTTGCTGTTGTCGCCTCGGTCCGCGCTCGAATGTTCTTCGCGGGCGGGTTTGCTGTTTTCCACGCGCTCCGCGTCCGAGCTTGTGTTGTTTAATTGTGCTACGCGGGCGGGTTTGATGTTGGTTTTCCTTAATGCCGGATACCAGGCCTTGTTAACCTTGAGGCCTTCTTCTTTTCGATTGAAATTGTTCTTATGTTTATATATTTCAATCGCCTCTCGGTGTAGCCTCGCGTAGAAATGTGGTGTGTTGCTGAGTGTATCGGTGTCTTCGAACCTAATTTTATGTTCGCCTTCCAGATAAGCATGTTCAGCTACAGCCGACTTATCTACGTAGCCAAGGCGGCAGGTTCTTCTATGTTCGGAGATCCGAGTCTTGAAGCTCCGCTGCGTTGTCCCTATGTAGACTGCTCCACATGAACACGGGATCCTGTAGACCCCCGTAGAAGATAATCTGTCGCGTTTGTCCTTGGCTGAGCATAGGCTGTTGCGTATCTGCTTGGTGGGCAGGAAGATAGTGTCCACCTTGTGCCGGTTGAGGATCTTGCTTATCCGGTCCGTAACTTGCTTGTGATAGGGCAAGAACACCGTGCCTCTCTTCGTATGGTCTTGGCCTGACTCCGGTGTCGTCTTCTTCCTTGGTTTCAAGGCCCTTTTTAACTCTGTCTTGGCGTAGCCATTAGCGGTTAGGGCTGAATGTAGGTGGTCGATTTCTTGGTCTAAATGTTGGGGGTCAGAAACCCGTATGGCTCGGTCGAAGAGGGTTTTAATCATTGCACGCTTCTGCCGGGGATGATGATTGGAATCTTTGTGTAGATATCTATCCATGTGTGTGGGTTTCCTGTACACCTTGTGGCCGAGGGCGCCATTTTCTTGTCTGTAAACCAGTACGTCTAAGAAGGGTAACTGGCCATCCTTCTCTGTTTCCATAGTGAATTGTATTTGTTCATGTTGACTATTGAGGTGTAATAAGAAGTCTTCGAGTGTCCGTCTTCCATGTTTCCAGATCACGAAGGTGTCGTCCACGTATCTGTACCAGCAGCTAGGCTTCAATGTTGCCGTTTCCAGTGTTGCCTCCTCAAAAGCTTCCATGTAGAAGTTAGCTATCACAGGACTTAGTGGACTCCCCATGGCCACTCCGTCGGTTTGTTCGTAAAACTTTTGTTGCCACTGGAAATATGTGGTGGTTAGGACGTGTTGGAAAAGCGTCACAATATCTTCGGAAAAGATGTTCCTGAGTAGAACCATGGTATTGCTGATTGGTACCTTGGTAAATAAAGAGACCACGTCGAAACTCACGAGGATATCTTGCGGATCAGCTACCAGTGTCTTCAATCTCTCAATGAAATGTGTGGAGTCTCTTATGTAGGAGTTGGTCTTGCCTACATGCGGTCCGAGTAAACTGGTAAGAAATATGGACAGGGCATAGGTCGGGGAGCCGATACTGTTGACGATGGGGCGGAGCGGGACTCCCGGTTTATGAATCTTCGGTAGTCCATATATTCTCGGTGGCAGTGCCTCGGATTTTTTGATGGATCGCTTCTGATCGGCCGGTATGGATGACTGCATGATAAGAGTGTTTGTTTTTCTGAGAATCGCCGCCGTTGGGTCCCTGGAGCACACTTTGTATGTGCTTGGGTCTAGAAGCTCCTCGACCTTCTGATTGTAGTCCTTGGTGTTTAGGATCACTGTGGCGTTGCCTTTGTCTGTCATCGTGTTGGCAGCAGACAAAGGCAACGCCACAGTGATCCTAAACACCAAGGACTACAATCAGAAGGTCGAGGAGCTTCTAGACCCAAGCACATACAAAGTGTGCTCCAGGGACCCAACGGCGGCGATTCTCAGAAAAACAAACACTCTTATCATGCAGTCATCCATACCGGCTGATCAGAAGCGATCCATAAAAAAATCCGAGGCACTGCCACCGAGAATATATGGACTACCGAAGATTCATAAACCGGGAGTCCCGCTCCGCCCCATCGTCAACAGTATCGGCTCCCCGACCTATGCCCTGTCCAAATTTCTTACCAGTTTACTCGGACCGCATGTAGGCAAGACCAACTCCTACATAAGAGACTCCACACATTTCATTGAGAGATTGAAGACACTGGTAGCCGATCCGCAAGATATCCTCGTGAGTTTCGACGTGGTCTCTTTATTTACCAAGGTACCAATCAGCAATACCATGGTTCTACTCAGGAACATCTTTTCCGAAGATATTGTGACGCTTTTCCAACACGTCCTAACCACCACATATTTCCAGTGGCAACAAAAGTTTTACGAACAAACCGACGGAGTGGCCATGGGGAGTCCACTAAGTCCTGTGATAGCTAACTTCTACATGGAAGCTTTTGAGGAGGCAACACTGGAAACGGCAACATTGAAGCCTAGCTGCTGGTACAGATACGTGGACGACACCTTCGTGATCTGGAAACATGGAAGACGGACACTCGAAGACTTCTTATTACACCTCAATAGTCAACATGAACAAATACAATTCACTATGGAAACAGAGAAGGAAGGCCAGTTACCCTTCTTAGACGTACTGGTTTACAGACAAGAAAATGGCGCCCTCGGCCACAAGGTGTACAGGAAACCCACACACACGGATAGATATCTACACAAAGATTCCAATCATCATCCCCGGCAGAAGCGTGCAATGATTAAAACCCTCTTCGACCGAGCCATACGGGTTTCTGACCCCCAACATTTAGACCAAGAAATCGACCACCTACATTCAGCCCTAACCGCTAATGGCTACGCCAAGACAGAGTTAAAAAGGGCCTTGAAACCAAGGAAGAAGACGACACCGGAGTCAGGCCAAGACCATACGAAGAGAGGCACGGTGTTCTTGCCCTATCACAAGCAAGTTACGGACCGGATAAGCAAGATCCTCAACCGGCACAAGGTGGACACTATCTTCCTGCCCACCAAGCAGATACACAACAGCCTACGCTCAGCCAAGGACAAACGCGACAGATTATCTTCTACGGGGGTCTACAGGATCCCGTGTTCATGTGGAGCAGTCTACATAGGGACAACGCAGCGGAGCTTCAAGACTCGGATCTCCGAACATAGAAGAACCTGCCGCCTTGGCTACGTAGATAAGTCGGCTGTAGCTGAACATGCTTATCTGGAAGGCGAACATAAAATTAGGTTCGAAGACACCGATACACTCAGCGACACACCACATTTCTACGCGAGGCTACACCAAGAGGCGATTGAAATATATAAACATAAGAACAATTTCAATCGAAAAGAAGAAGGCCTCAAGGTTAACAAGGCCTGGTATCCGGCATTAAGGAAAACCAACATCAAACCCGCCCGCGTAGCACAATTAAACTACACAAGCTCGGACGCGGAGCGCGTGGAAAACAGCAAACCCGCCCGCGAAGAACATTCGAGCGCGGACCGAGGCGACAACAGCAAGCCCCCCCCCCCTCCCGCACTATATATACAACGATGCAGCCAGCGCAGACTGTAATCAGCACACGCAGTAGAACCAGCCGCACCAGCAATAGACACCACTGAAGATGTTCACCGCAGCAGTGAACGAAACGTTTGGTCTCACAACCAACAGACCACGGCCTCATAGCCCGGAAAACTTTTCTACTATGAGGGAAACACTTCACCACTGCACAGTGAACTGCCACCATTTTGAATTTGTAAAAAAAAAACATATAAATAATTTTTTTAAATCGTAAAAATATTTTTTATAATATAGCAGAAGGAATTTTCATTATTGTACAAGATACAGTAATGGAGGAAAATAATGTTGCATAATTCCAAAAGTTTACTGCTGTAAGCTGTACGTAACCCCTTAAATCTTCACAACGTTATAAATAATTTTACATGTGTCACTTTTCAAAAGCCTGCCGCGCACATTTGGTTCCCCTTCCATTATTATAAATACAATCTGTTTTAACTATACACAATACGTTGAAATGGAATATTAATACTTGATTGAAAAGTGAAAGAGTGGACGCGGACACGAGTGCTGTTTCCAATAGTTTAGAACGTACTCGCCGCGAGATGTCGATCTGGGAGCGCATCTACAACACAACAGATCCCCCACTATGACAACCTGCGCATGAACGAACTCTAGTTTGTGGCGCAGATTTTAATGTGAGTGGTCGGGCTATAAAACCATTATAAATCGTTACCGTTATTTATGATAATTTTTTAACTTTCGAAATGTTCCCGTTAAAACTTTTCATTGTGTGGCTTTGGACTGTATCATTCCATTTAACTGTAATTTCTAGTAAGCATAGTTATGATTTACAGAGGTGATGTTTAATATTCGAAATCTGTTATCTCCTTTCACTTTGTTGGTAAGGTTCGTGATTTGCATGCAATACAGATGTAACCAAGTAACACAGTAGCAATAGTGAAATGTGTGAAGTATGTTACAAATGTGTTATGTTTCGGTCTTCTCCAGGATGGAAATTTAGTAGATCTCCATGCAGCTGCAATAAAGACGGAATGCGTGGACCACAGCTATGATCTCACATCAGAGTTTAAAGTTGAGGAAACTGCAGTGCCAACTAATTTTGTTGCAGTAAAGTGTGAGCCCGAGGTAAGTGTGCTGACTGTTCTTGCAGCAATCTTGTAGCCACAGTCACTATCACTTCCGCTGCTAACGGGACAGATTTTAGCATATGAACATTTTCTACGGAAAAGTATTTACTCCTTTATTTCAGTACAGCCTAATTTAATATTTATATTTAAAAAATACTTTAAGCTTTTAACAAAATACGTCTTGAGTTATATGTTCTAAGAATAATTACGAAGTTGTGTCCAGGGACAAAGTTTCATATTGATGTTACAGTTCTCTTCCTGTAGCTTGAGTTCTTGCTGAGATTTTCCACTAATGAAGTGTTGCTCTGTGTGTAAAAATTCACAATTTTCATAACTTGTCACGGTGGACATGGGTTCCTCAAAGTTGGTGACCGGGGGGTGCAATGGTGGCTCTCGTGCTCTTCTTTTCGTCCATTTACCGACTTATCACCACCCAGCTCTTTTCGTTCTCTCTTCTCTCTCACCACTATATTTCTCTCTGCCAGCCACCATTGCATGCGGAACACCCACCACATCATCACAGCCATTTCCCTCTCCATGCCCGCTGTTCGTTTCTGCCACCTCCACCCATGATAGGATTTGTTAAGGATGCCTGATGAGCCTTCATTCTTCTTCCTCTTCTAGTTATTTATATATATTATTAGGTTAAGGTTCCTATTCTTATAACTTCCGTCTCACCAACGCGGATCTTTTCTATCTCTGTAGTTCTGTCCCAAGGTTTCAAGCGTGACTTTCAATTTGTGTGGCCCCACAGGGCCCCAGCAACGAAGCAATAGTGGACCCTTCACACTGCCCCCATATGCAAGTTTAGGTGCCGAACCCTGACCAGAGGCCAAGTACATTCACTTAGAGACCAATGGGGGCTTGCGTTCTACAGGGGCCTTCTGAACCAGTTGGATAGTGAACCTGTATTGTGAAGCAGGAGAACCATCCCTATATCGGCGATGTAATGTCTTGTTGTGCTCACATGCGGTTAAGCTCCGCTCGCAGCCTGAGCACAATTCTTACGACTCCTTTCACCATTCTACTCTTTATGGCTGATACAGTGAAAATCCACTGCTCTCTGAGCTCCACACGCATTTACCATCTGTTCTCAGCACTGTGAGTACACCACCACTCCACCGTGGATTATGCGATGCCCCATGTTTGATGTAACTCTCAGCCGATGTTTCAAGAATTTTACACCAGCTTTTGTTTATAGACTTCGTTTTAGTGAACTTCTATCACGATATCCAAATTATTCATTAGTTTTTACTGACGGATCCCAGATAAATTATTATGTAGGTTGTTCCTTCATTACAAATGGAGAGATATTTAAATACAGACTAAACCAATATACTAGTGTTTTTACTGCTGAACTCTATGCTTTTTACAGAGTTTTATTGTTTTTAATTAGGCAACCTCGGGGCAGATTCCTTATCTGTTCTGACTCTTTAAGTGCCAATCAGTCCTTGCAGTCGTTTAATTGTGATGATCCGCTTGTCTTAAGAACTCAGCAGCTGTTCCATACTCTCCTTTGCTCTGATTATGAGATTGGAGTAGTGTGGATTCCTGGCCATGTAGGGATTGCAGGAAATGAGGCCGCGGATGCTGCAACCAGGGCTGGCGCACTGGATGGCTCTCTGGTATATTGGCGCGACAGGTGGCAGGACATTCAAAACTACTTGAAATATAAAATATGGTGGCAATGGGAAGGAGAATGGTCTGCACAAGAGGGAAACAAATTACGAAATATAAAGAATACTGTTCGAGTTTGGGATTCGTCCACAAGAGCGTCACCGGGTTTTACTCACCCGGTTGAGGATTGGCCACTGTTATCTGACACATGGCCATCTCCTACGTGGCGAGCCTCAGCCGGAGTGTGATACGTGCCGTGTTCCACTTACGGTGGAACATTTTTTATAGCATTGCAGAAAATATGACCGTGTCCGTTGACAATATGGAATTCGGCCAACACTACGTGACGCTCTTGGAAATGATTTTAATTGTACAAATGCAGTTCTGAGATTTTTATCGAATACGGGACTGGATAAGGTGATTTAGTTTTATATTGATCTGTTTTACTTATCCTCCGGACCCTTTACATCCGGAGGTTACATTTGTTGTTTTATATTTGATTTTACATTGTTGACATTTCGGACTTTATACATCCGAATATTTTATAAAATTTTATAGTTTTTGAAATGTGATACACAATTTATCTCTAGTGGCCTTGGTTTTATTATTTTATTGATTCGTTTTGAACACTACCTAGGGAGGTAGGACTGCTCATTTTTATGATTTTTTAGAAATCACCTTGTGTATACTGCATTTGTGTACCTCGTTTTACCGTGACAATGCTTTTTAGAGCGCTTTCAGAATAAGAAGGCATATAAGGCAGAGCTAGTTCAGGCCGGTCTATGTCGACTAGCCAGTGACAGTGA
Organism: Periplaneta americana; assembly: GCF_040183065.1. Lineage (NCBI taxonomy): Eukaryota > Metazoa > Arthropoda > Insecta > Blattodea > Blattidae > Periplaneta > Periplaneta americana. Next base: position 2,327,989 of record NC_091133.1, on the reverse strand, counting down.
AGCGGTGTTGCCTAGTTAAATCGTCGCGAAGTCTCGCTGAAGCGTCGCGTATTAGTTTCTTTCTTGCGCGCACAATACTTATGGATAGTAATGAATTTTAAGCTATGCCATTCGATAGAGCTCCGAATTTTGAATCCAACAGTACAAGAATGGCAATTATATGTCAACTGGTTCGCGTGTTATAGCTTTAAGACTAAACAGAGATATCCAACCTACAGCATAGAACATATTTTGCTCTGAATTCCGTCTCTGTAAACAAAGATAGAATCTGTTTATTTTCAAATTCAGATGTGGACTGTTTTCTCTTGTGTGATGCGTAACTTACCGTAACAATGTCTCTTGAAGGGATTGCAATTGGCTCTGGTGTTTCATCTGTTATACGCAAAGGGATAGTCCAACACTCACAAGCGAGGAGTATGGTATTTTTGTACATAATTTTTTTCAGTGCGTGTCAGTTCTTCACAAACAAAGAATCTGACTGCAGAGGTGTGTGGTTTAGAAGTGCATACGTTATCTCATGTTCTCGGACAGGACAAAGAGACAATTAAAATAGGTGGTATACTTGAATTTACCTCTCCTGGAAAATAACGCAAAACAAACGTGTTAATTATTTGTACAATTTTCAGAACCGTGTATTACTTCATCGTACGATATTTTAAATACATTAGTAGTTATGTGTTAGCAGTGCCATTGTAATAGAACGTGGAAAGAAGAAGAAAGCTGAGAATAGTCATAGCTACGACTTTGACTTTTCATTTGAATATTATACATGGTATAAGACAAAATATTGCATAAACATGAGATATTTGGATGATATTATAAACATAAACACTCCTGCCTCTTTTTCCATGAATTATACGAAGAGCATTAACAACATTCTTCCTTAAGAGCATTAGAAAACTTTATAAAATGAAGTACATTAACTACATTTCACTTTTAAAATAAATACAAGCATGCTAGGAACGAGGAGATTTTATAATTCCAAAACTCAATTTTTATTTTAAAAACCTTTCGTTATATATATTACACTTTATACGATGTTTTCTAATATACAATTTTATCTTCAATATATTAACGATATTATTGGATTACGGTTTTCATATTCGCTTCTATACAACTACCTTCACTCATAGGTTTATATTGCCACAGGCCAGAGTGATGGAACATAGAATCCTGGACTTCTAGGTAGGTATAAGCTAGAGGATTAAATTAAATTAGATAGGCTTGATTTAACAAAGTAAAAGGAAGTAATCTTCAGTTTCAATATGAGTACTGAATTAGGCCTACATATGAACAGATATGCTTATATCCTTACAGCCGGATTCTTAGCCAGAATATGGAACACTGGACCTCTAGATATGTACAAATTAGATGATAAAATAAAATTAGATAGACTTAGTTTATCAGAGAAAAATAAAATAATCTACAGTTCCAGTATGAGTACTGAATTATGTATGAACACACATTATGATTACGTTGCATTATAGCCAGATTCGTAACCAGAATGTAGAATCCTGGACCCCTAGGTATGTATAAGCTAGAGAATTAAATTAAATTATATAGGCTTCATTTAACGGAGGAAAAATAAAATACTTTCCATCTTCAATACTAAATTACGTATCTACAGATATGTTTTCGTTTTGTTATTGCTAGATTCTTAGGCTGCCCCTACAAACAAACTGTACCTTATCTTTCCTCTGGAGAAATAAACAATAATAAATTCAGCTTTGCTGTACAAGGAAGTCTGAGTAAGAATTAAAACATTCTTTCTCAGACATTAGCAAAGTAAATTTCTACATATCTGTCACTTTATTTCGCAAGTCATTGACTCCAAGAGCTACTGATCTATGAAGCGAAGAAGTAATAAAAATTGAGATGAGAATTACTTCAGTATGAGTAATTATATTTAAACATTACACACAATGAAGAAACAGGTCTCGACCCGCTCGCGCAGCGAGAGAGCTGCAACTGATATGTTCTGTCCTTATCTGTTGTCTCTGTCTTCCACGTCTCGTGCACCGTGCACTGTGTGACAACGTCGAACTGTTTCTAGCACTCAATTGGCTTAGGCCATATGCCTTCTTATTCTGAAACCGCTATAGTTCTTTTAGCTCTCTGATAATTGTATTATTTGTGTCATTGTTTCGTGAAGAATTTTAGATAAGGGCTCAAATAGCCATAGTAGCTGACGCACCCTTTTTAAGCCCTACTACTACTACTACTACTACTACTATTACTAATATCTTGGGAGGCACATATACGCGATTTACGAAGGCGATGCGAAAAATCCTTAAATATATTTCACCTCTTGTCAGGGGTATGCTGGAGTGCAGACCGAACAGTTCGTTTACTCTTGTATCATGTACTTATACATTCAAGGCTTGATTATAGATGTTTTATTTATGATTCAGCAATAAAATCTAAACTTCGAATTTTATACACAGTGCACCATCAAGGTCTGAGACTCGCAACGGTAGTCTTCCGAACTAGTCAGATAGAGAGTCTCTACTGGGAGTCTGGGGAACTGTCTCTGTGCCAGCGACGAAATCTTTTGTTTTGCGCATACGGATTAAAACTGCTCACACAGCCTGGGCACAACACGTTAAAAAATTTCATTCCTCTCCGTTTGCTTACTGTACTGAGAGAACTCACGGTGTCCTCGTCCGTTTTCGTGAAATTCTTTCCGATCTGGACATCACACTGCCAACAGTTATGGGAATTCAATATCCTCCCACTCCGCCGTGGATTATGAGTCGTCCCCTGTTTGATTTATGCCTGAGCCAAAGTTTTAAAACTTTTACACCCTCATTTATTTATCGACAAAATTTTAAAGAATTGCTATCAAAATTCCCCGATTTTAGTCTAATTTTTGCTGATGGATCCTGTATTAATGATTATGTGGGTTGCTCCTTCATCGGAAATAGTCAAACATACATGTTTAATTAATATTTAAGGAGAAAAATTCGCTCCAGCGCCGGGGATCGAACCTGGGTCCTTGGTTCTACGTACCAAGATCTTTGACCACTGAGCTACGTCGAATTCAATCCACAGCACCGGACCGAATTCAGTGTAGCTCAGTGGTCCGAGCACTTGGTACGTAGAACCAAGGACCCGGGTTCGATCCCCGGTGCCGGAGCGAATTTTTCTCCTCAAATATTAATTGTCAGTATTACAGATATTATTATGTAGGACAAATTAATAAAAATATCTTTAATATACAAGTTTAACATGACGTCATATACCAGTGTTTTTATTGTGGAGTTACATGTTGTCTACCGGGCATTATTGTTTTTTAAACTGGGAACCTCGGGGCAGATTTCTTATCTGCTCCGATTCTTTAAGTGCCATTCAATCCCTACAGTCCTTCTACTCTACGACCCTCTTGTTATAAGAACCCAGGCTCTTTTCCACTCACTCCTGTCGACCGGTTCCGAAGTCAGAGTAGTGTGGATCCCTGGCCATGTTGGGATTCCGGGATATGAGGAGGTAGATGCTGCAGCCAAGGACGCAGCATTGAATGGTACACTGGGGTATTATCGTGAGAGGTGGCGAGACGTCTTCAACACTTCGAAACATTTAATTTGGCGGCAATGGGAGGAAGAATGGTCTGCACAACAAGGAAAGCAATTGAGGGGTTGGGTGCAAGAAAGGCACTTCTCTCAAATGCAAGTTTTGAGTAAATTGATGTTGAAAATTCAAACCGTAATAATGTTATTGAATCATCTTTGATAATAATGAGGCTTATGCCATATGGAATATAGTTGTCTTTAGTAACTACTTTCAAACATATTTTGTACCGCATATAAGAAGGAAATACTGAAAGTGAGTAAAATAAAAGACCATGAATCTGCCCCTCTTGCAGAGAACACGTTAAAACCAGTATACGTGAAGTGTTGTGAATAAATCCAAACAAAATAATAATTTTAACCTTTAATACGTTATACCAAATGAAAATATCAAACTTCTCTAACAATTTGTAGCGTTGTGAAAACAAATACAAGCACTGGGCCTTAAGCAAATAAAAACAAAAGACAATGAGTGTGTTACTGTAAACACTAGTATGTTCAAGTATTACAGATGTTCATCTTGATAGTCACTGCCTGAATCAACATCTATGTCATCATGTTCAGTGGCGTCATTTTGAGTATTAGAAATAAAAATGTTCCTATCATACCACTCCCTTTCTTCAGTTGAAAAGAACTTCATAGGGTCTCTAGTTTGTCTAGCTTGCTCTTTTTGATGGACGGTGCTTGAAGTTCACCAAAGTCAAGAAGTTCCAGCTTGTGGTCTTGCCAATACTTGAAGGGCTCAAAGACAGCTGCGTACGATTTAGATGCAGACATTATGCCGAAATGAAAATAGTGTATCCGAACACTCTCTTGGGTTTTAAACTTACTGGTTTTGCTTGTTGGCTGAGCCCTGAATAATGTGTTCAGACCTGTGCCCCAGTCCTTGATGAGACGTGAACCTTCAAATGGACTTGGATTTTTTCGACAGCTAGAAAATATCTTTAGGTATGATTCAGGAGTACAAAGTCTTTCTTGCCATTTTTCACAGTCCCGCAGAGTCCAAAGTTACGGTCGCAAACACAACACGAATGCCCGCATATTGGAAAAATATGCTCAATATGCAAATTCTGCACATAATCAATCTCAAAAACCAAAACACTTTGATCACCACGAGCCAGACTGATGATTCTGTCTTTGAGTTGTGTGTATGCATTGACATTGTTCTTATGAATCTGGTAGTCAGCTTTGCAAGGGTCGTTCAAATGTTTTCTTTGAGTAAAATCTAACATTTAGCGCAGAAGTCACAAGTATCCGTGCGAGGCTGCCGGAATGAGAACTCAGAGTTTTGTGTAAAGTATCGAAGATATGTTGCGTACTTCATCTGAAGTCTCTGTCCAGTCTTTTCACGAAAAAACTCGGAGAATAGATTGAATAATTTCCTGACGTTTAGAACAGGATTATTAAAATAATTTCTCGACGTTGAGGCGGCACACTAGTGTGTAGTTTTGTGTGGAAGCATTGACCAGTGTTCTTGTACTAAATCCAAACTTGGGAGGCAATCTTGTTCAGTCGATTAGAAAGCTTTCTCCTCATGTCAGCAAGTACAGATGATGTGCCGGCACACAGCTTTTGCTGGATGGTTCTCAGTCTCTTAGGACCGCACTGGAAAAGTTCTATCAGAGACTCCCTACAAACTGGATGTTCACGTACTAAATGTATCACTTCATATTTCCAGTTAAAAATCCTAGGAATATTCTTGGGTTTTGTTGTGCATTCTTTCGGCTCTACAGGGATTAATATTGTTGCGAGATACATGTCTTGTTGCCCCTAATCAGCCATGGATAGAAGGTTGCGGAAAAGAGACTTCTGTTCACCAATAGTTACGTGTTTACAACATTGTTTGTTACAGCAGTTGTGGACTCGTTGAAACTACTTCTTTGCTATGACTGTGCCGGTTGTAGCAACATATTGCTTACCTGATGCTCGGTTGACATTTGCTATATTGCTTTTCCACTTACTTTTATCCACACGCTTCTTCAAGCCCTTCCCTTCTCTTCAACAACAGCCACACTGTGCATAGAAGCTGTGGATCCCATCGTAGCACTCGTGACTCTTCCAAATTAGTAAAAAAACGAATCACAAACTGAGCAGCATAACACCAAACAAGTATACCATAACCTCAAGCAACTACTTTACAGCAGGAAACGTCAGTGCCTGCCTGAGTTCATGACAGAGGAAACAGAGCACAGAAATGTGATCTATGCACACCTTTACATTTTGGCTTCTCCTGACCCCTATGATCACAGTATTGAACTACAACTTGGTGATCATATGCATAACAGATCAGAGAACATAATAAAGCGTTTTACTCAAAAAGGGCACATCCTCTAAAATGCCCTTCTTGCACCCAGCCCCTCAATTACGTATGATAAAGGAAAGTGTTCGGGAATGGGATTCATCTAAAAGACCGTCACGACGCAAAGAAGTTTTATTTACCCGGTTGAGGTTTGGCCACAGCCATCTTTTAAATGGTGAACCTCCTCCGGAGTGTGACACGTGTCATGTTCCAATTTCGGTGCAACATGTGTTCTTGCACTGTGGGAAATACGGCCGTGCTCGACGTCAACATGGGCTGGGTCCGACACTGCGTGACACTCTTGAAAACGATTTTAAACTTGTGAACGCAGTTGTAAAGTTTTTACCAAGTACAGGTCTTGACAACGTTATTTAATTTTTATCGATGCGAGGCAACTTATTCCCTAGACTCTCCACATCTAGGGGCTAACTTACATCTGGTGGCGGTTTTAGTAATTGACTTCCTTATATATATACCGTAAAGTGGGGTGACTTTGAACGCCGAGGTGACTTTGAACAGTAAAATAGCGCCCTTCTAAATTAAATGCTGTACCCTATTTCGAAAAAAACTGAACTAATTTATTGACAACTTAAACAGTTTTTTCGCAATTGGGTACAGCATTTAATTTAGAAAGGAGCTAAATTACTGTTCAAAGTCACCTCAGCGTTCAAAGTCACCCCACTTTACGGTACTAATTTAGTTTGTTTGTGCCTTATGATTTTGACAACTATCTTTTAATTTATGTTGATTTTATTTGAGTTATTGTACTCTTTCAATGAAAATTGGTGATCTTCGACAAGGGTTACACCAAATGATGGAGGTGAGGCATTGTTCGTAGGTGCCCATACAGATACCAGTCTGGCTCGTAAATCCAGCTCGGCGAGTGTGATTTGGGATCTAGGCTCGGATGATATATTTCACCTCACATGAATGCTCGTACATTTCAGTATCTGGAATGAGTTTCATCAAAGCAAGTTACAGTAGCAAGAATAATGCTAGATGAATATGCGTGTTTTTATAAAGGTCTGGGCCTTGTTTTTCGTGGTTTTCTAAAATGTTGTGACATGTTTTTCCCTTGCCAAGACAAATTTCTACAACATCTCAGCATTAAATAAAAAATAGTTTTAAAACTTGACCCTTATGCTCTAAAGTACAACTCATGGAGCAAACTAAATCATTGTGAAGGGTTTACTAGGACACTTTCGTATTCATTTTATTTTTTAAGGATACCTTAGGTCTGAATTAAAAGCAAGAAAAATATATGTAAAGAGTCAACTTATCTTAGCTTATAAATTAACGTGGGAGATGCATGTACAGTGAAACCTGCCTTTGCGGTCACTTCATTTAAACGGCCACCTGGGCAAAAGGCCAATTTTGTCTGGAACAAATTGGATTTTCCATAGGATCAATACAAATTCTCTCTTTATTTAGCGGCCACCTCATGCGCCGGCCAGCGTCCGGGGTATATTTGGATTGGAACCTGACTATAACGGTCATTGTCCAACAAAAAATATTTTCACGGATACTGTCTGACCTATTTTTTCGATGGTTAGAGGACAATATCACGAGGACAATAGCTAAGTGAACAACAGTACACCCTCCATATCTTGGGGTTAGTTGCTTACTGTTTCATGACTCTTTGGTCACTTTCCATTCCGACCCTGCACAGCTGTAAATTCTTACTCGTTTTTAAGGAATTGAAAGACGGACTTTTTCTATCGAAAATCTCACAGTGTGTTTTAGATCAGTAGTTAACCATTCGAATTTTTAAATTTTTTTTCTCTTCTTTCTATCTTTCTGTATTTGGACCAGCTTTTACGAATTTTTCTCCTTATCATTCAGTTGATTCAGAGGAACTGTGAAGTTAGTTTGATAGAGAAATCATGTCTAACAATAAATCTAGAGTGTGTTAAGTTTAGAGGTGAGACGAAAAATGATTGAAGAAAGTGAGAAGAGAACATCTGCGAGAAAAAGTGCACATATATTCAAATGTGGAAGGACACAAATAAACGCTATAATTAAGGATACAGATGAAATATTAAAAGAACAGCAGAAAAATATGTGTGGTGGCCAAAGAAGGAAGAGAGAATCTGTGTTCAGTAATGTGAATGATTTCGTTTACGAATGGTTCAAGTGTGCGAGGGCGAAGAAATTGCCAGTAAGTGGGCCTATGATTCAAGACAAAGTTCTTGAAATTGCCAAAGAATTCAATGTAAGCAATTTTGTTGCTAGTAATGCGTGGTTGGAGTGCTTTAGAAAACGGCATAACATTGCATTTCGTTCTGTGTCTGGTGAAGGAGGTGACATTGCAACCAATGTTATTGAGAATGGAAAAAATAGACTGCCTTCAATTCTTGCGGGATATGAACTCAGAGATATTTACAATGTTGACGAAACAAGTTTTTTTTTTTTTTTCCATGGCCCTCCCTAACATAACTTTAAGTTTTAAGAAAAAAGAGTGTAAAGAGGGAAAGTTGGCAAAAGACCCTGCTCTATTGTTGTAATGCTGCAGGAGAAAAAGAACCATTCATTGAAACCGAGATGTTTGAAAAATGTTGACATGGGCTTATTGGGGGTGAAATCATTGTTTGAGAATTAGCTATGCGATTTCTATTTCAAGATTAAACGACAAAATTGCAATGTGATCCGTGAAATTGGTTTCTTCCCCCAAATACGACATGACACCTCCAGCCCCTTGTTCAAGATATTATCTAGTCATTTAAACTGAGGTACCGCAAGCGAGTTTTGAAAAGGCTAGTTGCAAGAATGGAAGACGCTGACATTAAAATGCACGATTGTTATACTGTACGTGCACAGTACAAAAAAAGTAAATGAAATTCAGTATTCTCTCATAAAAAACCGCAACCTTAATCAAGCGGCCACCTGATAAAACGGCCATTTCACAAGGTAACTTCAGATGACCGCTTTAGACAGGTTTCACTGTACGTAATTTGAGAAGGTGTTGTGAAAAATCCTTAAATATTTTACGCCTTTTGTCAGGGGTTCGCTGGGGTGCAGACTGCATAGTGCTTTTACATCTTTATCGTGCTCTTATCCGGTCAAAGCTGGATATGGCTGTTTTATTTATGGCTCAGCAAATAAATCCAAGTTACGTCTTTTAGAAACTATCCATCATCATGGGATACGACTCACTCCAGGGGCTTTCCAAACGAGTCAGATAGAGAGCCTGTATCGGCGATGTAATGTGTTGTTGTGTTCGTATGCTGTTAAGCTCCACTCACAGCCTGAGCACAATTCTTACGACTCATTACATCATTCACCTCTTTACTGCCGATACAGCAAAATCCACGGAGACTTCATTCAGCAGGTGTCCAATTTCGTGAACTGCTCTCTGAGTTTGACATCCATCTGCCATCAGTTTGCACACTGGAATATACCACCACTGCACCGTGGATTATGCAACTTCCCATGTTCGATGTAAGTCTGAGCCAGAGATTTGGGAATTTTACACCATCTTTTGTTTATACACTTCGTTTTAGTGAACTTTTATCACAGTTTTCAAATTATTGTTTAGTTTTTACTGACGGATGCTGGTTAAATGATTGTGTTGGTTGTTCCTTCATTGCAAATGGACAGATATTTAAATACAAACTTAGCCAATATTCCAGTGTTTTTACCCCTGAACTATATGCTTTTTACAGAGCTTTATTGTTTTTAATTAGACAACACCAGGGCAGAGTCCTTATCTGCTCTGACTCTTTAAGTGCCATTCAGTCCCTGCAGTCTTTCAATTCTGGTGATCGCTTGTGCTAAGAACCCAAGAGCTTTTCCATTCTCTCCTAAGCTCAGATTCTGAGATTGGAGTAGTGTGGATTCTGGGTCATGTTGGAATTTCAGATAATGTGGCTGCAGATGCTGCAGTTAGGGACGGTGCTACGAATGCTTCTCAGGTTTACTGATGCGGGAAGTGGCAAGACATACAATATAGAATATGGTGGCAATGGGAAGGAGAACGTTCTACACTAGAGGGAAACAAATTACGAAGTGCCCAGAATACTGTCCGCGTTTTGGTTCGTCATGACACGAGAAAATTTCACTGACTCAATTGAAGATTGGCCACTGTTGTTGTGACACATGACTATCTCGTACTGGTGCGTCACAACCGGAGTGTGAAATTGCCATGTTCCAGTTATAGTCGAACATATTTTATTGCATTGTAGGAAGTATGATCGTGTCCATCGACAGTACACAATTCACCGGAATCTACATGACGCTGTTGGAAACGATTTTGATTGTGCAAATTCAGTTCTCAGGTTTTCTTCAAGCACAGGACTTGACAGTGTGATTTAGTTTTATTTACCTGTTATTGCTTACCTCTGGAGCTTCTACATCCGGAGGTTACTTTTGTTGTTTAATACTTGTTTTACTAAAACTTGACATTTCTGACTTTTACATCCCAATGTTTTATAGAATTTTATTATTTACTAGCCGTACCCGTGCGCTCCGCTGCACCCGTTAGAAATAAATGTAAAGTAATTACATAATTAAAATAGGACATTTGATCCAGGGAACATTCGTGTTTGATAGAAGGATAAATCGTTTATTATGTTACTTAATTTAAATTTAGTTAAAAAATTAAAATGCGATCATTTTGATCCAGAGACCACTCATTTGATCATAAAAATTAGTTTAGGAAATACAGGAAACGAATGTACAGAATAGCCTATCAAGTTTTCTGTGCATAAGAATCTATTTTAATCTTACCTGTCCTCGATTCACTCAGAAGTTACTGTGATAACATTATAGCATTATGTCCATCTAGAGAAACTACACTTTCCAATGGTGAATTAATAATTAATTATACAAATCGGTTAATTTAGCTTCCGATATTACTTCATAGAAACGCAGAAACATTATCTGTAGGCTATCTTTCATAGCTTTCGATTGTTGCTGTCTAAGGCCCCTTATAGACGAACTCATTTGTTTTTTAATTCATTACACGGCCTTAGATGGCAGTTATTTTAATTTTAAAACTCATTTATCTCATTAAATATCAGTCCTATCAAAATTTTTCAAAGAATAGAACTTATCAGAAATGATTTTTAAAGAAATGTTTGTTATGTAACATTTTTCATAAAAATCAATAATAAGCGAGATATTTCGATTTATTTAATTCAGGCCCCCTTATAACCCCCCTTTTAATTAATGTATTTTGAATGCCATATAGCCTGTTACCTAAGTTACAACGAACTTAATTTATATTCCAATTTTCATCGAAATCCGTTCAGCCATTATCACGTGAAAAGGTAACAAACATACAGACAGACAGACATACAAACAAAAATGTCAAAAAAGCGATTTTCGGTTTCAGGGTGGTTAATTATATATGTTAGGACCAATTATTTTTGGAAAATCGAAAATTACCAGAAAAATTTTGGCTACAGATTTATTATTAGTATAGATAAATCGCCAGACAATTTCTTTCTGGTGGTATTTGTTTGATTATTTTATTGTTGCTTTTTAAACTATGTCTGTGCTTTAAGAATTGTTTATTTTTGTGATATTTTGCTAATCATCTTGTTTGTAATGCATTTGTGTACTTCTTTTAATGTGACAACCTTTTTAGTTCGTGTTTGCTCTCAGGTTATGTATTCGTTGGGGGGCAAATGGACATAGCCACTGACGTTCCCTTTTAAACCACATTAAATATTCGCGCTTTATGACATGAGTAGAGTAAGTTACCGCACTAGTCGTTAGATCTGATAGTGGGAGATGAGGAGGACGCACGTGTAACTGTGGTTTCCTCCGTGAATTATGTCCTCCAAGAACTGTCTTCTGTTTCTGAATCAAGTTTCTACTTCAGCTCCGTGGGATTTGACATGAAACTTGATGCACTGTTTCTGTAACCTTGTACAATTTCTGCATTACATTCGCAGGAAGAGTTGTGTGACCTGAACACAGTCGAGGTCGAGCTGAAGCTTGAAGATGCAGCAGAGGAGGATCACATTCTGCCCGATAGGTGAGTGTGGCGCTTACAACATTAATTCGCTGTGTTACGTCATAGGATGGTTTGGCCATGTATTAAGAATCAGTGGGTAAAACATATTGACGCTAGGTACGTCATAATTGGAACTGCTACTGTTAGTGCAACTTTTTTAACCGTCATTTGTTGAAGATCATGCTGTCCACTGCTCTAGAGTAACTGTTAACCTGCGTGACCGTGATATGAGCGGGTCCGAGTTCAAATCCCGGTCGGGGCAAGTTACCTGGTTGAGGTTTTTTCCGGGGTTTTCCCTCAACCTCTTAATAGCAAATGCTGGGTAACTTTCGGCGCTGGACCCTGGACTCATTTCACCGGCATTATCACCCTCATCTCACTCAGACGCTACATAACGAGAGCAGTTGATAAAGTGTAGTAAAATCAACTTTTGTCTTCCAGCGTATTCTGCTGTTCCTCTCTTTTGGTTTCTATTTATCAAATCGCATCTGAATTACTTTACCACTTTTGTTACAAAGTCTTGTTCAGTCCATATCCCCAAGTGTTGTCCTGGTCATAGTGATTATTATAGTTAGTGGGACTGTAACTGGTTTTCAATTTTTCCTTTGTTTTATGCACTTATTATTTATTATGTATGATTAGTCCTGGATTAATAAATTTTAATAAATGTTTTAGTAAAGTTAGCGAGACTGCAGAGATGACTTTCCCTCATATTAACATATAATTTTCTTAATTACTTCCTCATATCGAGCACCTTTTGGTTCGATCATGTTTGAAAAGTACTAACTCAATTTTGACAACATGAATATTTTGATGCATTTCGTAATTTTTCTGTAATTAATAGACGATTAAACAAATTAGTTACATTCCAGGGGTAATGCTTAAATACAACACAAATATAAGAGCAGTTATAAGCGATTTGAACAGTTGTGTTCGATTATCTGGGTACTGAAAAATATGCCTTTCAATAAAGACCGATTCTTTTTTTTTTCTCTCGAGTTGCGAAGAGTGTTAATGCTTACTTTACTAATCTCATAAGCGTCACCAAACTATCCACAAAGCGCAAGTATTGTGTTTAAATTTGTAATATGTTGTTATTTTAATTATTTTGTATATTTGCAACATATGACCACAACTAAAGCGTAGTGTGTTGTGTATCAAATCAAATACTACCAACTTATTGTCTGGATGTAGAACTATCCATTTCATTAGTCAATGTGTTATGTATCTTAATGGTCAAGGTGGGTTCCTCCAATGTGGTGATCAGGAGGTGCAAAGGTGGCTCTCGTCCTCTTCTTTTCGTCCATTTTTCGATTTACCACCACCCAGCCCTTTTCGTTCTCTCGTCTTTTTCATCACTATATTTCTCTCCGCTGGCCACCATTGCATGCGGAACCCCAACCACATCATCACAGTCATTTTCACCTCTGCATCCCCGCTGTTAGTTTTTGCCATGTCCACCACCTTCACAGGATTTGTTAAGGGTGCCTGATGAGGCTTCATTCTTCTTCCCCTTACAGTTATTATATCCATTCTTAGGTTAAGGTTCTTAGGTTTATAACTCCCGTCTCACCAGCGGGGATCTTTCCTATCTTCATGGTCCTGTCCCACGGTTTCGTGCGCGACTTCCCAATTGTGTGGCCTGACAGGTCGCCCAGCAACGAAGCAATAGTGGACCCTTCATACTGCCCCTATATGCAAGTCTAGGTGCGGAGCCCGGACCAGACGTCAAGTACACTCACGTAGAGCCCCAATGGGGGCCCAGGCGATTTAGACGCCCCGGTGACCAACTCTGCTTGCTGGGCCGGATATATTGCTCTGACGTGTTACTGCTGACGAAAGGGTTACGCGATGTAATCAACCACAAGTCCACTGAAGCTTTGCGATCTCGGATTATTCGGCTTCAGATGGTCGGGCGAGCTTTTTACGAGTCGGGTTGTGGAAGCTGGATAGTCCTGGGATTGTTCAACGTAGAGTGGGGAGCCACGGGCGGTTATTCCCGTGGTAGGGGCATAAAATTGCGTATCGCCTCTGGTGTACGACTTGCCGTTAGGTGTTTAATGCCCAGTTTGAAGGGTAACTTGCGTGAAGTGGGTTGCTGGGATCGGGCTGTGGGGGGGGGGGGGATCCCCATGGGCGACACAGACCGCGAAGGTGTATACAAATTAAATTGTCAGTTCCCAGACTGCAACGCCACATATATAGGTCAAACGCATGGTACTAAGAAGAGAAGGTTAAGGCGTGCACATTTCCTCCTAAACGCGTGACGTCATTTGGAACACATGTGGCTGATATTGTGGCTGCCGAGGCAACGAAGCATTCGGCGGTGCTATTCATATGAGGGCAGATGATTCGGTTTGTGCCAAGCAATTAACTTCGAACTGTTATGTCGCATTGCTCAGTGTTTGGTTGTAACAATGGAAGGAGGAATACTGTGGGCAAAGAAGGTGTTAAGTTTTTTCGTTTCCCTAGAGACGAAGACTTTGCCAAAAGGTGGACATTTTTGTGCAAGAGAGCAGATAAAATTAACTTCAAAACAGGTAATGGAAACAAAATAATTAGGATATTGATTCAATTGTACGGTTTCCTTTGCATTCCGAACTTAAGAATTAATTCTGTTTCAGCTCGAATATGTTCCGTTCATTTTGACGAGGATTCATACTATAAGGGGTTGCGGGAAAAACTTCTAAAGTACTCCCCCATTAAAGTGAGAAAATTAAAGAAAAATGCGCTTCCTACTTTGAATCTTCCGACAACTTCAGTCATCAAAAACACTGACGGGAACTGTGTTAACAAGCCAACCAACCAAAGTAAGATATTCTAATAAACATACATTTAATTTAAAAGTTGATTGTAAGCAGAAAGTACACACAAATATTTTTGTTTTTAAAAAACTTTATACTGTATAGTATTTTGTCATATTTAGCTAAGGCAACAAAACATTCACTTTCCCCTTCTATTTTTTCTTTATTTCGTCACAAGCTGCAGTTTATTTTCAATGCAATGATAAGTAATACATTCAAATTGTTAAAACAGTGTAATGAAATATTGTTTACGTATTTTTAATTAGTAATTAGGCCTGCATAGTTTTCAGCGCACTTCCAAATTATATAGTCTGCTTTTCTTTTATTTCAGACCATCCTCAAATGCACAGCTAAGTGACACAAATTATTAATCTGTTTCATGAAAAGAACTTCAATCATTTTCTCAGGAAACAGTTAAACAATTGCAGGAGCGAGTCCAGCAGCTTGAAGCTAAATTAAGCGAAGTTTTGGTCAAGTCTGAAATGATTGAAAAAGAAAAATGTTCATTAAGGGAGCAACTAGAAGCAGCCAGTTCAAATCAAAACGAGATAAAAAAAGTACTCTCCAATTTTTTTACTCTGGGTCAAACAGTTGCGTCTTAGGGAGAAAAAGAAAAGTTCATTGGTCAGCAGAAGACATCGCTTCCGCAATTTCATTGAAATGTGTTAGTGCAAAGGCATACCGATATTTATTTTACGCAATCAACTTAAATATCCGTTACCGGACATAAGCACTTTAAGGAAATGGGTCCAAAATTTTAATTGTGATAATGGAATTTTGAATATTGTTATTTCCTTAATGAAAGCAAAAGGTAAAGATTCAAACAAGTTTAAAAAAACAACAGTTATTTCGTTTGATGAAATGAAAATAAATAATACAATTTGTGTAGATAGAAAACCAGGTCAGATAGTAGGTCCTCATAAATATGCACAGGCTATCAAGGCTCGTGGCTTATTTGGTAATTGGAAGCAGCCGATTTATTATAGTTTTGATCAGCCGATGACTGAAAACATTCTTTATGATGTTATCATAAGGCTTGAAGAAAGTGGGTTTCATACGGTAGCTGTTGTAAGTGACATTGGTGGGACGAATAGAGCACTGTGGAAAAAACTGGGCGTAAATTCTGAAAACACGCACTTTCTCAACCCGTATGACAACACCACAAAAGTGTTTGTATTCGCCGATATTCCACATCTCCTGAAATTAGTAAGAAACCATTTCTTAGACAAACGCTTCATTACTTCCAGTGGTGACATTATAGACAAAAGTTTTGTGCAACAACTGATTGATAAATCAACATCTGAACTTACAATGCTGCCCAAGCTTTCACGAAAACATTTGGTTGTAGTAGGGTCTGAAAGGCAAAAGGTAAAAGCAGCAGCACAACTATTTTCTAATACTGTTTCAAAAGCTCTAATTTATGCAAAGGAAAATAATCTCATTATTGGTGACGCCATTCCCACAGCAAATTTTATTAAATTTGTTAACGATTGGTTCGATGTTTTTAATTCGACTGTACCTTTAAAAGCATACGGTGTGCACAAAGATGAGCAAGACAGTATCTTAGATAAAGTGAACGACATAATAGAAACGATAAGAGCCAGGGGACTTAGAATGAAATTACCATTTCAGCAGGGTATTCTTATGAGTATCAAATCCCTAAAAGACTTTCTTTGAATATCTAAGCCAAGAATATACAGTCCGCTACTTAACCACTGTCAAATTAAACCAAGATGTACTGGAGTGCTTTTTTTCTTACATAAGAGGCATGGGACATCAAAACACCCATCCAACACCTGTAGAATTTAAATATCGAATGAGAAATTACGTGATGGGCAAACATTCGGTAGCAGTTTTCTCCACAAAATGTAATGTAGACGAAAGAGTTGAGGAAACCTGTTTAGTTACAGATTTAAAAGAATGTTCTTCACACCAGGAAGGGTAAATGAAAATGTATTGCTTGGCAAAGAGCTCAGACTTACCATTAGCTTAGGATCAGCTGCAATAGATGAAACTACTTCTGATGTAGAGGATATCCCCGAACTCTGTGATTCACAAATTTTTAGCGGTGACATAGTAAGTCGAGAAGGCCTGAATTATCTCGCATGTTATTAGCCCATCAATTGAGAGGAAAGCATCCCGAACTTTGCGAAATTAATCCCACTAAAGAGAACATTTGGACTGATTCCCTTTCCAGAGGGAATTTAACGAAAGCCTCACAGAACTTTGTAAATGCTAAGATAGTAGGTGAGAACATTTTCAAAGACATTCATGGCACTTATTATTGTAAGTCACAAAATATTTTCAATATCGTGATAGACAAAATAATGGAAGCAGTTGATGAAAAAATACCGTGCAAAGCTGTCAGCTGTTTTGTTACAACAAGGACATACGTACGAGTGCGGCATCTTAATAGGGTAGCACAAAATCTGGATGACGAGAAATGAAGAAAGAGAAATAAGATGAGCAAAATTATCAAGTAAATGTACAGTTGAAGACCTGCCGGGAATAAGGATGTAACCAACAAAACTATAATTTTTCAGATGAAAGAAAAAATACTTTCAGGTGCATATTTTATTGTAATTGCTAGCAAAACAATTCGACTAATCAAGCATACAAGTGTATTCCGTTATTGAATGCAATAATTAATTGTTATAAATACGAAATCCTCAAAATAACTCTTCCCACCTAAATCACGTATTTCAATGATTTGATGTTACATCGTTCTTCCTGGGAGGTCTTCAAATATGGAGCAGTTTTCTAAATGCAGTATAGTATGTTGGAGTTTGTAAACTGAAAATATAAAAGAATGTATAGTAGCAATGTTCATTATATATATTAACTTAATGTTTAATATTTAAAGTTTGGTGCAACACTATTTCTTCCTTATTAAACAATTTCATATTCTTTAATTGTTTTGAGAATGTATTTATTTATCTTGACCGACATCTCTCAATAGCATTCCTTCCGCTGCAGAACCAAGCAGGACAATGACATCATCAGATGTCTTTTATTACTTGATCCCGAAACGATAACTCATGTTGTGACGATTGCAGCAAGCGGTCTCGCTTGCAATGCGCAGAAGCTGGCCAAACTGAGCATCGGTATGCCTGCCCCCTGGGTCAAACGGGCCGAAATTTCAATATAAGATACGAAGAACATAGAAATATCTGCCATGAAGTCTCTCATTCTGCTTTCGGTGAACACATATACAATAATCAACATTATTTTAGACATTAACTCAGAATGGAAATTTTACATACTAATAGGAAAGGTAAATTATTAAATATTCTGGCATCTATTGAAATATACAAAGACAAATTCATTAACTGTCATAATTTGAATGAAATAGCAATTTACGAAAAAAACATTCTCTTTGATCTTTATATTCCTTCCGATTTGAATAGTAAAAGACTAATGTAGTATCAGTCAATGTCATTTCTGTCCTTTCCCTCAACTCAGTTAGTGTCCTTTAAGCCAAGCAACAACGCGGTTCGATCACCGGAACCATCTGGTGAGTCTTTCATCCAAGTCACAATATTGTCCATTAATTTTTTATTTATTTATTTTTTTAAATGTGAACTGTGTAAACTTATCATAAGAATGTACATACATCATAAGATGTTAACTCTTTTAAATGTCTCTTCTACTATCACTTTTTTATTTAATTCATTATACTTTTTTATAATCCCTTATATTATTTTTAATTACCATATGCATATATATAGAAGACATAATAATAGTGATTATAAATTATTATATCATATTTTAACTTTTCCAGTTATTGAAAGACTTTTATAAAATATTACAATTCAGATATCTTATATTTTTCCATTTATTATTAATTTTGAAATATAATTAAAAATGAGATTAATTACAATTGTTTTCGTTTTGCAGTCGTGGTAAATAGTCACTGAAGATAGAGAAGCATCTCCGAAACATGTCTGACTATAACTAATATCTTTAACAATCTTATTGTATTGATTAGTGTTCATACAACTGTAACATATCACCGTTAATGTATTTCATCAAATCTATGAACACTGTATTATTGACCTGACATGTGTGTTTTATCTTTGAATATAAATAACGTATCTTAATGTTCTGGTATAGCTATGCTTCCCAAGCTTGACAATGACAAAAGTAGAAGGCAGGCATGGATCATTGTGGTGAACACGATCTAGTGGCTATCAGAGTCTTATAATATGTCTAAGTAATTTTGATTGAAAAACAGGGAACACTTCTTTATCTTGTGGTACTGTCCTGTTTTGTAGCTATTTCTTCTTCTGGTGCGGTACTGAATGACCACAAAATTTGCCTTAATTCAATATCTTGTAGTACAAATACTCAGGGATGCAGTTTCTAATTATAATTCAAGGGAATTCAAACTGGAAGTTCTGGATAGTGTAACTATTATTATTATTATTATTATTATTATTATTATTATTATTGGTATTGGTGTTTTATTTTTGTCATATATGATCAGTTTCTTCACTTAGATATTGCTTCATTACATACCCCATATCTATCACTTTTTCGAGTTTTGTGGTGCTTTTAAATTTTTTTTCTGCTTCTATGATTATCACAATGAAGTATTCTTCTTCAGCCTCCAGTTCGGACTAAATCACAAAACAAATCCGCGTAATATTCAACTTTTTCCGTACTAGATTGAATATTAATAATCCTCTCAGCAATATTGTACACGCCATGTAAATGACACATAGTGAATGTCCTTCACGAATGCCATTCTTAGTGTCTTCAAAGTCCGAGGAAACTTCTTATTCATTATCTGTTAAGAATGTATTATGTACAGAAAGGTGACGTGTTCAGGGAAAGTGTTTTATTTTATTATCTGAATTGTTCTTTTTTTTTTATACTTGTAGTAGTTCCTTTGTGAAAGCCAGTCATTGATATTTGAATGCCACTGTACATTCTGTACCGAGGAATGATTCTTTATCCCAATTACCATGTTGTTAATCTCTCAATGATTATTGGTAATTTTCAAATAAATTGTATTTCGTTTTCTTAGAGTTGCAATCGTCGATATTTCGGATCTCCGTTCTTGGCAAATCATTAATCTGACAAATTTATTGATGTACAGAAAACCATTCCATTGTTTTTGATGCTGTATTGCTTGAATGTCATACATGCTGCTGTTATGTTGAATACCGTCCAAGTTCTGGTCAGATGTTATTGCTTTACATTTTATGCACGTGTCAACGATTAATGTTTATGATGTATATTCACTGACGTCATATTTTTATGACAGTGTTCCATACAGCTGTGATAGCGCTGCGTCATCAGATTGCGAAGATATTGCACGTGACGTCCACCTGACTGCCAAGTCGGTTGATGCAGACGAGACGCGATTCAAATGCGATGTTTGCGGCAAGTGTCTTTCCACTGCGGGCAATCTGAAGAGACACGTGTTGAAGCACACCGGCGAGAAGCCGTTCAAGTGCGATACCTGCGGGAAGTGCTTCACGCAGCAGGGACATCTGAAAGATCACTCGCGTCTGCACACGGGCGACAAGCCCTTCAAGTGCGAGGTGTGCGGGATGTGCTTCTCGCATTCGGGGACTTTGAGTAAACACGAGCGCCAGCACAGGGGCGAGAAACCTTACAAGTGTGAAGTGTGTGGTAAATGTTTCTCGCAGCTGTTTAATTTGAAGACGCACGAACGCTCCCACACGGGCGAGAAACCATTTAAGTGCGATACTTGTGGATTGTGTTTCTCGTGCTCTGCCTCCTTAATCAAGCATGATCGCTTGCATACTGGCGAGAAGCCGTACCAATGTGATATTTGTGGGAAGAGTTTCTCGCAGCCGACTAACCTTAAGAGGCACGGACTGCTGCATACTGGTGAGAAACCATTCAAATGCCAATTTTGCGGAAAATGTTTCTCGCATCAGAGTAATCTGAAGAGCCATTCACGCCAGCATACCGGCGAGAAACCTTACGAGTGCGGTGTCTGTGGCAAGTGCTTCTCGCAGTCGGGCAATCTAAGAGTGCATGAGCGTCAGCATACCGCTGATAATTATCCAGAAAATGCGGTGTGCGTGGAAAATGTTTCTTCTGTAGATGGAGTATAAAATCTCATTTACTTACACCTTTTAGAGAACACGGAGGTTCGTCGCCCGCCATCGTTCCCTATCCTCAGCATGATAAATCCGGTCACCCCAAAGGTCTTTTTCCCCTGTGGCTTTCCAGCTAACATTTCCATTTTTGGATTTGCCCTTACGTACTACATGCCCTGCCCATCTCCATTGTTTGGATCTAGTGTTCCTAGTTATTTCAGGCGAAGAATATAATAGATACAGTTCTGCATTGTGTAACTTTCTCCATTCTCCTGTAACTTCGTCCCTCTTAGCCCCAAATATTTTCCTAAGCACCTTATTCTCTAATATACTTAACCTCTGTTCTTTTGTGAAATTGAGAGTTCAAGTTTCACAACCATACTGTAACATGTAACTGTTTTATAAATGCTAACTTTTAGTTTATTAATTTTATTTTATTGACCTATACTGCATTTGTGACGTTTGTGGAAAGTACGTCTCGCAGGCGACGAGCAAAAAATTCGAAGAATGCCACAATTCCACCATTGTGCCAATAAGGATTGGATGTAGAATGAGATTTTGATAACAGAATAACCTAAAAAACTAAGAAGACTAGTATCACCATCATCATCTTCCTAACAAGTAAGAAGACTAGTATAAAGGTGGGAAACTATTTAAACATATCTGTGAAAAATGCTTCGTCATGAAAGTGTTATCAACATTTAAAATTCGATGATTGATTGATTGATTGATTGATTGATACAGTGTAAGTAAATGAATATACACGTCATTATAAATACAACAATATAGATTAAAATACATTATTGATTAACAGTACAATATACATTAAAATTACATTTTTAGTATTGGTATATCAAGTAATATTACATCCAGTATAATTGAATCAGTCATTGCAGAAAGGGGATAAGTCATGAAAAACGCGAAAGTGAGTTAAGAGTGCCATTGCTTTCTCCAGACCTAGACACAGATTTCCATACAGAAATGGGACAAATTTGCTCATTCTCAACGCAAAACAGAGTACCATAAGCAGTGCAGTCATTGCAGAAAGGGGACAAGTCAGCGACTTACCTTCTTTCTGCACTGACTGACGACGTGACGCAACTGAGTGCTGCGGATCTAATAAGTTACACGCCCATCAGCTGATCAGGAAAATGATAGATAAGCTAGAAGCAGTAAGTGACCCAGGGGAAGAAAACTGTGTTATTAGTGGTAAACGTAAACGCAATGAAATTAACTACCGCAGAAATGTAAATAAGAAAAATAAAATGGAGGCACTGGAACGTCAATTCCATTGGGAAGTCTGTAGCAGCCCGTATGACAGGAGAACAATATGGGTAAGAAACTAGGGTAAACCATACAGTTATTGGCCACTTAAGGAAAGTTTTATGTTTGAAAGTCGAGGACTTCAATGCATTATATTGTAAGAAGGAACTGTTTGTGTATCTGTAATTGTCAATTATTTCTTTATTCAAATCACTGTTACACAAATGGATTCAATAATACTGTGTGATACTAGTGACCAAATAAAATTAATATGTATGAAATTATAGTTATTGGCCACTTCTTGACAGTTATTGGCCACTGACTGTGTAGTTATTGGCTACTTCACAATTATCAACTATAACATACATTTATTTTTGTTTTGGTTGCAAATATTATTTTAAACTGTTGCTATTATTTCTATTAGTTATTTACACATGCATTGCACTACCCTAACACCATTTTCATGTAAAATATAAATCCACATGTCTCTTTGCTCTATAGGCCCTTATTTATATGTTGCTGGTTTATCAAGTTCTTCAAGGTAATCATCATCCTCCAAACTATCCTTAAGGTCCATACTGTTATGTGAATCTTCTCCTTTATAAAAATGAGTGACATAGGGAGATATGACCATCTTTTTCAGGAATGTGTTGTCTGTGTTTACGTGAAATATAATTTACATAAAATACTTTTTTACAATCTTCACATCAAATTTCACTGAAAGCTTCTTGCAAATGTCACAAATTGGACTTGTTTCATTTTGCAATTCTCTGAAAAGTGTTCGTTTTGTCATTTGTGTTTTCTCTTTTATTTCTTTCGCAACTTCACGTTTTCTCTTTTTTTTTTCTTTTCTTGGACAACTTTCTGTGCATATCCTGGTAGCTCTGTGATATTATCGAAAACGGCAATCTTTCTACATCATATTTGCCTTCTCTTTTAGGTGTCTCTGGCCACACCAGAGACTTTCCGATTGATATATTCTTGACTCTTTCGAGCATGGAAGGATTTTCCTTACTTATGTTCTTTTTACTTCGTTATTTAACGATGCTCTATCAACTACGAGGTTATTTATCGTCGATGGGATTGGTGATAGCGAGATGATATTTGGCGAGATGAGGACGAGGATTCCCCATTGATTACCTGACATTTCCCTTACAGTTGGGGAAAACCTCGGAAAAAACCCGCGCCCGAACGCAACTCCAGATCGGCAGGCAAGCGTCTTAACTGACCGAGCTACGCCGGTGGCTCTCTCATATGTTACCACAATCAGAATGTTTACTACTGCAACCTGCATTCACACTTGTTTATGTACTGTATTGTCATGGGGAGTCGGCCTCTGGCATAGTTCAGTCGGCAGGGGCACTTGCCTGCCGATCCAGACTTGTGCCCTGGCGTGGGTTCGTTCACGCTTGAGATGATCATTTGGTTGAGTTTTTCCGCAAACTGTAAGGAAAATGTGAGGTAAACTATGGCGAATCCTGGGCCTCATCTCGTCAAATACCATCTCGATATCACCAATCACATCGACGCTGAATAACATAGTAGTTGATACAGCGTTGTTAAATAGCCAACAAAAAATACGAAATATAAAAAATTGTCATGGAGAGTCAGATTCCGGGGTTCATCTCTTGCATTTTATAATAGGTGTAATTGTCAGTATTGTCAGCCAAAACTTCTTATTGAGTACAGGGTTGTTTCCGATCTCTGATAACGAATTTGAATGACGTCATGTGAGTCAGGAATCACACCGACAGCTGAATTGCAGCGAGAGGTGACAGACCAGTAGGGAGTGATTTCATAATCAGAGTGCACGGTGTATCACAGTAGCAACGCCGAAGAAAATTTAACCTTTCTGGGAGGTGTACATAACTCTTTCCGATGCCAAGTAGCCTACAGTTGCATGAAAATCATAGGAGCCTGCAAAAAACGTGGTTTCATTATTTCCAAAAAAAGACATCTTATGTGTACTTAATAAGACTGGCAAAGCTCGGATGGGATTAATTCCAGAGTGGAAAAAGCAAGCAAATCCAGCCCCCGTCATAAGTCGCCGCATCCCACGAGATATAAATTAATTCCATTCGAGCTTTACCAATCGTATTAAGTATACAGAAGATGGCTTTCTTGGAAATAACGAAACCTCGTTTATTGCAAGCTTCTTTTATTTTCACTTACGGTAACTGTATTTGGCATCGGAAAGAGTTATGTACCCCTCCCAAAAAGGCTCGATTTTCTTGGGAATTTCTGCTGAGAGTCGCCGTGCACTCTGACTATAAGATCACTCACTACTGGTCTGTTACCTCGCGCCACAATTCAGCTCTCGTGTGACTCCTGACGCACATGATGTCATTCAGATTCGTTTCAGAGATCGGAAACAACCCTGCAGACTTCTCTGCAACCAATGTTCGATATGAAATGACATTTTCAGAACACTCATTATCAATTTCCTCCTAAGCTATAAGATTCAAATCACCTTTCCGTTTAGCATTCTTTATTTTGATTTTTAGGGTAGCCTTATGAACACCGTACTTTTTAGCAATGACTCTTAAGTGAAGTCCTGAGAGTTTCCAATTCTTCCAATGTTACCTTCATCGCCTTTGGCTTATAGTCAGCCTATTTTTCAATCTTAAAAATAATCTAACCAGGGTATAAAATAAATAAGAATAGTTATTGGCCACCCATTAGAACAGTTATTGGCCACGTGGCTAATAACTATGTACACATTTAATGAACTCAAAATAAGAATACTAGTGAAATAGTGGCATTTAATAAGTTAAATGACGGAAAATAATTGATTTTTTAAAATTATTTTAAAATTACAGTTATTGGCCGGGATGGCCAGAAACTGAAAAATGCGTTATAATTAAACAGTTATTAGCCAGTAATTTTTCAAAATTTAGGGATTGTATTTTATTACGTTTTATAAGTGTAAAGTCAAAATCGAGATGTACTTACCTCATAATTGGAATAATAATGAATAACAGTTAAAAGAAACAGTAATTATTACGACTCAACCACAACACAGTTCTTAAGAATTTCACAAGAAACCAAAGCCTGGGAACGTATGTTTTGCAGAAATATCTTTTTCATCTCACAGTGCTATTTGTTGTTGAAAATTAAAGTAAGTACCAAATAAGAAAACATGCTGCTACCATCTGGCAAAATATTAATTAATTATTTGCACATCCTGTCTTATAATAACACATCAAAGTTCAAGTGGCCAATAACTGTAAGGTTTATCCTACTCATTGTTTGTTTAGACGCAACTTTGGGTTCATAAATTTTCAACATTTACAATTTCTAAGAACATACGGCGCACTTCTATTCCTATCATGAAGGTATAGGCCACAAATCTTCAAATGAAGTGTGTTCCTTCTGAACTACATTGAAAATAATGTCCCTTCTTCAGTCAAGGAATTGTATCTTTTCTCTGATAAATGTGGAGGGCAAAATACAAATCGTACCTTAAAATCATACTTTAATTCGAGTGTTGCTTGCACTGACCCAAATGGGGAGATTTAACAAAATCATTCATTATTTTCCACAACGAGGCCATTCATTTCTTCCCTGTGACCGCAGCTTTGGTGTAGTGAAGCGCTAACTAAGGAAGACAGACAGGGTATATGTGCCAGACCAATACAATACCTTGATCCACCAGGCAAACACAAACAACAAATTTTCTGCAGTATCAGTTGCTACTGATGATATTTTGAATTTTAAATATTAGTCGCAGAGTATTTCAAGAAAACCACCTGCTCATTAGACACACTGAGGAAGAAAGGGGAAGATAAGAATATGTTTTCTTCAGCACAATTCAGTGAATTTGTTTACTCTAAAGATGATCCAGGATGTGTGACTGCCAGTTTGTTCATTGGTTGTGAAATGAGGAATCACAGATTCTGTATGAAAAAACCAAGTTCTGGACGCATAGTAATGCCTACATAAAAGCATACAATGGGAAAATTCTCATTAATACGCAAAACACCTGGAGACGTATCGAAAGTGAGGCAATACATTCCATTGGAACACACTTTATTTTACGAAGAGATCCTGAACTGGCCACCTTGTGACAAGGAATCTACAAATGACGTGTCTTCCAACGTCTAACAATACACTCTATAACAATTGAAACAAATGATTTTGTGTAGTAGTTTAGTGTATTTTTATTGTGCTCTCCTATATGCAGTTTTTAAGTATTAGTTTAAAAGTAGAGTTTTGATTTAAAACTGTGATGTAAAATCACATATTGGTACGTTTCTGTAGTAGGAATAATGACTAAAATGCAAAAATAATTATGTAAATGGTGACAGTAATGTACTAATTACACACAAAAACATCGTTATCATTGTAATTATTAACATTTAGTTTGTCTTCAAATATTACATTAGTCCAAAATTGTAAATTATATATATTTTTCTTTTATATTTAACAATTCCTTGCAGAAAGGGGATAAGTCATGGTTCGATTAAACAACTTTAAACAAAAGTGTTTGAGATGTCAGATGCCTAACATGATGTATTATACTTCACTATTCATAAACAAAGTAAGAAAAAATATTTATAATGATAACTCCAGTATTGGAAGAAGAAAATAGTTTTTATTGATTATCTCGAAAGTAAGGTTTTATGACTTATTCCCTTTCTGCAATGACCGATTCAATTTAAGAATTCTGTCACTGAATAAAAACATTGATCAATTGAAATTTATTTTACTTTCACTGTAAATTCTGAATAAGGTAAAGTTTATTTATCCAGTGGGCAAAATATGTATCATTATAAGGAGACGATTATTCATATTTTAGTTTATGATATACGACTGTAACCACACGTACATTTCGCTTGTTATAATTATGAAATTCTGAATTCTCGTATTTATTCTCATTCTCTTTAATGAAAATTACACATTTATAAATTGGATGGAAATGTTGAAATCTCGCACAGCTTATATAAGTCCAAACCCTAATTTAAAGATGAATCATATAATTCTCCTTTTTCGAATAAATATCCTGTTTGAAATTATAGAGTTATCACATGAGAAGAATGCATGACTAGGATAATAATTGATATAAATATTGTCATATTTCGCTTGTGTTTAGTTGAAAAATGGCTAAATTAGCTGAACTTAGTTTTTTAGCAATATGATCACAATTTTCGTACAAAGTCAATAGATTGTCCCTTAAATGCCAAGAAAACTTTGTCCCTTAAATGCCAAGAAAACTTTGTCCCTTAAATGCCAAGAAAACTTTGTCCCTTAAATGCCAAGAAAACTTTTGCTATATTTGCTATAACAAGCCAAAAGCGTTCAGCTTTCTCTTAGCAATTGACATCAATATATTGACGGCCAGTCGAGGTGGGCCCCTCCAAGTTTGTGACCGGGGGTGCAGTGGTGGCTCTCGTGCATTCCTTTGTGCACATTTATCGTATATCACCACCCAGCTCTTTTCGAGCTCCCGTCTTTCTCACCAATATTTCTCACTGCCGGCCACCATTACATGTGGAACGCCCACCACATCATCACAGCCATTTTCACCTCTGCATCCTCGATGTATAGATTCCTACGTCTCCTACAAGACGGAATTTGCTGAGAATGCCTCATTAGGCCTCATATTGCTTCCCCTTCTAGCTACTTATATTCACTGTTAGCTTAAGTTTCGTAGCCTTATAACTCCTGCGTCATCAGCGGAGATCTTTCCTATCTCCGTGGTCCTGTCCCACGGTTTCGAGCGCGACTTCCAACTTGTGTGGCGCGACAGGGCGCCCAGCAACGAAGCAATATTGGACCCTTCACACTGCCCCTATATGCAAGTTTATGTGGCGAGCCCGAACCTGAGGTCACGTGCACTCACATAGAGCCCCAATGGGGGTCCGGGGCGATGTAGACACTCCGGTGACCGACTCTGCTCTCCGGGACGGATATATCGCTCCAACGTGTTACCGCTGACTTATGGGTGTCGCAGTGTAATCAACCACAAGTCCCCTGAAACTGGATAGTCCTGGGATTGTGCAGTGTAGAGTGGGGAGCCACGGACTGTTATTCCCGTGGTAGGGGCATAAACCTGAGACACGCCTCTGGTGTAAGACAAGCCATTAGGTGTGTAATGTCCAGTTTGAAGGGTAACTTGCGTGAGGTGGGTTGCTTGGGATTGGGCTGTGGGTGGGTCTTCATACCCGGCACAGAACGCGAACAATTTTTTAGGTGTCTTTGTTTCGCCCCCCCCCCCCCCCGGTGGCAGGCTGACGCCGACGGCTCCGTAGTGGGGGCCAGTTTAAATGTCCTCGCGCTCTTCTCCCCCTCCCCCAGAAAAAATTAACAAAAAACAAAAGCAGGAATAGACACGACTGGTGGTCATATGACGAACATTGCTATGGACTTGGACCCTGAGAAAGTAACTGTCAAAGTGCCGCCTCCGAAGTTTATTAGTATTACCTTGGAAGGAACAGAAAAGACAGTGAAGAACATCTGTCCATTTGACGTGAGACGCGCACTCGACGGACTCGTTGGGAAGGTCAAAAATGCAACTCGACTACGCAGCGGTAGTCTCGTCGAGAATATATCTCCAAACAGAGTGAGACGCTGTTGAAAGCGGAGTTGCTAGGGTCTTACCCTATTGAAGTCGAACGGCACTCCTCGCTGAACACCACGCGGGGAGTAGTGCATACGGATTCTCTGGACGGCATGTCTGATGAAGAGAACCAACTAGAACTGGCGGAGCAGTCCGTGTCCTAGGCTTACCGTTTATTACGTAAGCGGGACGGACAGACTGTTCCCCTGAGCGAAAAGCCTGTCCTACCAGAATACATCCTTGTCGGGTACGAGCGTGTCCCACTTCGTGCGTATGTGCCGAACCCTATGGGGTGCTTCAGGTGCCAAAACTTCGGACGTAGGCAAAAACGTTGCACTTATAATATATGTGCAAAGTACGGCGGTGCTGACCATGGGAATCCTCATGTGCCGGCGCCGAGCGCTGTGTGAATCGTTCTGGGGACCACGCCGGTAATTCTAAAAATAACCCGAAGTATATGGTAGAGAAAGATATTCAAGGACAGAGAGTCCGAGAAAATATTACGTTTTTCGAGGCGCGTAAGCGTATATTAGATCAAAATAAAAAGACAGGAATGGAAAAGTCCTATGCCTCAGTATAGAAAAAAGATGGGTGACGGGTCGAGATCACAGTCTCGATCAGCTGTGCGGCGATCTGCGAGTGAGTGTCCATGGTCGAAGGCTAAGCGGTCTCAGCCAACAGCACGAAGTCATAGAAAAGATAAGAAGAGAAAATCACCCGTAAAGCCAAAATGATAATTTACATCCACATAATGACTGATATTGTACAGTGGAATGTGAAAGGTGTACGCAGCAGATATGCAGAACTACAACAATTGATCTATCATGAGAACACAGCTGTTTTATGTCTACAGGAGACACACCTCCGATCTGAACACTCCCTGAATATATTCAGGATAGTGTTCACCGGTACGATCATCTTCCTGGTATTCGGCCCAATGGAGGTTGTGCCATCCTACTCCGCCGAAGCATATTTTCCTCTGTTATCAACATAAACACTCCACATCAATGCGTATGCGCTACAATAACTTTACCTACCATTCATTTTTCAATAGTCTGTCTCTATATGCCCCCAGAAACTTCTTTTACAGTAAATAAAATTGAACATATCCTGTCGCAGGTACATGCTCCATATCTGTTAGTGAGGGATTTCAATTCATCCCATCACTCTTGGCGCTCAAATTCTGATAATGACAGAGGATATAAACTAACAGAGGTATGTACCACTCTAAATCTTGTTACCCAGAATTCAGGGGAAGCAACACACCTCTCCTTGGCTTACGGTACTTACTCCATGATAGATATCTCCATTTATAGCCCACTTGTGTCCACGCGTTTCGAATGGTCTCTCATTCACGACCTACATGGTAGTGATCACGATCCCATTGGAAAGCATATGTCGGCTCTACGTCCTGCGAAATCTCGCTCTTCATACTCGCTCGGACTGAGTCGGATTTTCGGATCCCATATCATTCACTGATAACGGACTTGATAGTGTGGACTCCGTAGTAGAGCATTTTTCAAATGAGGTTATTAAGTCCCAGGAATTATCTACCCCCGGTCATCCTGCAGGCCAAAACGCTTCTCTGTCCCCTGGTGGTCGGATGCCTGCAGAGATGCAATCCGAGAATGCGAACGTGCCTTACGTCAATTTGAGCGCCATCTGACCCAAGAAAATGTTGTCTAGTTTAAACGTCTTCGAGCCAAAACTCGTCGCACTGTATGCGATCCTAAGAAGACGTCCTGGACAAACTACGCCAATTTATCCCAGGTAACATCGTATGGAACAAAGTCCGTCGAATAATGGGGAAACGTAGTTCTGTGATTCCGGGCCTTCTGTACAATGGCGTAACGACCACCAGTCACGTAGAAATTGCAGAAATATTTGCTGCCACTTTGCACAGATAAGCAGTTCAAATAATTATATCCCGCAATTTCTAAAAATCAAAGATGCTGCAGAAAACAAAAATTAAATTTTAAATCTAATAACACTGAACACTACAAAGCACCGTTATCATCTGAGGAGCTGGAGGCGGTACTAAACACATTCCCTAACATCTCCCCAGCCCCTGATAACATCCATAACAGCATGCTTCGCCATATACCACGAGCTGGTAAATCCTTCCTGTTGACAGTGTACAACAGAATCTGGACTGAGGGAATATTTTTATCTTCTTGGCATTCCGCCATTGTTATCCCCGTCCAGAAACCGGGAAAGTATCCTTCTTTGTCTGGAAGCTACAGACTAATTTCTCTCACCAGATGTGATCTCAGGTAATGGAAAGAATTATAAGCAAACGCCTGATGTGGGTATACGAATCGGAAAACCGGTTATCTAACATCCAGTGTGGTTTTCGTAAGCACAGATCCGCCGCAGACCATCTTGTTCGGCTAGAGACCGCCATTAGAGATGCTTTCCTCAAGAAGGAACATCTTGTAGCGGTATTCTTTGATCTAGAAAAGGCTTACGATACCACAAGGCGTTATAGAATTCTGCAAACTCTGCATGATTGGGGACTTCGTGGTAGTCTGCCAACGTTTATTGCGAAGTTCATGGCAGAGCGGTATTTGCGAGTTCGAGTGGGCACCACACTTTCTAACGAACATCTTCAAGGAAACGGCGTTGCGCATGGGTCTCTATTAAGCGTTCTTCTTTTCTGCATTGTGATCAATGGAATTGCCCACTGTGTGGGTGACCGACTATCTTCTCTGTTGTACGTTGATGACTTCAGTTTATTTTACAGCTCCCGATATCTTTCATCCATCGGTCGACAGTTGCAACGTACTATCAGAATGAGCTGTTCGTAATGTGTTTAAATTCTCCATTCTAAGAATGCAGTGTGTTTACTTTTACAACCAACGTGGATTGCATCCCCATTCTGAACTCTGTCTTAATGGAGTGGAGTTGCAATATACAGACACTGCAAGATTTTTGGGCCTTATCTTTGATTATAAATTAATGTGGGCCGCGCATATACATGATTTGAGAAGACGTTGCGAAAAATCCTTGAACATTTTCCGACTTTTGTCTGGGGTACGCTGGGGTGCAGACCGTACAGTGGTTTTACGCCTTTACCGAGCTCTTATGCGATGGAAGCTGGATTATGGCTGTTTTATTTATGGCTCAGCAAATAAATCAAATTACGTCTTTTAAATACTATCCAACACCATGGGATACGACTTTCTATAGGGGCCTTCCGAACCAGTCGGATAGCGAGTCTGTATTGTGAAGCAGGAGATCCATCACTGTCCGGTCGAGGTGGGTTCCTCCAAGTGGTGACCGGGGGGTGCAATGGTGGCTCTCGTGCTCTTCTTTTCGGCCATTTTTCGTCCTATCACCAACCACTCCTCTTCGTTCTCTCTTCTTTTTCATCACTATTTCTCTCCGCCGGCCGCCATTGCATGCGGAACGCCCACCACATCATCACAGCCATTTTCACCTCTCCATCCCCGCTGTTTTTGTTCTTGCCACGTCCGCCACCATGACGGGATTTGTTAACAATGCCTGATGAGGCTTTATTCTTCTTCCCCTTCTAATTCTTATATCTATTATTAGGTTAAGTTTCTTAGATTTATAACTCCCGTCTCACCAGCGGGGATCTTTCCTATCTCCGTGGTCCTGTCCCACGGTTTCGAGCGCGACTTCCAACTTGTGTGGCCCGACAGGGCGCCCAGCAACGAAGCAATAGTGGACCCTTCATACTGCCCTCTAGGTGCGGAGCCCGGACCAGTAGTCATGTACACTCACGTGGAGCCCCAATGGGGGCCCGGAGCGACTTAAACGTCCCGGTGACCGATTCTGCTCGCCGGGTCGGATATATCGCTCCGACGTGTTACCGCTGACGTATGGGTGTCGCAGTGTAATCAACCACAAGTCCCCTGAAGCTGCGTGCGGTCTCGGATTGCTCCGGCTTTGGGAGGGTCGGTCGGAGTTAGCCGCAGTACTCTGGCACTTGTATTCAGTGTAGAGTGGGGAGCCACGGGCGGTTATTCCCGTGGTAGGGGCATAAAACTGCGACACGCCTCTTGTGTAAGACTTGCCATTAGGTGTGTAATGACCAGTTTGAAGGGTAACTTGCGTGAAGTGGGTTGCTTGGGATCGGGCTGTGGGGGGGTCCCCACGGCCGGCACAGACCGAGAAGACTTTTTTGGTGTCTTTTTCTTCCGCCCCCCCGGTGGCAGGCTGACGCCGACGGTTCCGTAGGGGGGGCCAGTTTCAAAATGGCTTCTACGCGCTCTTCTTCTCCTCCTTCAGTAAAAGCTAATAAGAAACATAAGACAGGAGAAAGTACGACTGGTGGTCATATGACGAAAATTGCTATGGAATTGGACCCTGAGAAAGTTACTGTAAAAGTGCCGCCTCCAAAGTTTATCAGTATCACATTGGACGGAACGGAAAAAACTATGAAAGACATTAGTCCATTCTACGTGAGACGTGCGCTCGATGGACTCGTTGGAAAGGTCAGAAATGCAACTCGACTCCGCAACGGTAGTCTCCTCGTTGAGACTGCATCTGCTAAACAGAGTGAGACGCTGTTGAAAGCAAAGTTGCTGGGGTCATACCCCATCAGAGTTGAACGACACTCCTCGCTTAACACCACGCGAGGAGTTGTGCATACAGATTCTCTAGATGGTCTATCAGATGAAGAGATCCAATTAGAGCTGGCGGAACAGTCCGTGTCCAAGGCTTACCGTTTAATACGGAAGCGGGACGGACGGACTGAACCCCTGAGCACAGTCTTTCTGACCTTTGAAACGTCTCTCTTGCCAGAATATATCTTTGTTGGGTATGAGCGTGTCCCTGTGCGTGCTTATATGCCGAACTCAATGCGGTGCTTTAGGTGCCAACGGTTCGGACATACGCAAAAACGTTGCACAAACAATATCATCTGTGCAAAGTGCGGCGGTGCAGACCATGGGGATTCCCCATGTACTGGCGCCGAGCACTGTGTGAATTGTTCTGGGGACCATGCTTCAAATTCTAAAAACTGCCCAAAGTATATGCTGGAAAAGACGATACAAGAGCTTCGAGTCCGGGAAAATATTAGCTTCTTTGAGGCACGTAAGCGTATTTTAGATAAAGAAAAGAAGGCAACTGAAAACTCCTATGCGTCTGTATTGCAGAGAGCAACAGAGGGAATCAATGCCACCACACAAACGCCACCTCTTACGAACATACCTGGGAAGCGAATTGAGATCGCAACCCAGACATATGTAGACGCCGCTATTCAGACTGCTGAGTCAGACGACACTTGTGGACTTGACATCAGGCCTTACGTCCCTAAGAAAATTATTGCTATGACAGCAGAGAAGGATTGTAGGCCTAGTAGAACACCAGAACGTCGCACTCCTAGTTCGGGTGGCAGGTCGAGATCACGTTCTCGATCACGTCCTCGATCAAGATCGCGATCAGGAGTGCGACGAACTGCAAGTGAGTCGCCGGAGTCGAAGACAAAGCAGTCGCAGGCAAAAGCATCTTCCCATAGAAAGGAAAAGAAGAGAAGATCCCCTGTTAAGCCACCAACATGATATAGCTCCTCTTGATGACTGATATTGTACAATGGAATGTGAACGGTGTACGCAGCAGATATACAGAACTACAGCAATTGATCTATCATGAAAACCCTAGTATTTTATGTCTCCAGGAGACACACCTTCGGCCCGAAAACTCCCTAAGTATCTCGGGATTCTACGTTTACCGGTACGATCACCTTGCCGGTATTCGTGCCAACGGAGGTTGTGCTCTCCTATTCCGCCAAAGTATCTTTTCCTCTGTTATCAACATCAACAGCCCACATCAATGCATAGCCGCTCGAGTCACTCTACCTTCCATCCAGTTCTCAATAGTCTCTGTATATATACCCCCAGACACACCTTTCATAGTGCATGACATTGAAGACATTTTCTCGCAGGTACCTGCTCCATATCTGGTAGTGGGGGATTTTAATGCATCCCACCACTCATGGGGCTCAAATTCCGATGATGACAGAGGAAATAAAATAGCAGAGGTATGTACCCGTCTAAATCTTGTTACCCAGAATTCAGGGGAAGCAACACATCTCTCCTTAGCGTACGGTACATACTCCATGATAGATATCTCCATTTGTAGCCCAGTTTTGTCCACGCTTTTCGAGTGGTCTGTGATTCACGACCTACATGGTAGTGACCACTATCCCATTCGAATGCGTATGTCCGCTTTACGTCCGGCGGAATCTCGATCGCCAAACTGGGTTCTTAAAAAGGCGGACTGGGTCGGATTTTCGGAGACCATATCATTCGATGATAACGGACATGAAAATGTGGACTCCGTAGTAGACCATTTCTCAAATGTGGTTATAAAGTCAGCGGAATTATCTATCCCCCGGTCGTCCTGCAGGCCAAAACGCTTCTCTGTCCCCTGGTGGACGGATGCCTGCAGAGATGCAATACGTGACCGCAAACGTGGTTTACGCCAATTTGAGCGCCATCCGACCCAAGAATATTTTGTCCAGTTTAAACGTGTTCGAGCCAAAGCTCGTCGCATTGCGTGCGATGCTAAGAAGACGTCCTGGACAAATTACGTCAGTTCATTGAAACACAACGTCCCAGCTAACACCATATGGGACAAAATCCGTCGAATAATGGGGAAACGTAGTTCTGTAATTCCGGGCCTTCTAAACAATGGAGTAACGACCACCAGTCCAATAGACATTGCTGAAATATTTGCTACCACATTTTCACAAATAAGCAGCTCAAATAATTACGACCCGGAATTTCTGAAAATCAAAGATACAGCAGAAAACCGAAACCTAAATTTTCAATCTGACAACACTGAAGACTACAATGCACCGTTCACATCCGAGGAGCTGGAGGCGGCACTAGACACATCCCCTGACACCTCCCCTGGCCCTGATAACATCCATAACCGCATGCTTCGTCATCTTCCACCAGCTGGAAAATCCTTTCTTCTGTCTATGTACAATAGAATCTGGACTGAGGGTGTATTTCCATCTGCTTAGTGTTCTGCCATTGTAATTCCAGTCCAGAAACCGGGAAAGGACCCTTCTTTACCTGGCAATTACAGGCCAATCTGTCTCACCAGCAGTGTGTGCAAGGTTATGGAAAAGATGATAAGCAAACGCCTGATGTTGGTACTCGAATCGGGAAACCGATTATCTAACATCCAATGTGGTTTTCGCAAGCGCAGATCCGCCGCAGACCATCTTGTTCGGCTGGAGACCGCCATTAGAGATGCTTTCCTCAAGAAGGAACATCTTGTGGCGGTCTTCTTTGATCTAGAAAAGGCTTACGATACCACGTGGCGTTTTGGAATTCTGCAAACCCTGTATGACTGGGGACTTCGTGGCAGTCTGCCAACGTTTATTGCGAAGTTCATGGCAGAGCGGTATTTCCGAGTTCGAGTAGGCACCACACTTTCTAACGAACATCTCCAAGAAAATGGCGTTCCGCAGGGGTTTGTATTAAGTGTTCTTCTTTTCTGCATTGCGATCAATGGCATTGCCCACTGTGTAGGTAACCGAGTATCTTCTCTCTTGTACGTTGATGACTTCAGTCTATATTACACTTCCCGATACCTCCCATCTATCGGTCGACAGTTGCAACTGGTCATCAATGTGCTATCGGAGTGGTCTCTTCGCAATGGCTTTAAATTCTCCACTCAAAAGACGCAGTGTGTCCACTTCTACAACCAACGTGGACTCCATCCACATCCTGAACTGCGTCTTAATGGAGTGGATTTGCAATATACAGACACTGCGAGGTTTTTGGGCCTTATTTTTGATTATAAATTAACGTGGGAGGCGCATATCCGTGATTTGAGAAGGCGTTGTGAAAAATCTTTAAACATTTTACGCCTTTTGTCAGGGGTTCGCTGGGGTGCAGACCGCATAGAGCTTTTTACGTCTGTATCGTTCTCTTATCCGTTCAAAGCTGGATTATGGCTGTTTTATCTATGGCTCAGCAAATAAATCTAAGCTACGTTTCTTAGACACTATCCATCATCATGGGATACGACTCGCTACAGGTGCCTTCCGAACGAGTCGGATAGCGAGCCTGTATTGTGAAGCGGGGAACCATCACTGTATCGGCGACGTAATGTCCTGTTGTGCTCATATGCGGTTAAACTCCGCTCGCAGCCTGAGCACAATTCTTTCGACTCTTTCCATCATTCGTCTCTTTACGGCCGAAACAGTGAAAATCCACGGAGACCTCGTCCAGCAGGTGTGCGATTCCGTGAACTGCTCTCTGAGCTCGACGTCGATCTACCATCCGTTCGCACACTAGAATACACCACCACTCCACCGTGGATTATGCGACGCCCCATGTTTGATGTAAGCCTGAGCCAAAGTTTTAAGAATTTTACACCAGCTTTTGTTTATAGACTTCGTTTTAGTGAACTTTTATCCCGATATCCAAATTATTCTTTAGTTTATACTGACGGATCCCGAGTAAATGATTGTGTTGGTTGCTCCTTCGTTGCAAATGGACAGATATTTAAATATAAACTGAGCGAATATACCAGTGTTTTTACTGCTGAATTATATGCTTTTTACAGAGTTTTATTGTTTTTAATTCGAGAACCTCGGGGCAGATACCAAATCTGCTCCGACTCTTTAAGTGCCATTCAGTCTTTGCAGTGTCTCTATTCAGAGGATCCCCTTGTGTTAAGAACTCAGCAGCTGTTCCACACACTCCTAAGCTCTGATTGCGAGATTGGAGTAGTGTGGATTCCTGGCCATGTCGGAATTCGTGGGAATGAGGCCGCAGATGCTGCAGCCAAAGATGGTGCCACGAATGGCACTCTGGTATATTGGCGCGAGAGGTGGCAAGACTTACAAAATTATTTGAAATGTAGAATATGGTGGCAATGGGAAGGAGAATGGTCTGCACAAGAGGAAAACAAATTACGAAGAATAAAGAATACTGTCCGAGTTTGGGATTCGTCCACAAGAGCGTCACGACACGAAGAAGTTTTACTCACCCGGTTAAGGATTGGCCACTGTTATCTGACACATGGCCTTCTGCTACGTGGCGAGCTTCAGCCGGAGTGTGATCTATGCCATGTTCCACTTATGGTGGATCATTTTTTATTACATTGTAGAAAATATGACCGTGTCCGTTGGCAATATGGAATTCGGCCGACTCTTCGTGACGCTCTTGGAAATGATTTTAATTGTACATATGCAGTCCTGAGATTTTTATCGAGTACTGGACTTGACAGGGTGATTTAGTTTTTGACCCGTTTTAATTATCCTCCGGACCCTTTACATCCGGAGGTTACACTTGTTATTTAGTATATAAGTTTTTTAACAAACTTGACATTCGGACCTTTTACATCCGAGTATTTTAGAAATACGCCAGATAATTTATTTATGATAGCATTTGTATTGTTATTTTATCTCTTTTTAAATATTAGTTAAGGTCAGGTTTTAATAATGTTTTATGCATCACCCTGTTGAAACTGCAATTGTGTACCTCGTTTTAATCGTGACAACGTTTTTTTTTAGTTCTTTAAGCATTCTGATTATTGTATAGTTTCTGTTGTGTAAAGAATTTTAGATAAGGGCGCAAATAGCCATAGATGCTGACGCGCCCTTTTTAAACCCCACTAACTCCATCACTGTATCGCCGATGTAGTCTCTTGTGCTCATATGCTGTTAAGCTCCGCTCGCAGCTTGAGCACAATTCCTACGACTCCTTTCAACATTCGTCACTTTACGGCCGATAGAGTGAAAATTCACGGAGACTTCGTCCAGCAGGTGTGCAATTTCGTGAAGTAGTCTCTGAACTCGGCATCCATTTACCATCAGTTCGCACACTGGAGTATATCTCCACTCCACCGTGGATTATGCGACGTTCCATGTTTGATGTAAGTATGAGTCGATGTTTTAAGAATTTTACACCAGTTTTTGTTTATAGACTTCGTTTTATTGAACTTTTTCACGATATCCAAATTATTCAATTGTTTTTACTGACGGATCCCGGATAAATGATTGTGTTGGTTGTTCCTTCGTTACAAATGGAGAGGTATTTAAATACAGACTAAGCCAATATACCAGTGTTTTTACCGCTGAACTCTGTGCTTTTTACAGAGCTTTATTGTTTTTAATTAGTCTACCCTGGGGCAGATTCCTTACCTGGTCCGACTCTTTAAGTGCCATTCAATCCTTGCAGTCTTTTATTTGTGATAATCCACTTGTGTTAAGAACTCAGAAGCTGTTTCACACCCTCCTTAGCTCTGATTATGAGATTGGAATAGTGTGGATTCCTGGTCATGTAGGGATTCCAGGAAATGAGGCCGCGGATGCTGCAGCCAGGGCTGGCGCACTGGATGGCTTTCTGGTATATTGGCGCGAGAGGTGGCAGGACATTCGAAACTACTTGAAATATAAAATATGGTGGCAATGGGAAGGAGAATGGTCTGCACAAGAGGAAAAGAAATTACGAAGAATAAAGAATACTGTCCGAGTTTGGGATTCGTCCACAAGAGCGTCACGACACGAAGAAGTTTTACTCACCCGGTTGAGGATTGGCCACTGTCATCTGACACATGGCCATCTCCTACGTGGCGAACTTCAGCCGGAGTGTGATATGTGCCGTGTTCCACTTGCGGTGGAACATTTTTTATTGCATTGCAGAAAATATGACCATGTTCGTTTGCAGTATGGATTTCGGCCGACTCTGCGTGACCCCTTGGAAATGATTTTAGTTGTACAAATGCAGTTGTGAGATTGTTATCAAATACAGGTTTGGATAAGGTGATTTAGTTTTTTATTGACCCGTTTTACTTATTCTCTGGGCCGCTTACATCCGGAGGTTGCATTTATTGTTTTATAGTTGATTTTACACAGATGAAATTTCGGACCTTTTACATCCGAATATGTTATAAAACTTTATAATTATTTTAATATGATACACAGTTTATCTCTGGTGGCCTTAGTTTTATTACTTTGTCGGTTCGTTTTGATTACAACCTAGGGTCGTAGAACTGCTCACTTTTATGATTCTGTACAAATCACCTAGTATATCCTGTATTTGTGTACCTCGTTTTACCGTGAAACACTTTTTTAGTTCTTTTAGCTCTCTGATTGTTGTATTATTTTTGTCTTTGTTTTATGAAGATCTTTAGATAAGGGCGCAAATAGCCATAGTAGCTGACGCGCCCTTTTTAAACCCTACTACCACTACTACTAATACTACTACTACTACCACTACCACTACTACTACCACTACCACTACTACCACTACTACCACTACTACTACCACTACTACTACTATTACTACCACTACTACTACTACTACCACTACTACCACTACTACTACTACTACCACTACTACTACTATTACTACCACTACTATCACTACTACTACCACTACTACTACTACTACTACTACCACCACCACTACTACTACTACTACTAGTCAAGCTCAGTATGAAGCCAGTTGCTGGTTGCGACATGTGGGCGATACATTATAGTTTCGCCACACAGTTATGCACTTAGCTCAATAGTAACTCTGAAGTCTACTTACGTATTACGGTCAATTATAATGTCGTGCTCTGTAATTAGTAGCTTTGCGCGGACGGCATGGCTACCGATTGCATAATGGTTAGCAGAATCGTACCATGCAATTACTTGATTGGAGATCCAGTGACTGGGTATTTCTTCTATTTGCTAATAATAATATTTTTAATTACTTTTATTAGTGCCAGATAAATTATTGATAGTTCTGTTTTCCATACGTAGGCTATATTATATAAATACTATATGGAGTGAATCATATTCTCTTCCATCTTGTATGTATATGCGCATCCCTCATGATGTTCCGAGACGTTGGAAATGTTGAATTCCAGCAAGCGGTGGAATATCCAAAAATCTATTTCTGATGACAATCACCGTGAAAGGCCGAAACAAATCATCTTGAAAGTTTGCGAACTAAATTGTTGTGTTATCTTTCAGTAATATTTATGACGTGAAATTGTTAACATCATATCAACTGAGGAATGTGCTGATAGTTGACAGTGCCAGAATTAGATTGACGTCAGGTGGTACGTGACGTGCAAGCTGCCGTTCCTCTGTTCTAGATCCACGTGAGCGACAAGCTATTGGACCCCGATAAGATAGAGTGGAGTGTTCCACGTCAACTACTACACGGCGAGTCCCGCTCTTTTCCTCCCTTTACTGCATTTCTTTTCTTCTCCACCTTCTCTCCCCATACTTCACGTCTCATCGTCGATTTCCTGTCTTCTTCTTTCTGATATTTCTTTTTCTTATTTTCAACGCCGTACCTTTTTATGCTTCCTATTCTCTTTTCTCTTCAACTTACTCTTATTCTTTAAACAGTTCATACTAATTATTAGTTTTATCAATTACGCCATGGCCCTGTTTATTTCTAAGTTGCGTATTGTCTCATTTCAGCCTGAGATGTAGGCCTACATAAAATAAATATAGTTGTAGAGGAAAGCATTTTCTGACAAATAAAGCATCTGCAAAAAATAATCCTTTTCTTCACTAGCAACCAGAGACACAAATGCAGCCGATCCTTCTCTGCTGCTGAATAATGCACTGACGGAAGCGTGATCAAATATTGCTAATTAAAATGAAAAAAAAAAGTTTTACGGCATGTACGAAATAACATATCTTAACCAAATTCAGATTTCGTCGTTAAAGTGTTGTGAATATATTAAAATAATTTATTAAGGGGAGGTTCATAGTCGGAAAGTCGCGGGTTCGATTCCGAAGTGGTCACGAATTTTTCCTTTGATGTAATGCTTCCTCTAGCAGAAATGAGTACCAGGGACATTTCCTTGGGAGTAAAGGCGGCGACATCCCTACTGCCATTAATGCCGATTGTCTGTAAAGATGGGAGCGTTAATCTGTCGCCATTCTCTGGACCGATTTGGCCTGTAATGGGGTTGATATTATTATTATTATTATTATTATTATTATTATTATTATTATTATTTTGGCTACATATATTATTAACCCGTGTTCAGGAAGAACTGGTCCTTGAAGATGGTTGTAGGAACTACATACATTATACGCAGAGCAGAATGAAAATAGGTCTTTAAGCGAAGGTTTGAGAAATAATTTAATAGAAAGATACAGAAAGGGCACATCCAACAATTTTAATTTTGTTGTATGTCCCCTTTCTGCATCTTTCTATTCAATTATTGTTACACGCAAAGTTTATTGCATTTTGATTACTGTCTCGTATGTTTTACATATTTTTATGTGTAAATTAGCTAATTTTATTTCAGCATTTTGTGTTCTAAAAAAGTCGTTATAATAGAGTACAGTAAATAATGAACTAAATATAGTATATTCTAAAATTTGTTGGAATAACAGCATAGACTATAATGGACCCGAATACGCTCCCTTCGCTGCCATTCCAGTCTTTTTCAGTGGACTACATTTTGTCATTTTTATGCATGCTCAGTGGAAATTAGCCTAAATCTGTTTGGAAACCTGTTACGAGTTAGGCGAACACAGTGCAGTGGGACTGACACTCTTGAGTCATCAGCGGCAACACCTCGTTATACACTCTGGAAATCTTGGGCATGAGTAGTCCACAATATACTGTACGGGTTTATTAAATTCAATTTCTTCCCGAAGAAAGTCATCTTAAGGATTGTATCTTCCCTTAAAATATAGTTATTAGGTTTTTTCATAAATTCGTACCTCTTTTATTAAATGTAAAATAATTTAT
The DNA here is from genome assembly GCF_040183065.1 of Periplaneta americana. Lineage (NCBI taxonomy): Eukaryota > Metazoa > Arthropoda > Insecta > Blattodea > Blattidae > Periplaneta > Periplaneta americana. Next base: position 2,285,756 of record NC_091133.1, on the reverse strand, counting down.
TTTACGTAAATAAAATATACAATTTAATCAGTAATGATTGTATTCCCTTTATTATATATGACTGTCTACATTCTGGCATTTTCCTATTCCACGACTGGTTTGGAATTGAAGAAACTGTGAAACCAAATTTGAAGAAGGCTTTGTTATTAAAGCAGATTCCTCAGAGATTGTTGCATGGAGGGAGGAGAAGATAAGTATCTGATGAGCAACATCAGAACAGCAAAGTATGTGTGGAATTTCCTCCTAGTCGGTCTCCTGTAAAAATTGCATTTGTAATGTTAAGGATATGCAGAGTAACATTATCTTGCTTCAATATTACGGAATGATCCGGTCTTGCGGCGTCAAGGCAGCTGAGTTGTTGGCAGAGACAGTTCATATTAGCAGCTCCCTAGCAGAGAAAGTAGTCATCTGGCTACTTTCTCTGCTAGGGGGCTGCTTTGCCTCCTGCTCGTCATCGGTAGGAATATGAGCTAACGATGCAAATGGCAACACGCTGGTTTTCTTGCTTCTGCTCAAAGCACACGCCCAATCTTCTTTACTATGTTCAGAGCATGCGATCGTTGACTCCTTGCTTGATGTCGATCATCGTGAATGAAAGTGTCAAAGTCTTCCTGAACGTGGAGAATGATTGATGTGAACGAGAACACAATTTCCGTCCCCTAAGAGACGAACGGTAAGGCGTAACGCTGCAAGTCTGAAGGTCGCGGGTTCGTTTTCCGATGGAGTCATGGATTTTTCCATTGATCTAATACTTCCAGTCGCGGGTAAAGGCGGACACGTAGGACTGACATCCCTACTGCCATTAATGCCGATTGTCTGTAAAGGGAGATCTCTAACACCTCGGCATTCTCTGGGCCGATTTGGCTTGTCATACGGTTGACTTTATCTTCTAGTTTCTCCGATAGCGTTCTCCCCTTAAACGACAGAAATGAGTTTAGCGACCTTCGATGTCTTTACTGCTCGGTTGAACTCAAACAAAATGACACGTCGAAAATGTACGTTTTCTATATTTAACATTCTGTTTAACGCATAAGAAATACAAACTTTCTCAAAACTGAGAAATTCAAGATGTATTTATTAACACATTAACATATTAAAGTGACAAATCCCAAACAAATTTTTACAAAGTCACCAAAAGCTAAGAAATTATGCATCAGCCTGTTATCCTGGACGGTGTTCGAACCGAGCCTATGCTAATAGTCACGTCACGAGGACAAACAAGTGACAAACAGAATACAGGCAAGCAAATAAAGCTGATTGGCTGTAATAATTGCCACGTTCCACGTCAGCAGGCAGATTATATTATTGAAAGTTTTCCTTCAACGTGACGGACATGTTGGATATCAATACATGCGGTGTGTTCAAGAGAAACACAACGTCGCAATATGTGTAACGAGGAAAGAGTGCTAAAAATAGAAAGGTGCCTGGACGGGATGACTTAAATATGAAACTTTCAAAGTATGCTCCAACAGAAATTAGGGCAAGACTAAGCATTTTGAACATGTGTTGGAAGATTGCAACATATCAGAGGAATGACTAATAGGACAATTTGGCCAATCTTTAAAAAGGAAACGGAAACGACCTTTCAGAAGAACATCCTCCTTATATTATATTGTGTAGGGCTAAAGATAATCACCAACCATTAAACATCCTCAACGGAAACGAATTCATAGAGGAACAAGCAACAAACTGCTTGACATTTATGTAAGCACCTCGCCCGTGGCGGAGTAGTTACCCTCTCTGCCGTCCACCGTGGCGACCAGGATTCGATTCCTGCCTGAATTATGAAGAAATTTGTTGTGGACAAAGCGAGAGTGAGGGATTTTTCTCGGGTTCTCCCGTTTCCCCTCACGATTATCATTATCATTCCTCCATAAACATCCTCACTTTGCCAAATACAAAATGGCTGAGAGTTGTGATTAATAAAGACTGTTATAAAATTTATGTACAGATAACCTCCGGACCGTTAAACAAGGAGAGTGATGTGGGTTTATCAAATAGATATCAGGCTCCAATTCTATATCCGTACTGCAACAATAATACAAAAAGGGTAATTCTGTTTGCTGACTTTCATTCCATTCTTTAGACCACGAAAAAGCTTTCAATAAGTTTCTCCGGAATAATGCAAGATAATAAATTACTTGGTATTTCCAAGAAACTAGTTCGATTAATTAAAATGTGTCTCAGTGAAACATACAGCAGAGTCCGTATAGGTCAGTTTCTATCTGATGCTTTTGCAATTCACTGCGGGCTAAAGCAGGGAGATGCACTATCACCTTTACTTTTTAACTTCGCTTTAGAGTATGCCATTAGGAAAGTTCAGGATAACAGGCAGGGTTTGGAATTGAACTGGTTACATCAGCTTCTTCTCTATGCGGATGACGTGAATATGTTAGGAGAAAATACACAAACGATTAGGGAAAACACGGAAATTTTACTTGAAGCAAGTAAAGCGATCGGTTTGGAAGTAAACCCCGAAAATACTAAGCATATGATTATGTCTCGTAACCAGAATATTGTACGAAATGGAAATATAAAAATTGGAGATTTATCCTTCGAAGAGGTGGAAAAATTGAAATATCTTGGAGCAACAGTAACAAATATAAATGACACTCGGGAGGAAATTAAATACAGAATAAAAAGGGAAATGCGTGTTATTATTCGGTTGAGAAGCTCTTATCATCCAGTCTGCTGTCCAAAAATCTGAAAGTTAGAATTTATAAAACAATTATATTACCGGTTCTTCTGTATGGTTGTGAAACTTGGACTCTCACTCTGAGAGAGGAACATAGGTTAAGGGTGTTAGAGAATAACGTGCTTAGGAAAATATTTTGGGCTAAGCGGGATGAAGTTACAGGAGAATGGAGAAAGCTACACAACACAGAACTGCACGCATTGTATTCTTCACCTGACATAATTAGGAACATTAAATCCAGACGTTTGAGGGCAGGGCATGTAGCACGTATGGGCAAATCCAGAAATGCATATAGAGTGTTAGTTGGGAGACCGGAGGGAAAAAGACCTTTAGGGAGGCCGAGACGTAGATGGGAGGATAATATTAAAATGTATTTGAGGGAGGTGGGGTATGATGATAGAGACTGGATTAATCTTGCACAGGATAGGGATATCTTCTTCTCCCCTTTGGGCCTGTGTGCTGTTGCAGGTAGTCGTGCCTGCTAACGTTCTACTACTTGGCGATCCTTCCGACTTTTTCCCAGGCAAAGTCCCTTCAGTAGTAGAGTGTGAACAAAGTGAGACAAATGACCTTTAGGCTAGGAAGCTCACAAAGGTAAGGATTCATCCCAAGAACACGAGTACCTTCTAAATGCTTCTCCGTTTATCTATCCATCTGTTGCAGTTCATAATCTGCAGTTAAACATCAGACAGCATAATTGATATTCTTTTACATAAATAAGTGTGTACGTCTAAATAGAAAAGTCACTATGATTAAAAAGTAATTGAATAGAATACCTATTTACGTCAAATTCTTCGGAACCAATTTTCGCTTTGCAGCGAAAGAGGTCGCATTAAGTGGCATATTGACAGTCGTAACAGGTATTTACGTAAACCATGAATTTTTATTCGTCCTTCGATAGTTCTTAACTAATCGCGCCACGTAATTCTTTTTCAATTATAGCTTATCTATGAGAAGTTCGTGCAGCGCAGTAACGCCTCCGCTAACGTCGAAGTAAATGAAATAAGCCTGAAATAAAAAACATGAAACGAAGATTAGATTTTCTAATTTTTAGCACTTGGAACCGATAAAGCAATGAAGGTTTTACGTGGTCCTGCAGTGCATGAGGGCCATAAGTGCACAATCCTGTGCGAGCTCTCTCAATTCTGCTCTGCCATATTTCGGGCCCGAAACACATAACGTATATAATTAGCCCTACTTTTTTAGGAGAAACTCTTACAAGTACACAAGCGAACTGTGTGTAGAAATCCAACATTTCGGTAGCAGAAATAGCTGCTGGAAAGTAAGACCTATATATTTCCATGTAAATCTTAAAATACCGTATATTTTTCAGAAACACGGAACAGTTTTATTTCTGCTTATTAAAATAAAAGTATTACAAAATCGTAGCTGGACACATAAATATCAAAGTGACTATGATATTTGAAGAGTTCGTTCCCAAAACATGTTCAGCGCAAAAGTACGATCGATTAAATCCATAGGTGTTTATCTTTCAGGTTACTTTATCAAATGGGAAAAAATGAATTTAGAAAACAAATGCAGTGGAAACAGGTTACTAATTATTGCTGTTTCGAGTTTCCTTGCTCTCCTAAGACCTTCTTTTGGCAACGAGCTATTCGAGCACAAACCAATAAAGTCATAAAATCAGAAAGTGACAAGCTCAGTATTTATCGTATGAGTACAATGAAGTTAAATATATTTATTTTAAGAAACAGAAATGAACTTAACACAGTTACACTGACATTACTCCTGTAGCTATGGATGAATTATAAAACTCTAATTTCGAAATAACCGAGACATTTCTCACTTTGTCTTGTCACTGATTATTCGCTAATATCTTTTTCGCTTTTTAAACTGCGTTAAGTATTCAGGAGGTGACGGATACTATAGTGGCTGCAATCCAATCACTGACGAATCATGACGTAAACTATCAGCGAGCATCGAAACAATCAACATCATTTACCTGTAAGTTGCTTCTAATAATATTGTGCATTCAATCATATTTCCAATTTTCATTGTGTTCATAATAAAAATCAATATTTCCATTATTACGTAATTTCCATCGTATATTTTAGCTAGAGTAGGTGGCTCTGATAGTGTATCTAAACATGTGGGAACAGCGGATGAAATATGATACGACGTAAGCGTGAATCATCAGCCAATATCGTAGTGGCGTTATTATCTTTGTTTAGTTAATTATTCTATTGGCGAGATTGTTATATTATGTATTTTAATTTTGCAAATGCAGATCTGAGATTTTTATCCACTACAGGACTTGATAGGGTGACTTAGTTTTTATTGGCTCGTTTTGCATATCTTCTGGACCCTTTAGACCGGAGGTTATATGTGTTGTTTTATTTTTTTCTTGCCTACTTGTCTTTTCTGAGCTTTTACTTCCGAATATTTTATAAAACTTTACTGTTTTGAAATGCAGCGTATAATTTGTCTTTGGTGACGTTTCTTTTATTATTTTATCTTGTCTTTTTAAACACTACCTAGGTTCTGGGAATTGCTCATTTTTATGATTTTTTACGAATCTTGTTAATACTGCATCTGTGTACTTCGTTTTTAATGTGGCAACGTTTTTCAGTTCGTGTTCGTATTAGGGGAGAGTCGGGTAGTATCGGACAGTGCGTTTCTTTCATCTACCACCATATGGTAGTACCTGAATGACATGGTTACGTTTCTCTATGCGACATCACAGAAACGTAACCATGTCAATCAGGTACTATCATCGTGTGGTAGATGAAAGAAACTCACTGTCCGATAGTACCCGATGTCCGATACTACCCGACTCTCCCCTAGGCTTGTTGGATTGTTTGTGTTTGAAGAATTTTAGATAAGGGCGCAAATAGCCTTAGTAGCTGACGCGCCCTTTTTAAAACTAATTAACTAACTCAGGGCTGGGCGGCAAGAGCGAATTCTACTCTCTCACGGGGAGTCACATGATTTCTCTTCATCCCCTTTCTTCCCCGCCGAATACCGCGCAGCGTTGATTCCGTGACTGATGAATATTAAGCGTCTCCGTTTAGAGTCTGGATCCGCTTCCGATGCCCAGCCCTGAACTAACTAAATAACTAACTAATTTGTTTTATTCCGTATCACACATGTTTTCATTTTATGCCGGAGTGCATTTGAACTAATTAATGTTTCTGAATAAAACCTATGAGAACTAAATGCTTGCATTAAATCTTTATGCGTTATATAAGTAAAGAGCGTTCGGATCTTTAAAGTTGCATACATTATCCAAGATATGACTGTTTCAAATTATGTTACTTTCGAAAATGAACACTTCTTCATTATGCATTACCACCTGCATTGGAGCCTGCTGCTTGCAAAGTTGCCTGTGTTAAATAAGCAGTGAAGGGTAGGCCTACTTACCACAAAGAAATCCACAGGTTCCATGCTGCACATCTTAACTTCGTGTGGATACAATGAGGAAAAGGAGAATACAAGATTAACAAGAGCAATGGAAGGAGACCACGAGGAAGACAAGGGGAATACTACGACAGTAAAATAAATACCACAAGAACAAGGAAAATTCAAGAATGAAAAGTGGAATCCAAGGAAAAGATGAAGAATACAAGGAGAAAAGGGAAAAGGCAACATACAAGGAGATTAAGTGCGATGCCTAAACACAACAAGAAGAAGGGAATAGAATGAGAAATGGAAGATAAGAGAACAAGAGAAATGTTATTGAATCAAGAAGTCATGGACAACAAATGGAATGCAAAGAGAAAATAAGACAAGGAGAACAATGGAAATGAAGAAGTAGAATAGGAGAAGAATAGGAAGAATGTAGGAAAGCAAGGGAATAACAGGACTAGAAGTTGAGGGCAAGGAGAAAAAGAGGAATGCAACGACAATAGAGAGAATACAAGAGGAACAAGTGGAAAGCAAGCAGAAAGAGAGAAATGAAAAACGAGAGGATGATAATAGCAAGGGAAAGACAAAGATAATAAAAAATAGCAAGGGAAATACAATTGGAGAAGTGGAATCCGAGGAGAAGGGAAATAGGAGAAGAAAGAGAAATGCAAGGAGAAGAAAGGAATACAAAGACAATTAAAGAGAACAGTAGGAATACAAAGATAACTAGTGGAATAGGAAGTGAATAAGGAGAATATAAGGAGACAAAGGGCTGTACAAGTAGAAGAGTAATATTTGAAACAGACAACACTCGCAGACGCAGCCTGCACGGCCCTTCATACTTTGTTTCTCTCTCTATCCAAGGGTATGTATTAAGTACAATATCTTTGTGTTTGTTTTCCTTTGTGTGCAGTAATCAAGAGACTAGGTTCCGTTCTGTGTGACGGTTGATTACGCAGTTTCCTCGCGTACCAAATGGGGAGCTAGGTGTTGTTCTAACGTGAGTCATCAGTCTAAGCCGTGCGACAGTCCTAGGGAGTAACAAATTAAACAATTATTTTATGACCACAGACAATTGAATGATTTTCTGTCAGGTATCCATCCTTACCTACCGATATATGTTTACATCGATCCTCCCTTATAAACTGCATTATTTACAGTTGATTTTGCAAGGGTTAAAATGGTTTCGTCGAATGAACCTGGTTTCCTTGTAAGCGAGTGTGCACTAGTTTACTTGAAGGATATGAATAGAGATTCAATTCAAATAAGTATAATTTCCTTGTAAGCCAGTGTACTCTAGTCTAATTGAAGGTTATGAATAGAGATTCAATTCAAATAAGTATAGTTTCCTTGTAAGCCAGTGTACTCTAGTCTAATTGAAGGATATGAATAGAGATTCAATTCAAATATTTATGGTTTTTTTGGTAACTTGTGTGCAGGAATCTATCTGACCAAGGAGAATATCTTTTGAATTCAAGTAGGCATTTTTATGGCTGTCTCGGTATAATTGATCATGTTTCTTGTCGATGGTCATCAACTCAGTTCGGATTAAACTATTTAAGAATTCTTTGATAAAGAATATCTTTGAGTCCATTGACTGGATAGGTATATAGTGTCAATTCAGGAAATATCTATTATTTCTTCGGAATCCGGTGTAATGCGTGCCAATTGGTGTATTTGTAAGTTTTCTGTGTAATTCTACTCAATATGGGCCCTATGTGGAATTATAAATTTTGTGTAGTCGGACACGATAGGAAACTACGAAAACTTGTCAATGAAGTTAACAGAATAATTTTTAAGATATTGAGAATAGAAGTGAAAAAGCTAAAGTAAGAATGGTAAATTCAAGAGCTGTACTTATTAATAGTTTATTATTATTATTATTATTATTATTATTATTATTATTATTATTATTATTATTATTATTACTAGCCGTACCCGTGCGCTCCGCTGCACTCGTTAGAAATAAATATAAAGTAATTACATAATTAAAATAGAACATTTGATCCAGGGAACATTCGTGTTTGATAGAAGGATAAATCGTTTTTTATTATGTTACTTAATTTAAATTGTATTTAAAATATTAAAATGCGATCATTTTGATCCAGAGACACTCATTTGGTGGAATGACAATTCCTTTAACATGTTTCTTAATTGTTATTACCAATTATTTTTGGAAAAGCGAAATTTAACAACAAAATTTTGGCTACAGATTTATTATTATATTATATTATATTATATTATATTATATTATATTATATTATATTATATCATATCATATCATATCATATATCATATCATATCATATCATATCATATCATATCATATCATATCATATCATATCATATTATATTATATTATATTATATTATATTATATTATATTATATTATATTATATTATATAAAAAGTGTGTTGATAACGGATGTACTCGAATTAGAAAGTTTTTAATTTGTTGTGGGAACTCTTGAATCTCAGGAGGAACAGCTTTTACAACAGCGCAATATAATCTGCTTGGCTCAATACCCAATTTTTTTGCATTACATTTATTGCATATATATTTTATGTATTTTAACACGATTCAATTGAGCATAGTTAAAATTTGAATTATACAATAATGGATTGCTAAGCTAACGTACTATTACTGCATACGAAATCAATACACTCTCGTTGTTGGTTAATTCTCTGAGATAAAAATGAATATATTCATAAACATTATTTTAAGAAATACAGGAAATGAATATACAGAATAACCTATCAAGTTTTCTGTGCATAAGAAACTATTTTAATCCTACCTGTCCTCAATTCACTCACAAGTTACTGTAATAACATTGTAGCATTATGTCCATCCAGAGAAACTACACTTTCCAATGATGAAATAATAATTAATTATATAAATCGGTTAATTTAGCTTCCGATATTACTTCATAAAACACAGAAACATTGTCTGTAGGCTATGTTTCATAGCTTTCGATTGTTGTGTCCAAGGCCCCTTATAGACGAACTCATTTGTTTTTTATTTCAAGACACCGCCTTAGATGGCAGTTATTTTAATTTTAAAACTCATTTATCTCATTAAATATCAGTCTTATCAAAATTTTTCAAAGAATAAAACTTATCAGAAATCATTTTTAAAGAAACGTTTGTTATATAACATTTTTCACAAAAATCAATAATAATCGAGATATTTCGATTTATTTCATTCAGACCCCCTTATAACCCCCCTTTTAAATAATGTATTTTGAATGCTATATAGCCTGAAATCTAAGTTACAACGAACTTAATTTATATTCCAATTTTCATCGAAATCGGTTCAGCCATTATCGCGTGAAAAGGTAACAAACATACAGACAGACAGACAGACATACAAACAAAAATGTCAAAAAAGCGATTTTCGGTTTCAGGGTGGTTAATTATATATGTTAGGACCAATTATTTTTGGAAAATCGAAAATTACCAGAAAAATTTCGGCTACAGATTTATTATTAGTATAGATTATTATTATTATTATTATTATTATTATTATTATTATTATTATTATTATTATTATTATTATTATTATTATTATTATTAGTATTGTAAACAGAGGATGCTTATAGGTTCATTATGTATTAGTTTGTGATATATTTGTATAGAGAGTGATGGCGGATTAAGAACTGGAACACATCTAATCCGCCATGACGTGAACAAAGATTGATTAAATAAATAAATAACTAAATAAATAAATAAATATGGACGCTTATGAACCAAATGAAAATTCAATATTTTATAGTTTATTTCGTGAATAATTGTGTGTGTCCACTCGCAAGTTATTGATTCTGGATCACTATTTTTCTTTTAATTTTCAGATTTATCGTGAAACTAGTGGAAATGAGTTCTCTTTAATGAAGTGTCAAGCGAAGTAGCAAAATAAGGGGATATTCTCGAAATGCAAAATCTGCAATAAAATTGTGCTGTGTTAACTTTTTCACTTCCAATTTGTTTTGTACACATGGCCTGCACTAGTCCTCGCCGCTGCATTTTAATCGTGTGAGCTGTGTTCTCCCTTTTCATCCGCACTTGAACTGTTTTTGCATTAAGGCAAGAAGCAAAGCACGTGACATGAAATGTGTCGCCTGCCATCATATAAGAGGGTTAGGGGCACATAGGAATACCAATCAAGGAGCCAACTCAACATCGTAAGCAAGAGCGTAAGTGTACCAAATTTTACCATTGTTAGTTGTCTTAGAGTATATATTGCAATATAATTTCCTTTATAAACTTAGACTTCATATTAGGAACTGACTGCTAAACATAAATTAATACAACTGCTTTTGGGCGAGACCAAGAAGACATTTATTTTAAAATAGCCATGAATTTAATTCTAGCTTTATGTTACTCATTTTAGGTGTCCCTTGAAGTTAAAATCTAACATTATTATTATTATTATTATTATTATTATTATTATTATTATTATTATTATTATTATCCTATTGATCTGCAAAATTTACAAATAATTCGTGCACTTGTGTTGTGAAGGGTTGTAGTTAAACATAAAAATAATGAACAGAACAGAATGTGTATGACGAAACAAATGTTTGCAGTTTATTAAAAGATGGCAAATAAAATAAATAAAATATCTGTAACAGGGTGTAGAGAACATTATGAAAAGAGGATGTTAATCTTATGTAGTATTACATTGATGTAAATGTGATGACAACATATTTTTCTCTCCAGAAAACATTTGCAATCAAATAGAATATGATGAACAGTGTATGTTACGAATACCCGGCCCCGGAACAATTTTTCCCTTGAAATTATTCAAAGCTGCTTTACATGGAGCTTTACCTGAAAGACTAGATTTGCATAATATATACGTCACTGTGTACGTTAACAGAAAACCATAATTTCAAGTCACACAGAGATTGTGTGCACTCGATGTGGGTCTCTGGCATCTCGTCAGCCCACGCGAGTTGTGTGGAAATAAAGGGAAAAGTTGAGACTGTGTCGGGTGGAGTTCCCGGATACCTCAGTTGGTAAGAGCGCTGGTACGTTCAACCAGAGGTTCCGGGATCGATACCCGGCCCCGGAACAATTTTTCCCTTAAAATTATTCATATCTGCTTTACAGGGACCCTTACCTGAAAGACTAGATTTGCATAGTGTATGTTATGTTATGTTTTAATTGCTAATATGAAATCTTCTGCAGTAGAAAACAAATGTGCTGGCCTGGTAGAAATCGAGAAACTATACAGTTCGACGTCGGCGATTTACTTTAATCCCGATTTGATCTTTTGTTAGTAATCCCGAAGTATTATTTAATCCGGTTGTCATGCAACATTTCTATTATGTTCATTCTCATTATTCTTTTATAAACAAGTATCACTAAGCTTGTTTTGTTGCGCTTTTTGAATTCTGACTGACTGGTGCTGCAGCCTGGACATGCACTGATATCTAAACTTCATGGTGTCCCCTTCTCAGGACGCCCTTCCCCTCTGTACCCCTCTTCAAGACCGCTTTTTCTTTTTCTTCTTTTTATGTCGTAGACTATTTACCCTCTATCTTCCAGACTATTTACCCTCTATCTTCCAGACCATCATTGTATCTCCTCGTTGGTCTCCCTCAGGTCCTGCCTTCCGGTTTGTTGTGGCGTACCACTACTATAGATAATCTTCCAAGATTTATTCGTGAAACATTTTTCTTCCATTCTATTCCTCTTATCAGCACCAAACATCCGATATGCTATAATTATCTTACATTGTTTTCTTATTTCCTCTGTTGCATTATGTAATACGGTCTTCCTCATTACTGTCCTCAGCATTCTCATTTCTAACTGTTGAACTTCTCTTATGATGTTCAGTCCTCTTTCCTCGTGCATAAGTTAAAATATGTCTGACTACGGTTTCATATCTTATACACTTTGTTTTATGTACGGCGGTCGAAACGTTCTCTCTTCTAGATGGAATTTGCTGTTGTGCACTTATTGTAAATATCAGCTGTACCGTATTTGAATACTTAAAGCGAGTTTACTCCGGCGACTTTCTGGGTACGTGAAGCGCGAGTGGCCGAGCTGTTAAAATGGCTGCACACGTGTCTTCCGTACGTTCCCTTCCGGGCAGGACTCGGGACGACATCCGTTGTCGGCGAAATCAGAATCCGCACGTTGAAGTATTACGACACAACTGAATTCGTTCCATGATCGCCGAAAAGTTTATATCAAATAATAATTAGGAGAAGTAAACGGACCGGCACACAATGGCAGTACATAGAGAAGAACAGTCATGATTCACATCCCACCTAGTAGCAACAGTGGTAAAAAACGACATTTATATGCCTATCGTTCTGTATTTTATGGTCAAATACGGCTTATAATAAATTCAGTAACAAGACTGCTTGGAGCGCACAGAAATATCCCTGGCTTCTTCTTCCAAATGTGGCAACAGAGGAAGTTAATTGACGACATCCTTCTTGCAGCTCTGAGGGGATCCATATTTCTACTCCGAAATCATCTGTATGGCCAACAGTGATCTTGAAATAACTATATAATTAGTAATTATTTATTCAATCATTTCTTGCCATTGTTGTGTGACTCGATTATGACTTGACAGTCTATTACTTTTAAGCTCTCAATAGGCTGTATCATTAATACAAACCCATTGTCGTTCCGAAAATAAATAGCAAGAATACTGTATTAAAAATTTCTAGACTGTCTAGGTATATTTTATAACTAAGCCAGAAATAGTATGTTTGTCGTTTTGTTGAAAGTTTGTTTATTTATTTTATTTTCATAACACGATTTTATCATTTATTTGTTAATACTCTTGTCCCTATTATAAAAATTCGTAACGTAAGAGTTTTGATGGTACGTACCTGAAATTCAAAATAACATGTCAGGTGCCACAGTAATTGAAATGTTTTAATAATAATAGTAGTAGTAATAATAATAATAATAATAATAATAATAATAATAATAATAATAATAATAATAATAATAAACTTAAAACCGGATATTTTATAATAAAATTGATGTAAAATTCGAACACCGCGGACAAGATTGAAAGATGAAGTGAAACGGGATTTGGAAATAAGAGGAAAGTCATGGATGGAAGTAATGAACGAGATCAGCTTTGGAAGAATCGAGAAAAGTGGAGGCTGATCTCACACTCGATGATCATGATCGGGGACACGAGAACGGATGATGATAATGAGGATGATTAAATGATTTGTTTAGATGTGCCTTTTGAATAATAGCCAAGACATTAAATTATAATAGGCTATATTGCAACAGAACGCTCAAAACAATGTAAGTTTCCTTCCTCCTAACCTAATGTCAAATTCCTAGAGATCTCACGGTTTTCAACACAGCCAGTCTTGTAGAATGCGTAAAATATATGTAACTTTATTTTATAACGCTACATTATGGAAAACATTTTACAATAATATTCTCTACTAGCCGTACCCGTGCGCTCCGCTGCACCCGTTAGAAATAAATATAAAGCAATTACATAATTAAAATAGGACATTTGATCCAGGGAACATTCGTGTTTGATAGAAGGATAAATTGTTTAATATGTTACTTAATTTAAATTGTATTTAAAATATTAATATGCGAACATTTTGATCCAGAGACCACTAATTTGGCGCAATGACAATTCCTTTAACAAGTTTCTTAATTGTTATTACCAATTATTTTTGGAAAAGCGAAAATTAACAGAAAAATTTTGGCTACAGATTTATTATTATGTTTATATTATATTATATTATGAAAAAATGTGTTAATAACGGATGTACTCGAATTAGAAAGTTTTTAATTTGTTGTGGGAGCTCTTGAATCTCAGGAGGAACAACTTTTACAACAGCGCAACATAATCTGCTTGGCTCATTACCCAATTTTTTGCATTGCATTTATTGCATATGTATTTTATGTATTTTAACACGATTCAATTGAGCATAGTTAAAATTTGAATTATAAAATAATGAATTGCTAAGCTAACGTACTATTACTGCATACTAAATCAATACACTCTCGTTGTTCGTTAATTCTCTGAGATAAAACTGAATATGTTCATAAACATTATTATAAGAAATACAGGAAATGAATATACAGAATAACCTATCAAGTTTTCTGTGCATAAGAAGCTATTTTAATCTTACCTGTCCTCGATTCACTCACAAGTTACTGTAATAACATTATAGCATTATGTCCATCCAGAGAAACTACACTTTCCAATGATGAAAAATTAATTAATTATACAAATCGGTTAATTTAGCTTCTGATATTACTTCATACAAGCACAGAAACATTGTCAGTAGGCTATGTTTTATAGCTTTCGATTGTTGTGTCCAAGGCCCCTCATAGACGAAGTCATTTGTTTTTTATTTCAATACAGATGGCAGTTATTTTAATTTTAAAACTCATTTATCTCATTAAATATCAGTCCTATCAAAATTTTTCAGAGAATAAAACTTATCAGAAATCATTTTTAAAGAAACTTTTGTTATGTAACATATTTCACAAAAATCAATAATAAGCGAGATATTTCGATTTATTTAATTCAGGCCCTCTTATAACCCCCCTTTTAAATAATGTATTTTGAATGCCATGTAGCCTAAAATCTAAGTTACAACGAACTTAATTTATATTCCAATTTTCATCGAAATCGGTTCAGCCATTATCGCGTGAAAAGGTAACAAACATACAGACAGACAGACATACAAACAAAAATTTCAAAAAAGCGATTTTCGGTTTCAGGGTGGTTAATTATATATGTTAGGACCAATTATTTTTGGAAAATCGAAAATTACCAGAAAAATTTTGGCTACAGATTTATTATTAGTATAGATTAGTGAAAAAAAATTCTACGAATCTGATGCACGTCGTGCAGCGCCTTCTAAGCGCGATGCATTTCGAGACTTCCTGGTCGTTGGTCACGTCACAGGACGGCATGTGACGTGGTCGGAAGGCAAATCTCTTCCATTTCCCCCGCCGGGACTCGGAGCATGGGTCGCTTGTCTGGGAAATGCGTCCACATCTAGTGCGCCATATTTGTTATCGTTCTTCCATACGTCGTTAAGTTTTACACATTGAGCTTTATCAGCCCTCATTTACATGTGATATCTTCAATTCTTACATTAAAATTACTTATTTGCCATTTTCAACACATACGAGTACATTCGGTTGTTTTATGTTCAAAAATCATTCAAGATCATTTTATCAACATTTAGCCCATCTGAGTGTTAATTGTGGGCCTTGAGGGGGGACTGTGAAGCAGCAGGTTTATCGTCCGCTGTTTCGTAGCAAAGTACAACGCATGGATACTTAGTACCGCCAGGGGCTGCTTTATGGGTAGTACCATGGCACTGCCTAAATTAATTGTAATTGTATCTTATTTTCAACTGTACATTCAGAGCGCTATAAGTTCGCGAATTTTATAAAACTACGGGTTTTCCATGGAGTGATTCGAATACCACGCCGTGTCAGGGGTAACATTTCCGCTCGCGCTCTCATGCTGTATTTTGTCATTCGAGCCAACTTACTCTGCATGGACTTGCACAGAAGTGTAACTCATTCGCTGGAGCTTCTCGGGGGTGCAAAGAGCATGAGAAAAGATCTTATCCATGCCCACTGTTGCCAGATTGGGCGAAAAGTCGCGGATTGGGCTACTCCGAAGCCATGTTTGCGACTTATTTTTACTTCAGGCGATTTGCGAATTTTTGGATTACTAGAAATTTTGGCGAGAGAAATTTGGTCGGATGAAAACTTCTTGCCATTTTTTTTTAAATATTACATTTTTCTTTCGTTTTTCTTTGAGTTTATATTTGTCATGACAAGAGTTTTCGATCTCTAAACCAATAACTTCTTCTAGTATCTTATACTCCAGGCTTATACGATAACATAAATCCACGTGAATCACCACCTATGTTAAGCCACATTATTACGCCTCCACGTGTATTCGAAGGGGCTTCCCCATCCCCACTGCGTCACTTATCTCAGAAAGCTCCAGTGCACAGGCTACAGAAGAAGCAATGCAAATTGCAACTTACGTTCAATTAATGAAAATTTTATAGTTGATCAGATGTCGGTATGAGTGTCATTTACAGCAGTAGTGATTAGCATGTCTGACCTTGAAACGAGAGGATCCGGGTTCAAATCCTTGTTGGGACAAGTTTAAGTGGTTGAGATTTTTAAGGGGTTTTCTCTCAACGCAATAAGAGATGCTAGATAACCATTGCAGTTGATAAAGCGTCTGAAAATAAACCAATTAAAACTTATTTATTAGGTATCTTTTATTGTGTGTGACTCCGTCTAGAAGATCGTAGGAAAATCCACTGTCTTTCCCTTCTCTTTCACATATTGCATTTCTCCACTCCTGTCTATCTTGCGTCTCGTTTTCAAAATTTATCCACCCATCATAACCTAGACACACGATCACAACACTCCTCAATATTATCCATTCCCTCCCACCGAACATCCTCATATTCATCTTCTTTCACTGTGGCTGTTCCTCGACTTTGGAATTCTCTACCGAGTAATGTCAGGGACTGTCAAACATCAAACCAATTTAAAAATAGGCTAACGAGATATTTTTCTAACAATTCTTGTTAACAATAATAGCTGTTTCAGGTTTCTCAATGTTTAATGGTTATATATATCACAGATAAATATCTAAATTATCTCATTGCTATTATTATTATTATTACTATTATTATTATTATTATTATTATTATTATTATTATTATTATTATTATAACTATTTCTTACCAATGTTTATTATTGTCACACTAACATTAGTTATCCAATTTTCATTATTTACTTTCATGTTGTTTTATGATCTAGATATTAATGTAATAACTATGTAAGCAAATGTATTCAATTAGAATTAGAGTCTGGCTGGGCGGAAGAGAAGGCCTACTGGCCATAGCTCTGCCAGATTAAATAAATAAATTATTATTAATTATTAATTATTATTTTACAAGACTATAAACAGTGAGTTCATTATGTCCTCTTACACACTGCGTATTGTAGTATTTCGCACTGCGATTTTATTAGCATTTGGTTTGATTGCAATGGGAGAAGTACAGGAAGAGCTGCCGAGTGGAACTAGCAGCATAAAAAGTGGACTTGAAAACAACATGTAGATTCATCAAAATACAAACAAAATTCAGCATCTATCATCTTTCAATCTAAACTTAAAGATGCATTGTCAGTTACTAAATCATTAACAAAATTTGAAGTTCAGTTGACGGTTTGTGACGCGTCATACCGCGATAAAAATTTTGAATCATTTAAGCTAACGTTTTGATTTAAATTGTTCAAGTATAGGAATGTAAATTTCCAATTTCATAGAACAAAGTGCAATGTACGGTAATAATTAAGACAGTCATAGCCACTAATATCCTAAAGGAGCAAATATGAGATATGAAAGACGTACCAATTTCTTGAATTATTATTAACGAATGTACAGATGTATTATACAGGGTTAGTTAAGTCCCGCACCACCTAAATAACTTTTTGAAGCAACCCCACTAATTAACTAACTAACACTAATAATCCCTAATTGAGGCGTGTAGTTTCGAAATCAGATACATCACTAAAACATAATTTTTCAATATGAAGGAAAAATGTTTGCAAAGAACCAAGGATTTGCAACCAATACTATTCTAGTGGCGGCTGGTGAAGTTTGGGTCTAGGTGTTGCATTTTCTGTGATGAGAGGTGTAGAATTAGTTACCTTTATCAGTACATGGTCATGATCATTTTAATCCAATGCTGGTACTTAAATGATTAATATCAGTAATGTCCGTTCTTGTCCACGACTGTTCCCCATCAAACAAAATACACGGAAAACAAAACAGTACGTTTTTCTCTTCACAACTACAAAGCCAGTCATGATTATTGTAAATTTCCTTTCTAAAAATTCTCTTGAACTGTCTTTTCCCCGTAGTAACTGTCTGGACAATATTTAGATCAGGCAATGGTCTACCAAGTTCTTTAATTTTTTTTATTTTTCTTCGTCAGAAAGTACAGAGAAGTTCTTGTTTTGTAAACTATTTATATACATCACAAACTTGAAGAAAACATCACTGCACTATAAAAATTGTGATAACTGCCACAATTCACATAAAACTCATTAAACTCTAGAAAAGTTCCTGTTTTTTAAACAACTTACAAAATGCATAACGTTATATGCCTACGTACCTATGTCACAAACTTGACGGAAATATCACATCCAATAAAAAAAATTGTATTATACAACACAATTCACATAAAACTACTTAAATTCCAACAAAAACTAAATATTTAAGAGGATTAAATGAATTTCACACGATTATAAAATGACTGGACCACGTGCTCACCTAGCTACACGTTGGTCAGGAAACAGGAAGTGAGAAACCACGTGAGAAACGAAGACTCGGAAAAAATCTGAAAATTTCGTCTCAAGTCACGAGTCATCCAGCGACTGTGTCCGTTCGGAATGCCCACTTCTGCAATCTACGGGCACATACAAGAACCATTTGCTTCCGGTTGTTGCAAGAGCTTTGCCGCGACCAGCTGTGTTAACTGCTGGGATAGGGAACTCTGAGCTGAGCCTATCTTCAATACCAGCCGCTACCGAATCTGGCTGTTGTTTGAGTCGCACAACGACCACTTCTGAAGTATTCACAATTTGATGGATTTTATAAAAGCTGATTATTTTATACTCGAATTCTTGAATGATATATAAATAAAAATACGTATATATTTCAATTCGACGAGAAGGAAACTTAAAATCTGTTTAGTTATTTAATATAAACAAAATTTTAATGTGCGGGAAAAACTTGGTCGTTGTGCAACGCTGCAACATGATCAGCAGCCCCCACTATTCTTTCATAATACTAATCATGTGATGTATCTGGCTTCGGAGCATAACAGTGCTACAGCAGTTGTAGAATCGTATGAAGAATGAAGTCTAACATTAACTAGCATAACAGTGCTACAGCAGTTGTAGAATCGTATGAAGAATGAAGTATAACATTAACTAGTATAACAGTGCTACAGCAGTTGTAGAATCGTATGGAGAATGAAGTATAACATTAACTAGCATAACAGTGCTACAGCAGTTATAGAATCGTATGGAGAATGAAGTATAACATTAACTAGTATAACAGTGCTACAGCAGTTGTAGAATCGTATGAAGAATGAAGTATAACATTAACTAGTATAACAGTGCTACAGCAGTTGTAGAATCGTATGGAGAATGAAGTATAACATTAACTAGCATAACAGTGCTACAGCAGTTGTAGAATCGTATGAAGATGAAGTATAACATTAACTAGCATAACAGTGCTACAGCAGTTGTAGAATCGTATGGAGAATGAAGTATAACATTAACTAGCATAACAGTGCTACAGCAGTTGTAGAATCGTATGGAGAATGAAGTATGACATTAACTAGCATAACAGTGCTACAGCAGTTGTAGAATCGTATGAAGATGAAGTATAACATTAACTAGCATAACAGTGCTACAGCAGTTGTAGAATCGTATGAAGATGAAGTATAACATTAACTAGCATAACAGTGCTACAGCAGTTGTAGAATCGTATGAAGATGAAATATAACATTAACTAGCATAATAGTGCTACAGCAGTTGTAGAATCGTATGAAGATGAAGTATAACATTAACTAGCATAACAGTGCTACAGCAGTTGTAGAATCGTATGGAGAATGAAGTATAACATTAACTAGCATAACAGTGCTACAGCAGTTATAGAATCGTATGGAGAATGAAGTATAACATTAACTAGCATAACAGTGCTACAGCAGTTGTAGAATCGTATGAAGAATGAAGTATAGCATTAACTAGCATAACAGTGCTACAGCAGTTGTAGAATCGTATGGAGAATGAAGTATAGCATTAACTAGCATAACAGTGCTACAGCAGTTGTAGAATCGTATGAAGAATGAAGTATAACATTAACTAGCATAACAGTGCTACAGCAGTTGTAGAATCGTATGGAGAATGAAGTATAACATTAACTAGGATAACAGTGCTACAGCAGTTGTAGAATCGTATGGAGAATGAAGTATAACATTAACTAATTTTCGAAAAACGAAGTGATGTATCTGATTTCGCAACTACACGCCTCAATTACTATGATGGTACTGCAATTGCTCATTTAACTGCAAGTTGAAGTTCGCTATCAATCGAGGCTTGAAACAGAAATGACGCATGCGCCAACTGCATCAACTTTTTCTCTAAGTGTCGTCCCACACTGTCCTCTATCATCACAGCAGGAATTACTGGTCCATACGTCTTGTAAGTGGGTGAAAATTCTCTTCAAGTATGCAGTATGTATTCTATGGAACGAGAAGAATTACGAGCTTAGCACTGTCGTGTCTGTCTGTTCTATTTAAATTTGCTCATCTTTATTACACATGACGTTTAAAATAATTAAACAATAACTACATGATTCTTACACCTATCATACCAGTAATTAAATAATTTTGCATTTATAGTGCATTTTTATCTTAACCATTAAATTTTTCATCCAACTTATGCCGAGAAGTGTTTATTTCCGCAACCTTTGATAGTATTGATGGCACTGCATTTGTTATTATAATGTGTTTAATGTGTCCTTACACAATAACTCTTTCCAGTAGGCCTATATGTTATTGTTTATGCCTCAATAAAGAAAGTAAGAACGGGATTCTCAAATCTGACATGTGATCTCTTTCTCAGTAAACAGACTTAAACGTGATGTTTTTTTCCTTCCAGTATCTGTTACCCTTCATTTCTATCTCATTATAACAGTAAGTCTTCTTTCAGTCTTCTCTAGCTCTCTTACTCAGAAGTATAACACGGTGCTTGTTTTCTTAAAGTTGCTTATAAATTAATAGAGTGCGTTTGTAACAGCGCTAAATAGACCTAATAAGTGAAACAAGTGCTGAATCAAGAAGCGCTCAACACAGAAATCGAAGCGTAAAACAAGTGTAGCTAAAAAAAACGAAATATAGGCCTAAAAGAAAGCAGCTCAATGTATTCAGTTCTTTGATCATAACAGTCCACATTCAACAAAACGATATTTACACTGATTGGTTAATTCATTATTACCCTAATAATTAGGAATTATTTTCTTGCCATATATTCAAAGTGAATATAATCTTGGCTTTAAGTCATCTCTTAGACACTTGCATTTTCTGTGACAAAGTTGAGTGCAAAATTCAAAATATCGATAAAATCTGCAACAAATGTTAAAACTTAAAGCAATTAAAATGTTACATGACAAAATAGTAACTGGTTAAATGGCTGGGTTTATTAGCTATACTTGAATCTGAGGCTTCGGACGAAAATGGGTTCAAATCCTGCTTTGTAAGATCAACTGGTGGGACTTTCCCAATTGTAAAGTAAAACAACTGATGGCTCACCTCGACGACGGAATACCTCGCGGTTTATAGAGCGTCATTTAATAAGCAATTATATAACAATACTGAACATGACAATGGCTAGTATTATGTCTTCCCTTCCTCAACAGGACTGCCCAACAATGAATATTCTGCTGTCCACATTGTTGCTGTCTCTTGTTGCTGGGACGGCGCTAGCTTACATGTGTGACGTTGGCAACGTGCTGGTGCAGGAAGTGGATGCAAATGACGTGAGTGAAGGCGTTTGAAGTAATGTTGATGTACTTTGAGTCATGCAGTAGTAGCCCTGATAAGCGTTGTCTGTGCAGTTCCTGCAGGGGCCGTGGCGTCCCGTGCTGCTGAGGCCCAGCTACTTCCCGGACAGGTACCCCTGCTGGCACTACGAAAGCACGCTGACCGGCGAGGACGAAGCCGACATAAAAACCAGCGTTGAAGACACCAAGTGAGATCAAAGACAAACACTCGCACTCGATCAGCATACTCAAACACGCAACACAATAACGCTCACATAACCTAACACTCAGAAACTCAACACATGCAAACACGCGTGTATTCCTAATAGAGTAAGACTGCTGTTTTCCGAAACAAAAACCAGTGGCGTAGCATGAAATTTTGAGCAGGGGAAGCTAACTCAAGTTGTCTTTCATGCGATATGAGATAACGTATTACAAAAATATAAATAGTAGTCAATGTCAAGTCAGCAGTCGAAGATTAGTTGGAACCTCGTAACAACAATAAGGCATGACCTCAAATGATACGTAGTAAAATATGATTTCACGGTTTACACATATCTCTAACAGATAGACACGTATACGTATAACATTAGCTCACTCCCTGTCATAGAGGAATCACAATATTAACGGTCAATAGATACAGTACGTAGTATGCGTCTGTCTTTCGGTTGTGTCCTTCATTGACAGCAAGGGAGTCGGTCATTTGTTGTTTAGATCACACTTTTGTTCGTAAGTCAGTCTTGATAATAGAATTGTCCTAAAAAAATTCAAGTAAATTGGTGTGAGGAAGTGTTATTTCACTCATTATTTATTATATCAGCCACAATGCACACTAACACTTCAACTGAACACAACTGACGAAAAGGGATAACTCGGAAACTACTTATTTTCAATGTCAAAGCTAGCTTCTTGCTAGCCTTGCGACCAGGGTAGTTTAGTTAAAGGGATGGAAAATCTGCTGGGTGGGTTACACAGAAGAATGAGTGTGAAACCAGTCTGCTTGGAAGCTGGTGTATGCCAGTGCAGGCTTCTTGTTTACTGCTGCATCACAAATCATCCTGAGCTGCCGCATCACAATATTTAACGCGTAAATATAAATTCTATTAAAATTAATAAATGAGTAGCTTAATATCAAAGGCGGACATCTGACCTTCAGATGAGATTTAGATAATGTGGATTCTTATACATTTTTTTCATGCTTTTTTCACTTATGGTGAAACTATATACAAATTCTAACACTGCATTTATAAAAATGAATTGTTTTAAAATACTACAAAGAACACTGTGAAACAAAAAAGTGCCTCTAGATCAAAACTATGGAGACGACAGATGTCCGTCTTAGATATTAAACTACTCAAATTATTTTGTCCATAAACTGCAGGTTTATTATGAAATTATTATTAACTGGGGAAGCTGAGCTTTTTAGCTTACATTGACGCTACGCCACTGACAAAAACACACCCGTATAACACTCGCATATAAACACACAGAGACTCACGTGTATTCGCAACATTCGTTAATATTTCTATAGGCCTAGCTGCCACTGAACCGGCCTTTCAGATATTATAGAAGACAATAGAGATGTTTCCAGAAAACACTTGACAAACCAAAGGCATCCATTACACCAACATTCTGGGATTCCCACTCGCAAATGAAATCTTCAAAGTTCCCCTCGAACCAGTAGCTCCAGTGAACTACAGAGGCCAAACTATGTATCATCTTATTCCACCATGCTTATTCTTTCGAATGCAGTGAATGTTTAGTCGTGTCTACTGTTAGCCTGCATTTGTAAATTAACGTTCTACTTTGGTTTCAGTCATCACTTTAGCTGCCAGTATCTACTTAATTTCTGCTTTTTTTTCCCTAATTTTTTCAACTTCGTCGGTTTTTCTTCCAATAAAATATCAACTGACACAAGCTGTAGACCTAATCCGCTGCCAGAATATAGAAAACTTCCTTGTCTTTTATTGTAACCAGTGCCAGTTTAGCCAATGTCAGGAGTTTTTCCTCTTTTCACTGCAAAGATATCGAGCTGCGTAGTTCTCGTATTCAGGTAAGGACTTGCCCAGCTGTTTAATAATTTATTGTATGTTGTATGTGTATGTATTTATTCACACTGGAATGGGTATATACCCGGTGGCAGTGGTAACTAATTACACTCAATAATGACAATAATAAACTTAAAATTAAAAATACAATTAATAATAATACTAATAATTAATACTAACAATAATTTATAATAATAATAATAATAATAATAATAATAATAATAATAATAATGATAATAATAATAATAATAATAATAACAGGGAATGTCCTAAATTAAATGAAACGATCACTTAAAATAACATTAAATCACTTAAAATAACATTAGCTAGTTGGTAGTATATGAAATGTAGGAAATCTCTAAAGAGTTATTTTGTAAATAGAGATGTAAATCTTCTCCAAGTGGTTAGTACCAAATATATTTTAGCAATTTCACTGAAATAAAGGACTACGGTGAATTTACACATTTCCTGACAAAATGGTATCGTAAATTGTATATAATTCTATGTCTAATACTCATAGATAAGCAGAAGTCAACACACACAATAATACATTTCCATCTTCGTAGCTCTCACCCACACATTCACATATGCACAAGAATTAAGAAACGCACAAAAGTGCGTGTGTCCTCAGACGTACGTACATACATACATACATACACACACATACACACATATATACATACACACATACATACATACACACATACACATATATATACATACACATACATACATACATTCATACATACATACATACATACATACATACATACATACATACATACATACATACATACATACATACATACATACATACATACATACATACATACATACATCTTATATATAAAAGTCAATGTGGCTATGTATGTATGTATGTACTCTATATACAAATCTACACGCTTTGACCGATATTTGCCAAAGTTTGCACATTTAATCATCATAACCAGGAGAAGAACATAGGCTACATTGAAATCGGACAAATTGACGTTAAATTAATTTAAAAAATAAAAACTAAAATTATATGCGATCAAACATTCCTGTATAATATTAAATGCAATCTTCTACACTCAATTGTTTTTTATTATTGTTTGTTGTATTCAACATCGACTTTCACGAGGCCGTGGAAGAAAGAACACGAAAGCATTGTTGATACATCATGAAGGCCAAATTTTAGACAGTTCATGCAATTAGTATCTTTCCGCAGTCCAGGACCGTAGTATGAGTTTCTCGATGCAGTTGTAGATAGTGAGCAGACTGTCTTTTATCCAACTGAATTCTTGAATTCTTTGAAACCTTTGAGATGTCTCTCTTGCTAGAATATATCTTTGCCGGGTACGAGCGTGTCCCTGTGCGTGCGTATGTGCCGAATCCAATGCGGTGCTTTAGGCGCCAACGGTTCGGATATACGCAAAAAGTAGCACTAACATCATATCTGGAAAGTGCGGCGGTGCTGACCATGGGGAATCCCCATGTGCCGGTGCCGAGCACTGTGTGAATTGTTCTGGGGACCACATTTCTAGCTCGAAAATTTGCCCAAAGTATATGCTGGAGAAGACGATTCATAAGCTTCTAGTTCGGGAAAATATTACGTTCTTCGAGGTGATTAAGCGTATTTTAGATAAAGAGGAGAAGGCAATGGAAAAGTCCTATACGCATGTACTACACAAAGCAACAGAAGGAATTGATGCTTCCACACAAACGCCACCTCTTACTAATATACCTGGGAAGCGAATTGAAATCGCAACCCAGACGTATGTGGACGCTGCCACTCAGACTGCTGAGTCAGACGACTCTTGTGGACTTGACATCAGGCCTTACGTCCCTAAGAAAATCGCTGCTCTGACAGCACAGAAGGATTCTAGGCCTGGACGAGTGGAGTTGCCTGCTAGGAACCTGGATACTTAGCGGATCTTAGTGTAGTCAGCCGGTGTGGGTTTGGAAATGCGCCTAGCTTCAGGGCCAGCGGAAACTTCATAGAGCCCTCCCGAAATTCGATTCTATGAAACCCAGTTCAATGGTGAATTTAAGTAAAGTCTTGAAGACACGAATAGAAATGTATTCTACGTGTGAAGACCAGACCACAAGGAAGAATACAGGCCGTAAGATCTCTAGATCAGGACCTTCAGGCTAAAAATCTAAAGGTTGATGATGATGATGATGATGATGATGATGATGATGATGATGATGATGATGATGATGATGATATTGGCAACAGTGTAGCCTACTCACCCAGCTGCCTCTGAGAAATGAATTCCTCTAAGAGACAAAAGGAAGCCTCGATGACAGTTGCCATCTAGTGTGAACAACTTTAATACGCTTTGAATAGGAATGTCGTTTGTTGCTTGTTTCAGGACTGGGGACTTATTCAATATGACGGGAAAAGCCTACATCGAAAACGGGAACGTCTTCAACATCACTTTCAAAGGAAACAGTGAGTGTGACATTACATAAAAATCATGTTTGTGGACTTCAGGCGAAACTGCTTGTAAAAATATAACAGTAAATCAAACCATTTTCCTCCTTACGTAATATAAGGAGATGAAACTATCAACCGGGAAATAAAATTTCTTAAAAATAAATAATAAATTCACAAGAACAAATGCAGCAACATTTTAATCGTCCAAATTACAAGATAACCTGTGTACGCCTGGAAACAGGTTTCCCTTAGCACGTGTGACGGCCCGCTTAGCGTCAGGGTTCGGCAACCAGACGTACTTTATCAGCTTAGCTTGTCCACCATCCTTTAATGCACATTTCACATGTTTTTTTTTTTTTTATTTTAGACACACGCTATATTTCGTCTCTACCGAAAGACTTGAACCCTACACATCTGCTTCATTCACTTTATGAGCGACTGACGTCATTACTTTGAACAACTTAAATCCGATGTCTTGGGTACACTTGGCTGTAAAACTTTTGTTAATTAATGCATGGGCGATTGTTCTACTCAATAGCCTATATCATCGAATTGTTCTACAGTTGGGACGCGATTTATGCAACTTCGTTTTGTTTTCCTTAAATGAGCTGGCATCTCTCACTTGTACCAGTCAGTCAGTCAGTCAGTCAGTCAGTCAGCCGCTGGTTATGTTTATATTGTGACTTTGCTTAGAAATATAGCAGCGAGACACTTTTTATACGACTTCTTTATAGTATAGCTAGACCTATATGAATCTTGAATTGCAGAACTCCTACATATCCATTTGAGTACATTTTCAGGAGGCACAAAAAACTGATTATCTTTGTACGCGTTTGGTATTTTGAAGTGACTCTTTTCTACTGAAGCATTGCAGTAAGTTCCTATGTTTAACATGCATGAACTTTAGTAAATCCGTGGCGCTACAGCCCTTTGAAGGGCCAAGACCGACCTGCCAGCTGCTGGCCTCACGTCCACATGCCGAAGCAGAGATGACGATCATCCCACCAGAAGGGAGGTATCGTGTGATTAGCACGAGCTGGTTTGCGAAACCGGATTTTCGCTACCTATCGTAGCTCCCCAAGTGCATCACGAAGCTGGGTGGGCACCGGTCCCATACACTGGCCGAAATTTCGTGAGAAAATTTCTTCCCCCATGAGTACTCGAACCAGCGCTCATTCCGTAACGCGAGTCCTAGGCAGGATGCCTTAGACCGCGACGCCACGGCGCAGGACATATATATGATATTTGCTGGAAAAAGTCTGAAATGCCAGGTCATGTGGAGTGTCTGCAATTCGCGACTAGTAACAATTATTTTATTTCTTTAAAACAATTTTAGGTGACGAAGACGGAGCAGCTTATCTTATAAACAACTTTAGGTGCATGTTTGAGCTAAGAAAATGATAAAGTACAGAAACATATAAAAATCCAAAATTCTGTAAATAGCATACTTAATTTTTTTTAATTTTCTTTTTTCTCATATAAAAAAAGAAAGGCAAACTGAATTTTTGTTTTAGTTTCTAAAAAAATTGCACATGGCCTGGATTTGTGGTTTTCCTGCAATTCATTGTAACTTATTTCCGCCGTGAAATATACACTGTATTTGCTAATGGTCTTACTAATAAAAACTCTATATACAGACGTTTAATTGTCTTATACAATGAATAGCTCGTTTATAAGTCGTGCGTAAATTCCTTACTAATAATCACTACATACGTCATGTATAACAGTATAACTGTTACACAGCTACGTCATAGTTTCGTCATTATTTCGTTACGAAAGGTAATAGAATATCTGAGGTTCTCTATTGCATCCGGTAGAGCGCTCTAGTGTGGCGTGTTAAATATCGATAGTACAACTGGCTCTAATCGATTACCACACTACATTTTGGTCAAAGAGTACAAGCTACAGCAATATTAAGGCCGGTTCAGACGGTGCGTGTTTCTGTGATGGATTCCAAGGTGGCTCCGCGGATGGGTCGCCTGCATGGTTACTCGCCGGAAGTAATCCGCTCTGGTGGGTCCCTGGATGGCTAGCTTGCTGGATTTCGAGGGTAGGTTTCATGCTATTTTTCGTGATGGTTTGCAGGCTGGAAACCAAAGATGATCATATAATATCACCTCTGAAACCATGTCGCCATGTTCGTTGTTTTCCAACTAAACCTGGTTTTTTTATATTCTTTAATTTCTAAGAAACAGCAATTAAATATCGGACTTTAGCTGTTTTGCACTTATGGCTTAATTACTTTATTACGACATTTACTACTGTTAATGTAGGGCTTCAGTTGTTTTCCACTCACGGTTTAGTTTCTTTTTGACCATGAGTGTTGGCAACAGATGAAGCAGCAGATGATTTTACAATTTGAACTGTGAAAAGAGCCAGCACCGTGTGAACAACTACAGTCACCGTAGCCAACACGGGAGCCAGCAAGTGACCACGCAGGGCGGCCATCAGCGTAGCCACCGTCTGAACCAGGCTTTAATTCTAATAATTCTATGACCTTTGGTTTGTTGTTATGTGGTTACAAGGTAACCATCATCATAAAATGACAGTCGATACGAACAGCTGTTAGAGGGGCGGCCATTTTTTCGCCATATACAACGCTTAAACAAGGGGTTTCGTGTATATAACTACTGCAAAGCAATTCCCATTGTATAGTTACAGACTATTTATACGTCCATAGCTTATTCACGGTTTATTAGTAACGTTTTCTGTCTCAACTCTGCATAAGTCTCGTATAAATAGTATACACGGTTTATTAGCAAGATGGTAAATGTTTTGTGTGTATCCAAATTTATGTAACATATTACAAACGAAGCGTGACATTTTACTTTGTCTTT
The DNA here is from genome assembly GCF_040183065.1 of Periplaneta americana. Lineage (NCBI taxonomy): Eukaryota > Metazoa > Arthropoda > Insecta > Blattodea > Blattidae > Periplaneta > Periplaneta americana. The sequence goes on along the minus strand of NC_091133.1, from coordinate 2,256,780 downwards.
ATACTGAGCATGAAAATAAATAACTGAGGTTTTCTAAATAATAATTTAACGGTCTTACTAATAAAATCTCTATATACACACGTTTAACTGTCTTATACTTATACAATGAGTAGCTCGTTTATACGTCGTGTGTAAATTCCTTACTAATAATCACTACATACGTCGTGTATAACAGTACAACTATTACACAGCTACGTCATTGTTTCGTCATTACTTCGTTACGAAAAGTAATAGAATATCTGAGGTTCTCTATTGCATCCGGTAGAGCGCTCTAGTGTTGCATGTTAAGTATCGATAGTACAACTGGCTCTAATCGATTACCACACTACATTTTGGTCAGAGAGTACAAGCTACAGCAATATTATTCTAATAATTCTATGATCTTTGGTTTGTTCTTCTTTGGTTACAAGGCATCCATCATCATAAAATGACAGTCGATACGAACAGCTGTTAGAGGGGCGGCCATTTTTTCTCTATATACAACGCTTAAACAAGGGGTTTCGTGTATATAACTACTGCAAAGCAATTCCCATTGTATAGTTACAGCCTGTTTATACGTCCATAGCTTATTCACGGTTTATTAGTAACGTTTTCTGTCTCAACTCTGCATAAGTCTCGTATAAAAACTATACACGGTTTATTAGTAAGACTGTAAGAAAATAAAGTGTAAACAGTAACATGGTAAGTGAACTGAATTGGTATGCAACACTCAAAACTTATGAGAAATGTATCAACTTCGTAATATGTAATAAACTCCACGCAGCAAACCTTTCAAGTGCGTTCTGTGACGTACAAATATGTTCTCGGTAACTACACTACAGCAATACTGAGTGGCGGATTATTTGTCTACGAAAGTGAGCGGGGCACGGCATCCACTGGCCGCGGAGCGTGTGTTCCCAGCCGGCAGCAACTACATTTTGTGGTCAAACTCGTGGCGCTGTCCAACAGAATAATACATATTTTTGTTTTAAAACTTTATTTAGCCATGTCGTGTTAGAAGGTGCTGGAACTATTTAACTTCATTTTCCACGCATTTCTGTCATAGGAACATGGCCACATATATGGAACTAAACTGGGTACGAAAACAAACTGAGATTACGGTCATGCACTTTATTCAAAATCTGCTTAAAATGTTGCTGAGTATGGAAGACACGATTGAAAGTTCTCGCACTATACCTTAAAGTGCCTAGTCCACACCTGTGGAGTAACGGTTAGCGCGTCTGGCCGCGAAACCAGGTGGCCCGGGTTTGATTCCCGGTCGGGGCAAGTTACCTGGTTGAGGTCTTTACTGGGGTTTTCCCTCAACCCAATGTGAGCAAATGCTGGGTAACTTTCGGTGCTGGACCCCGGATTCATTTCACCGGCATTATCACCTTCATCTCATTCAGACGCTAAATAACCGAAGATGTTGATAAAGCGTCGTAAAATAACCTACTAAAAAAATAAAAAAGTGCCTTCGTAGCCTCTCGTGTAGAAGTGGCGAGGAAGACGCGGAAGAGACACTTAGGGGAATTTTCCAGCTGGTGTAAAAAAAAATGTCTTTGGCAGCACGTTGTCCGTTTCGTTTATCCGGAACACTTCCCGCTTCAAGAACTGCTTACTGTATATTAACCAAGTTAAGACCCGGGATTCGAGTGGGTTCAGTAGGCTATGAATCAAAATATTCACTCATTGAAGAATAGAATAGTTCGGCGTATTATTTTCCACTGCAACTTTTTTTCTCAGTAGAGAGTATACACTGACCAATAAATACGAAGGCTTGCTGTCCTGCTACAGTAGCACGAAGTTAACGTTCCGCCCTGCTCGCGTTTCGCCTGCCTAATCATCACATTTTTCTCCAAGGAATAATTAATTTGTACTGCTGACGAATTCAATCTCGAACATCCCACGAATTTAACGCTGAGTACCTTTGGACAGAAACGGAGATTTTTACCGACTCTTACCTATCCAACCATTTAGATACACGCAGCTATTCATATAGAGCGACCGCCGACACGAGTCCAAATCTCGTTAATGTTGTGAGAGTTTTTGTTACGCGTCTCCACTATTAAACATTTAACAACATGTTTGTTAAACATAACATGTTGAATATAACATGTATATGGACATTTCAAGTCTCAATTGACTTAACATGTTAACTGAGTATGTTGAATTTAACACTTTTAACATGTTGGTGTGTTTTCCAGCAGAAATGGAAAACATTCAAGTCAATTCATTTCCTCGTGCAGCGTCGGTACAATTCGGCAAAGATCGTACAGTTTCCATAGCAACAACTATAAATTCCGATTTTGTGGTGCGTATCTTGATCATTTTTATACCATCATTGGTCCTTGGTGTTGGCTGAAAGTTCGAAGTAATGGAGTGGACGAAAGAAAATACATTAGAATAAAATTAATGCACTGATGGAAAGTCTTGTTTGTGGGATGTGTCTGCAAAAGAATACAGAGACAAAACAAAGAAGGCCGACTGTTTTAGAGAACTGGAATTATTATTTAACTGTTCTCGAGAATACAATAGAGAGTTTTCGCACTCTCGTCGTACGCTAAACGTTAACGCTATGTTGACTTCAGTCATGGTCGTATTTGGTGATGTATGTTAACGTTCGTAAAACTTCGGAAAGAGTAATTATACGATATTACCCACTCCTTTAACATCTATCATGTCGTAGGTCCTAGGATAATCAATCGTGCTGTAATTTTTTAAATTGAGATGTAATGGCTGCTCTTAAATTGTGTATTTCTTTGATGTAACAGGAAGTATTTTTGCAGCACTATATTAAAATCGAGTTCTGACATTCTCAGCAAGTTTTTGAATCCAAATCGATACTATATTCAACTTTAAGCTCGTTTAGAATGTATCCTGCATAGTGTCTTTTACTAAGATATTGCCGCATCCACATTCTCATTTTCTTCCTTTTCAAAGCCTTGTAACAAGCAATAGAGACAATTACAAAAGTCAGATCATCATTTGAGTCCATTGTGCAAGTTTACAAATAAAACACTATCTATATTAAAATCTCATAGACTGTTTATGGTGGACTACGCAAAGAAAGTCAAGTTTAACATGTTTAACAGTGTGGACAAAGTGTTAAATGAAATTAGCATTAACATGTTCAGTCAACATGTTGGGATGTTAACGGTAAACAATTTAACATTTAACATGTTGTTAAATGTTTAATAGTGGAGACGCGCCTTAGATAACAATGGACCCCCACAGCTTCCTGCTTGTCTAAAGTGGAACGAGAGGTGCTGCGTAGTGTGGCAACTTATTCCATCATGCTGCAGTGCACAGGGATGCGATGTCTTGTCCCTTAAGCACCTGCATAAATATATCTTCCTCTATACGTCCACGAATAAATCTTTTTATTGATCATTCGCCATTCTATAAACCCATCCACATAGCTATTTCTTCGTCTATTTCAGCTCTCCATACTTCCTCCCATTCGTCCACCCACCCACCTACCCATCTTCCTACCCATACATTAATCTCCCCAGCCTCTCAATAATCCGTCTGTTATCAACATCCATCATTCCAGAGACCATGCCGCGCCCTGAAACTTCTTTGTCGGTAAGTTTACACATAAAGGTGAATCACGAACAGTCAAGGATCCGCCATTAATTCAAATTACATCTGAAATGCATCCTTTCGTCTTTTAATGTTTCAATCTATAACTTAATTCATGCATCCTTATACTTCTGAATCCAGCCATCTATCAGTGCATTACTCTGTCAAGTATTTGTGCAGCATTCACACTGTTCAAGAAATCACAGTGTGCACTTCTGACATTGTTTTGGTCTGCCCGCAGGCAAATTCTCTGATCGATACCAAGTGTTGGCGTGGAATGCCACGTTGCAGTACCAGATAGCGGGGGCTTGTCCGGATTCCGTGAACAACGAACGTAAGTAACGGCATCGAATGGGGCCGATTTTTAAATCTCTTTTTAGGGAGAAGAAGACAAAATGTTTTGACAAAACATTTTTTACATGAAATAAGAATTCCGTTCAATCAACTTGACTGGGGCAGGCTGCTCCTCGGGGGATCCATGTTTCAATTAAGATATTACTGTGCACCAGCCTACACTACACTCACTCAGTTATATTTCCATATTAATTTTTCTTAAAGACATTTTTAATGTTTTCTCTAAAGTATGACTGTATTTACTTTTTAAATTATTTCTTAGTTCTTTCTACTGGTTCAAATGCAGATTATTAAACATGTTTATAAATAAATGATTTTTTATTTATCTTGTACACGCAATATTTTAATTTCAGTAACAAATAAGGTTCCCACATGTTGCAATAACTAACATTTTCTTAGCCTATTGGTTTAGTAAGTACTGTTTTTAAATTGTAGGATTTGAACATTCATTAATACATTGGCTAGGGAAAGGAACCTAATGTGTTTGGAGAGACACATAATTCCTAAGGGTAACCTTGATTCCAGTATTCATCAGTGGGTTGAATTCTACACGTGGATCCTAAAACGCCATTCTCGACTTGAGTCTATATTACACGAATCGAATATTGAACACTATGTTTAAATCATCTTGAATCTTTCGTACACTACTTTTAACACATGAATATAAATAATTGATTAAATGGCGATCTTACTCGTGTTAATTGTGTAAGCATATGTGGCTTACAGCTGTTTCGGTGTTTAAATTAAGTATCTATCGCGTGGTTACAGATTGGGTTTGGTGTGGTTAAGTTTGGATGTTTGTGAGGCTCACAAAATTTTCATCGAAGGAAGAGACCGCAACTATCCTTTATCAGTTGAAAAGGAATCTTGGAAAGGAGACTGAAGGAGACAGAACAGTTTGGAAGAAAGTATCTACGGCAAAATAGGGGATCGGTAGCATGTCTTGATCTCATGAGGAATAGAGAATACTAACAAAAAACTGGAATGTTCCTCTTCAAGCTTAGAAGATCTCCTTTACTTTACTCTCTAGCATAAGTGGTGTATAAACAGACAGAAAATTTAGATGCACACGGCAGAGTTGTAAAGTAGGGCTTTGTTGCATAAAGCAATTCAAAAGTCACTGTGAAGGATTATAAAATATATGACAATATATTGGGGTAAAAAAGAAGAAAACATCACTGTGCTGGAAATACAAACACAAAACATTTGGAATACGTACGTCGTTCTCATGTTTAACAAACACCATTATTGCTTATTTTTGCGATACGTAGAATAGCAGTTTGAAGACAATATCTTGGAATATTTCAGAATTTTTTTAGAGATAGCATCTTCCTCGGTTCAAAACGCGTTCTTTAGGTAAACCCAAAATAAAAAATCGACCAGATTCAGATCTGCAGATCGCGGAGACCGTACTCCTCGAAAATCCCTACTGATGACGATCTTGAAAGATCCGTGTAATTATTTTACAGCGGTGTAGATGTGGTGCAGTGTGCCATTGCTCATGAAGATCAAAATATTTTCTGCTTATCGTTTTCTTTGAGTGCGAATATTAGTTTTAGTTTAAATTAGTAGGTTAGATACTAAGATGTTTTCTTAGAATTCTCCAAACTGCGCTGTTAGGTAGCCTATACATTGTAAGATATCTGGATAGTCAACACTTCGACTCCCATAATAATTACCGCTATAGAGTATTTGATTACTTGTCTGATGCTCCTCTGTAGCTGTTGGTTATCTTTAGTCTTTTTACCGGTACGTGCATAGAACCAGCTTCCTTACACCTGATTGAATACTTGCAGTTATGAATGGAACTTGGGCCTTCTCTGGAATATTAAGTTTTCTATTTTTCCTCAGATTTTAAGAAATACTCATAATACTTTAATAGGAAGATTTTACCAGCTGCATCCTAATATTTAGTAATTGAAACTTCCAACTTCTCGTAGCAGTGCTATAGACCTACCAGTAACCATTAATATTTATTCAATAAAATGGCAACTATGGAAACGCAGAAAAACTGTAACAAACAGAAAACCCCATTGTTTGCACTAGTGAGTGACTTGTTATATATCACATAGAAATATTACAATATTTAAAACACTTTATCGTTTGAAGACACTTTTGAATGAAGTTGCACTTCATTTTGTAGGTTTAATATCTTCCATCTGAAGCACAATTAACAAAATACTCGAAAACTAAAGAGCATTCTCTCTCTGTGAGATAATCGATACCAGTACATTACAATTTGCATTACAATGCATGAATATGTATAACACATTTTATTAAGAGAAAAACTAAAATCAAGGATGTCTTGAAATTATGTAAACATGCATTTCCGTTATTGTATTCTAACAGCTTCATATTTTTCTTTGCTTAATTTGTAATTAATCGTTTACATTTTTAATGTACTTTAGTTCCAAATCTATCAATTATATTTCAGATTTCCTCTATACTTTAGCATCTATAGTCTAATAATTTCTTAATTTTTATGATTTTAATGTGGCAACGGTCCTTAGTTCGTGTTCGCTTTTAGCTTATGGTATTGTTTGTGTTTTTGTTTTTGGAAGAATTTTAGATAAGGGCGCAAATAGTCATAGTAGCTGACGCGCCCTTTTAAAACTTCACTAACTAATTTTAGCATCTAATCAGTCGCTATATATTATCTTTTGCAGTACGGGTATATTTTCTTTTCCAATCAGTCAATCACATTTTTTATTTTGTATACTTTAGGACCTATAGTCACGACGCTGTTATTCCCGGCATGGCTCCTCCTCTTTGCTTACGCCTTAGGAAGTGAATGCTCTATAAAGTCTAGGTAGGTAGTATCGTTCGCCATTTTTGTTCTTTCGTTGCCGAGCTACCAGACGAGGAATCTATTTGCCACACCGTTAAACATTATCATGTCGTAGCTCCTATGATAATAAGTCAAACGCACTGTAATTCAGCAAATAATTGAGCGGCAAATAACGTCCTTGTGTGCTTTCTGCGAACGCCAACGAAAGAGCCAAAGTATTTGTCGAGCCTTAGGAAATACATAACGTCTTCATCAGCGAATCACAAGACGCACACGTTTAAATGTAGTCGGCCTGCAACGTGATTGGCTGCCGGAAATTAGAGCGACGGGACTGTAGTATCTAAACAGATTAGAGGATTGGCTTTATAATGCACGGGGAGTTAATACAAAATTCTGCAGTTGCAACCCCAGCTTTCGTATTATCATTGACGACTTCCTATAAGTTATCGCGTCGAAAACAGCTTAAAAGCTGTTATGTTGAAAGAATCACTATTTCTATATCCCATCCAAGTTTGTATTCAAAGAGGGGTGGCAGTTACCTTGTACGCTCTTCACAGGACGATATAGATATAGGCCTATGCTTCCAGAGAAAGTAGTTCCCAAATTGATCGTAATATTTGTGCCATATAACGATACAAATGTTGCAATGAAGCGTACATGAATGTTTTTAATTTAGCCTATTTATTTATAAGTTTTGAATAATTTTATAATCTACTGCAAATAATCTGAGTAGGCCTAAATGAACGTTAGGTTTTGGATGAGGTTTGTAATCAAGCAGATACTGTTCTACACATGAATTTAGTAGGATATCATAAGCAGCAAACGTATTATTGGTTCATCCCCATGACTAAGCGTTCATAATATAGCTCCACACAACAAAAGCCTTTTGTTATTGTTACGTCTGTTACGCGCTGTGGGCGCTTTGACTGCACTTGTAGCTTTTTTTGTTTACTTTTTCTCCTGAGCACGACCCTTCTTCGCAGCACAGGAACAATATCACGTTGAAACTCACACAAATAAAATTGTAGGTCTTTATTTCAACTCTCGATTCAAAATGTAACCTCGGAAGACTGGTCAAATTATGTTCAACACTTAATAAATTTAAGGAAGACGATTTACTTTGTAACCTGGACGGTATGGCTGACATCGTAGTAGACCAGCTCTAGTGACGAGGAACTGGGCTAAGAAGAAGGTTCCTTATCGGGTGTTGAACAACTGCGGAGTCTCAATGCATATTAAATCTAAAAATAAATTGAGTGATTATCTCCGTATGTATTGAAATAGTCAAACTTACGAGGTCACACAGATGACTCCTCACATGTTACACAATACACATGTCTAAGCGTTGCATATACTTATGTACAGTTTTGAACTCTAGCACGTGCGTCTGTCAATCCTGTGCTTTTATCATAAAATATTTCTCCATCTCTTCATTTATATCAAGAACAAGGTTGGGTGGAACATAGAGTAGCATGTTATTCTGAAAGTTAACCTGTGATTGTTACTAGGAGAAAAGTTTTTCGGACTATCAGGTCGTGGCCCATTGATTGTGTGACCAAACGTTTCGTTTATTGCTGCGGTGAACATCTTCAGTGGTGTGTGCAGAGTACTGGTTCTGCTGCGCTGGCTGCACAGTGTGTGAACGAAACGTTTGGTCACAACCAACGGGCGGGCCTGATAGTCCGAAAAACTTTCCTTCTATTGACGCCGGCCGTGAAAGCCTGCACCCGAATACTGTGATTTTATATTCGGAAATTATTGCTAAATATCAAGATACACCAATTTCAGCATCTTAAAATATGAGAATTGTTCCGTTTTCAAGCGCGTGAACATCTGCTAGACTCGCAGCTTCGACTGACTACTTGATTGGGTGTTTTCCGAGGTTTTGCCGGACTAAGACAAAAGTCAAGTAATCTCAAGATGAATCCTCGGGCCTGTCTTGCTGTCACTAGTTCGCTGATAATATAAAACCTCACAGTTGATGCAGCACCGTTAAATAATGATTTAAAAGTACAACATCGGAAAGCGGAAACGATGTAGTTATCCACCTGAAGTAGGGCAGCCCTAACGCTAATAGGCTTCGAAAAATATAAACAACGCAGTGTCAATCAAAGCGCCAACTCTTTAATCACGCAATTGTCCTGCATTCAGAATCCATGACGTCACCCTCACTAGAGGCTGACGATTTCACAAATATTTCTGTCTATAGTGTGATAAAAGTTTATGCAATGAATAAAATATATAATTATATTTAAACAATTTGATAGTTAATTTACACTTTTTAATTTTATTTCCACAATTTAATTAATTTAAAACTACCTTCTCTAGTTGGAATGGATGCACTGCTGAAATAGCTTCTGGAAACTTCTGAGACGAATGCATTGCTCCTTACCAATGTGTTCAATTTCATGCACAATCTTGAATGTCATGTAACATATGACAGAATATTCTGCTTTGCAGAAGTTCATCACCCGATGTCCAATAGGAGTACTAAGCATGGCATGTTTGTTTCAGAGCTGGTCTGGGTAGCTTTCCGCACGTGGAACCCAGACGTGGCTGCGATGCAAGCCGCTTTGGAGGACCTCAAGAGGACCGGGCAGGATGTCCAGAAATTCACTTATGAATGTCCGGAAGTATCTGCCTCTTAAGAAGGAACTAATACATAGTTTGCTGTATGGAAAATAAATTGCCAGCATGAACTTACTCTTCTTTGTATAATGTTACATTAATCCCAATCCTAATTCAAAAATAAAATAAGAATATTTTACCATGGCAGCACACCAAAAATAATACTACGAGGTTATTGAACGTCTGATGGGAAGGCTGTCCCCACTTTTCAATAATTATTAGGCATTGCCATTCGGGAGGACATCTGAGGACAGTATGTTAAAGTGGGGGGGGGGGAATTGTTGACTCCAGTTATGATTTACGGTACTTCACTGCTATAATCGCGAAACGCATCATCCTGTGCTTTCTCCACATACCTACCTGCAGATTTTGTTCACTATCTACATTAGTCACAAAAATGTTCCTGAAATTCTCCTTGGTAAACATTTTGTTAAGGCAGCGGCCGATTTTCAGGGGAGGCAAGAGAAGCCGTGCATCTCCTAATATTTTATCAGAACACAATACGACAGACGAATTAAGAACACAGAGATGTTATAGCAACAGACAGACATTGTTTTCATTCATACTGTATTAATGAATACCAGTTTCAATATTCAATATGAGTGATAACATCGGTTATTGGTGATGTCCGCTCAGTATAAATAGTACAATGGCGTTCAAAGATAACTGACTAGAATTATCTGATCGTGTAAGCGAACTTTCTAACCATGGGATAAGTTAGAATCAAATATTTAAAATTGGACAAACTTTGAAATAGTTTCGGTAGTTGTCAGTAGATGACACCACTATTGGGACGAGTAAAAATGAGTTTGGGGATAATGATGACGCAAATTAAGTCAGTGGCGTATACTGGTTTAAGGGTCTGGGCTACCACTGACCCTATTATTACACAAAATATATTTTAAAAACCCTATAATGAAATTCCTTACCTATTTATATGTGAATTCCAGACGTCTTGATTGGGACGAAAATACTTTGATGACTTCGTCATTGAAATTGCAGTTGGGCCGCTTGCGAAGTTTCTGTAGAAATGACTTTTCAATTGACATCAGTGCCATGCCGGATAAACGTTCTTGTGTATGAGTTGATCTCCAGTAGGATTTTATTCTCTTCAACGCAGAAAATGTTCTTTCTACCGATGCTGACGTAGCTGGTATTGTCACAATTAATGTTGCCAATTTAAGGACTTCAGGAATAACTTGGTTCAGCTGGTTTTCATATATGGCAAATAATATTTCATGGATAGGTTTGTTCGAAAAATCAAAGACTTCTGCTGAATATATTACACTTAATTCATTTTTCAAACGTACTTGATCAAAGTGACTGTTATAGGACTGAAATAATTTGTTTAGTGCCTCATTCGGGAAGTTTTCTCTATAAGCAGATAATTTTTGAGAATCTAGAAGATGTGTGAACTGAAGCTTTCCATAATCAGAAAATCTGTCAGTAATTTCCATGTGCATACGATCTAGTATGCTGTAGTACAGCTGCCTATATTTCAATTCATCATCTCCTTTTCTTCGCTTTAATGGTGGTTCTATTGTATTGTCTGAAGAATTTTCATTTTCCATATTACTCCATATGGACGGAAACCCACTACGTCCGAACTCGGATATAGTATGTTTTAACTTTGGTACCTCTTGCAAGCAGTATGCTATGTCTAGACTTTTTGTCTGAAGAATATTGTAGAGCACATCTGTATGTGCGAACACTCTAGCATAGATGCAAATCTAGTCTTTCAGGTGAAGCTTCCTGTAAAGCAGATTTGAATAATTTCAAGGGAAAAAAAAATTGTTCCGAGGCCGGGTATCGATCCCGGGACCTCTGGTTGAATATAGCTCAGTTGGGAGTGCGCTGGTACGTTCAACCAGAGGTCCCGGGATCGATACCCGGCCTCGGAACAATTTTTCCCTTGAAATTATTCAACTCTAGCATAGACTTCAAGAAGAAATATATTCTGAAACTGTGTGAAAAAATACAAATATCCTTGAGCCTGCACAATTACATCATCATCCCAGTTTTCTTCAGAGTCATTACAAATGATATTTTCAAAGAAAGCAGTCAGTTGTTCTCTGTATTCCTCTGCTGTATTTACAAGCCGAGATGTAAAATTCCATCTAGTTTGTGCTACTTTTGGGAGTTTCTTTTTCATAAATTCCTTGAGTTTTTCTGATCTTTTAGGAGATAATGAGAAAAATGCAGCTAAACCTGACAGTGTTTTGAAAAAAATGCGGCATTCTGGAATGGATAAAGTAGTTTGTTGCAAAACTAAATTGAGAACATGGCTGTAACAATGGACAAATAGTGCTTGAGGATACTTTTCTTGAACTTTTGTTTTTAAGGAATTAATATTTCCCGCCATAACTGAAGCACCATCGTATATCTGTGCAATTAACTTATTGCCGACATTGTATTCTGCTATAACACCTTCCACATGCTGAAACAAAGCAGCAGCAGTTTTGTCCGAACTGACATTTGTGAATCCTATAAACCGTTCTTGAACATTGGCAGTACTGTCGACGTATCTTAAAACAGTGGACAATTGACTCTGATTAGAGCAGTCACTTGTTTCATCAACAACAATGGCCACAAAAGGTGCTTCTTCTATTTCAGATTTTCTGTTCTTTATCATAACCCCACTTATAGCAAATATTAAGTCATTCTGAATTGCGGGAGAAGTACCACGGAATACTGTTGAACTCTCAAGATGATTGGCTAGTAAATGGTCAAATTCACTTAAGGAACTTAAATGTTCAATATAATTTCCTCTATTGTCTGATTCCACACTCTCATTATGACCCCGAAAAGCCAATTCTTGTTTTCCTAGAAAGCAGACTGCGTTAATAAGACGCAGTAAAATCTCCCTATTTTTTTTTTCACAAGAGCATTGTGTTGGTTGATGTGTAGAACTTTTTGCTTATCTAGCTGTAAATCAATTCTTGTCTTCCCAAAGTTTGCAAAGTTCATGCTATTATAAATATGAGCTTTTGATTTGTCGTGTTTTAGGACTGCCGTTCGAAGGGAGTTCATATTAGAAAACCCCTCTTTTGACCACACATTAGTTTCGCGGCTAAATAACAAACATGGCCAGCAAAATAGTTTAGACAGTTTAGAACTACCACACAACCAATTCCACTTACCATATGATGTTGAAGTGAAATGGCGTGTGTACTCACGCTGTTTTTCTTTTACGTCCATGGACAAATTTAACTCAGGAGTTTGTCTTTCCATTTTGACAATTTCAACTTTCTCGTTGTATGTACGACGGTTAAAAGGCACTTTTGATAAACCTTCTATTACACAGTCATTTTCAACACAAACCTCTCCAGAAACTTGTTCTGCCATATTTTTCACAATATCACTTAATTGGGAAATTAAAAACTTAATAATTCACAATTAATATAACTCTTAGACACTCGAACAAATCACAAATTTAAAATACTGCACTGCAAGAACACAATCACATTAATGAGCTAGCGTACTAAGCATATTGTTGCTTCGCGCCTTCCAAGAAACCGATCACGAGAGCGGCAACTCACCCACCTACAGTGCATGATGGAAACAGGAGGGAGCGGGGGGACGGGGAGTTGTGCGACGTGAGCGGAACGGTGACAGGCTACCCTTCGTAGCAGCGGTTTCTCCTGTGATGCCGCCTTGACAACTTGTTTCTTTCGAGAGCAGAGAGCGCATATAAATCTAACAATTACTTTAATTTTAATTACTGTGGTAAAACTAATACGGTAATACAAAATTATTACATTATGTTATATTATAAACTTTTTCTTTTGTAATTTCCTTGGGCTACCGCCGGTAGTCCCGGTAGTCCGCAAAATACGCCCCTGGATTAAGTATAAATTATTCTCATTAATATCAAAGGTTTCCCGCTAAACTTGGTGAGTGCTTTCTACAATTAGCAGAGGGGGGTGAAATTATGAATTCTATAATGTGGGTATATTTATGTACCATTGGCTACAATGAATGTTATCTTAGCCATATGTTCATAGAAGTAATAACTAAAGAAGCCACACATACGCGAACAAATTGTCTATCATTATCGATTAATAGGGGTCAGGTATCTGAGTGCCAGTTTACAAGTAATTCGTACTGATAAAACAGATCGCTGTAACCTGTAGAATCGACACCAATCAGATTAGAGCATCTATGACTAGTGAGTAATAAGCACAAAATCACTGACGCGTGATTTTATCGCAGATCACGATCACATCCATGATTAAACAGGCCTTTAAACGGTGATTACAGTTCTAGGGCTAAACTGCTCACTAAGTGCGGAGGGGGACCCGTAGGCTTATTCTGCAACCTCCTTACATTGGGATGATTTTGATGCTCTCCAAGCATGTGATGCACTGCCACAGTATCCAGTAGTCCTCTGCAGCCTGCCCACATTGTTCGCCATTCATATGCTTGTATTCTGCTGCACCCTTCAACTCACCAAGGCCCTAACAATCCGAGGGAGCTATTCTCCCCCACTCTGCTGCAGTCCATATTGAAGCCACAGCGGTCTTTTGGGATTTGTGCAGCTCCGGTCAACAGACCCATCTGCAGGGGAATCCCGGAACCACGTCGGTCATGTATTCCTGGTCGACCTGTAACTATCGAGAATGATTTATGAAATGATGCCAATGAGGGCGAAATGAATCCGATGTCCAACGTCGAAAGTTACCAAGCAGTTCTGCTTCAAGTGGTTGAGGGAAAACCTCGGAAAGAATCTCGCCAGATAACTTACCCAAAAAGGATTTGAACCCGGGCCTGCTCGTTTCACGGTCGGGCTAGCTAACCGTTACTTCACAGCGGTGGACCAACTGTTAGTTATTCTGTGAACGTGATCACCCTTATCTTATCAGCTGATTCGTGTCCTTTTCTCACTGCGTGCGCTCCGCTTCTGTGTTATGCTATTCCTATGTGGTAAGCCTCAACCGGAGTGTAGTGTAGGCTACCAGTTACGGTCGAACATATTTTATTGCATTGTAGGACATATGACTGTGTCCATCGTCAATATGCAATTCGGCCGAATCTACGTGACGCTCTTGGATATGATTTTAATTGTGCAAATGCAGTTCTGAGATTTTTATCCAATACAGGACTTGACAGGGTGATTTCGTTTTTATTGACTCGTTGTTTGTTTACCCTCCGAACCCTTTACATCCTGAGGTTTTTTTTAATTTTTTCGTTTTACTTAGCTTGGCATTTCGGTATGTATATCCGAATATTTTATAGAGTTATATTCAGTGGCGGCTCGTGGGTATTGAATTAAGGGGGGCTGCATACAAAAATAAACCACGCAACTTACTTTATTTAAAGATTAGTTCCATGCGCCTTATCTTGTAAGTTGTGTTTAAATGAGACAGGCTCATGTTAGTAGATTTACTGGCATTTAAAAGAATCCTGCGGAGAAATTCCGGCACACCGGCGACGCTGATATAACCCCTGCAGTTGCGAGTGTCGTTAAATAAGCCATAATTTAATTTTTTATATGCAGATTTGAACCTCAGAAATATCTAACTGGTGATGTTGTAGTTGGTTGCATAATATATACATACATGATACATCAATAAATGAAAAAAATAACTGAGCCAGAAATTGAATTCAGGATATTCAAGAGCACGCACTAGGACGCTTGCCTCATTTATTGTGATGTTGTTAGATGTTTCAGATTCCATTATGGTTTGAAAACATTCTAGCAATGGCTCCTTCTTCTCATGAACAACATTTACTGTTCTTATTTTAAATCCACCTTGTTGTCCCAGCTGATGGAATTGTCTTTGAAACACATTAATCTAATACAGACTGTGTGGAGATCGAGAGAATAAAGCAGGGATACTGGATAAATTAGCAAAAAATATGCGAGCCTTTGTATTTTGTTTAGCGGCTCTTTCCATTATGAGAGTCAACTGATGGGCACTTAATTTCACATTTCTCCTGAATTGTTAAGGTACTGAACTGAATAGACTGTAAATATTGTACAGAATTAAATATTGTTGCACTTGTTATACTCACAACATTAAAGAAAATGTATTTAAAACTGCGCGCTACTGACAAACTGCTGCAGATTTTGCAGTGCCTGGAAACTCTGGATTCACGGCAAGGGGCAGCAGGGGGAGGGGTAAAAGTAACGCGCAAAGCATCCGAGACGAGACTGGCAGCTCCAGGGGAGGAAGTGGCTTCACCAATCCGTCCTTGTCTCTGGTTTCGCTCTGGCAGCACCTGGGGAGGAAGTGACTTCACTAACGATTGCGTGCATGTCATTGAGAGCGAAATGTTTTTAAAAATTCGAGCCGCTAAATAGAGACTGTATAATAAATGTTTTTCACAACATAAAACGACACAAGAGCCACATATGTCTGGGGGTGCTGCAGCTCCGCAGCCCCTCTTCGAAAGCTGCCCCTGGTTATATTGTTGTTAAATCTCGAGATTATTTGTGTCTGTTGGCATTTGTTTTGTCATTTTATGGTTGCTTTTTAAACAGTCTTGTACCAAATATTTGCTCATGTTTATAATTTTTTTAACGAATCACGTAGTAATGCATTTGTGTAGCTTATTTGAATGTTACAACATATTTTGTTCGTGTTTGTTTTTAGCTTATGGTATTGTTTGTGTTTTTGTTTTTGAAACAAGGGCGCAAATAGCCATAGAAGCTAACTCGCCCTTTTTAAACCATAATAACTAACTGTTATGCTACCTATTGACAAAACTGGGAAAACTACACCTGTGAACTGTGAGCGCCCGTTGTTAATAATACTCGTAGATACAGTGCAGCCAACTCACCCGATTTCAGGATGATCTGGCAGATTTCAGTTTCTTTAAACCTGGAAAATAAACTATCTACAGCTGACAGCCGAAACTATGACTTTGCATTTCCTAATTTATTTCATAATTTTAAGCAGTAAAGTTATCATTGGCTACGCTGTTAAACTATTAAAATTAGAATCAGGGCCTATATAAAATAACAGATATTGACAAATAAAACAATGTTTCAAAGAATAACAGTGTTTCATTCATCTTGTGAGTAATTTATGAATTAGGCTATGTCAAAATTGCTAGTTTTTCGTTTTTATACGTATATAATACTTTAAGATTAGATAAATGGACAATCATTATATCGGGTAGGCAGACGACAAATGTTAGAGCAAGAAGGTATCAGATCTGCTTTTCTACTGTGTAAAAAATCAGAGCAATTATTACATTTGAGATTGTATACGTCTGTTAGGTTCTATATTTTGTTTGTTTCTCTCCATTGTTTAGGTATATCTGTAGTATGTTTTGTCTTTTGTAGGCTACATTACACTCGTATTTATATTTTTCTGAATGATGACACAATTTTATATATTTTGTAATTGTGATATAAACAAATACAGAGGCATCGCTTTGGAAAATATTCCGTTCAAAATTCTCACAAAAATAATTACGGAAAGAATAAAGGAGCTGATTGATGAACATGTCCTAGAAACTCAGCTAGGATTCAGGAAAGGAAGATCAATCCTCACCGCGATAGAACTCCTGTGAAAGAACATCTGGGAAGCACTTGAAGGGAAGGAGAAGTTCTATGTCAGATTTGTAGATTTTTCCAAAGCGTTTGACTTCATAAGCAGAAAATTAGTTATAGATTTTTCCAAAGTGTTTGACATCATAAACAGAAAATTAGTGATGCAGAAACTGGAGTAAATCTTAGATAAAAGCAACACATGGACACAAATTATAAATTCAATACTACAATGGAACAAAATAAGAATATCAGACAATCTCTCAGTGTCAGAGCCGATGATCCAATCAAACGGAGTACTCCAGGGTGACCCGCTAATTCCCCTACTTTTCATCCTTACAGCTGAAGAAATTATAAGAATAGCCCAAAGGGAAGGCGTTATATCATGTGCCTACGCCGACGGTATTGTAGTAGGATCAAAAGACATCACAAAACTTCAAAATACAATAAATGATGGGAAGAATGTTGTTCGAAGCAAGAGTTTAAATTTAACATATCTAAAACAGAAATGATGATGTTTAGAAATGGAGGGAAGGCTCCTACATCGGCGGAAATCTTTATCAAGAAGAAGAAGATAAAAGTCACACCAGATTCCAAATATCTAGGGGTCACGTTGCAAACAAGCGCTAAATGTTTCACAAATCACATAACAGAGAAAGCAACGCAAGCAGTAACGGCAATACATGAAATAAGCTACATCAGAACACTCAGCCAGGAGACAGCAATCACATTATTCAGAACAGAATACTAATGTATGGCATAGAAAACATCTGTCCGCACTAGAGACAGTAAAAGCATTACACATCAAGAGAACGATTGAATTGTCAAAGACTATACGATCCAGACTCATCTACTGTACCTCCTGGCAAGAGAAACCTTCCTCATTGAAGACCTCAGGACACATCTACCTCTACCCTACACTAGAGCCTCGGAATAACTATTAGCATCACTAAAGGAACGAAGAGAAGAAATATGGCCAGAATTTTATGGCAGAGGGGCCATGACAGACCGAACATGGACAATGGCCAATTTTGAGATGAGACAAGTGTTTACAAGAATGGCAGTGCATGGTTTCCATCGTGACAACAAAGCAGACCATGAACCAGCCACGACATGTGAGTATACATTGTGTGGACATACATGCGAAAGCTATCACCTGGAACTCTGTACTAAATAAGTGACTATGCAAAGTGTGTAATACAAGTTAAAAATTGTAATGTATTCCTCTACACTTCATTTGGCTATTTGGCTGCAATAAAAGTATTATTAATTGTGATATAGGCCTATTCAATGTTGAAATCAGACACTTTCCCACAGGTGGAGATTTATGCTATACCCGGAAGGTGGAACAGACCAAAGGAAACAGTCATAGCTACCGATCTTACCTACCGAAATAAGCAGTCTATGTAAAAGAGAAAGTATAAAAATAAGGTCAATTAAAGAAATAGAGTTTTTATCTGTTCATAAATTATGTTAAAAATATCTACTATTAAATGCTGGGACGTATTAATTTAAATATGTTAGCACTTTTGTTTGGAACAATATACTGATTAATCTCCAGTTAAATCTGGCAAATACGTCTTCCAGTAGCTTATCTGAAGTTTTCAAAGGGTACTGATATGAATATCCCACTGATTTTGAAGAGTTAACAAAATGCACTACTCCGAGTATGAACCAATCATATTCAGAGTTCCATCGTTGTTACATTTGATTCCGCGTCTAACAATTTTTTTCATTGACTCACCACCAACAGTACTCTAAATAACATAGTCATTACGGTTCATAGATTTCACCTTTATGTGAAGCCAACTGTGAATTTTCTTCCCTAAATTCAAGGGATAACTTTCTATTGACTCCTCAATACTGTATATATGTAAACAATCTCTGTTGTTTTGCCATCATACACGAAAACTTTACATTTTATGCTACAACAGTATTTTAGGAAATAAAATTATTATATTCGCTATACAAAACTCACACTCAAAACTACACCAATAAAAAAGAAAGCACATCTGACTTGTTAATTTTATTTAAAAATCTAAGACTGAACATTCAGACGGTTTAAATTTCATCCAATCAAGATTGGCCGGCAGACTCAGTTATGCGAACTCTGTCGCCAAATAAAACCCCCTACATTGATCTTCCGAGATTGGAATAGTGTGGATTCCTGGCCATGTCGGAATTCCTGGGAATGAGGCCGCAGATGCTGCAGCCAAAGATGGTGCCACGAATGGCACTCTGGTATATTGGCGCGAGAGATGGCAAGACTTACAAAATCACTTGAAATATAGAACATGGTGGCAATGGGAAGGAGGAAAACAAATTACGAAGAATAAAGAATACTGTTCGAGTTTGGGATTCGTCCACAAGAGCGTTACGACACGAAGAAGTTTTACTCACCCGGTTGAGGATTGGCCACTGTCATCTGACACATAGCCATCTGCTACGTGGCGAGCCTCAGCCAGAGTGTGATATGTGCCGTGTTCCACTTACGGTGAAACATTTTTTATTGTATTGTAGAAAATATGACTGTGTCCGTCGGCAATATGGAATTCGGCCGACTCTACGAGACGCTCTTGGAAATGATTTTAATAGTACAAATGCAGTTCAGAGATTTTTATCGAGTACTGGACTTGACAGGATGATTTAGTTTTTTTTATTGACCCGATTTCCTGTCCTCCAGACCCTTTACATCCGGGGGTTACATTTGTTATTTAGTATATAAGTTTGTTAACAAACTTGACATTCGGACCTTTTACATCCGAGTATTTTAGAAATATGCCAGCTAATTTATTTATGGTAGCATTTGTTTTATTATTTTATTGTCTCTTTTTAAATACTAGTTAAGGTCTGAGATTTTTATAATTATTTATACATCACCCTGTTGAAACTGCATTTGTGAACCTCGTTTTAATCGTGACAACGTTTTTTAGTTCTTTTAAGCATTCTGATTATTGTATTATGTCTCTGTTCTGTAAAGAATTTTAGATAAGGGCGCAAATAGCCATAGTCGCTGACGCGCCCTTTTTAAACCCCACTAACTAACTACATTGATCTTTTAAAAAAACTCAAGGAAAGTGTACATATCGTAACAGAATTTATTTTAGTTACTGAAAATCCATATCAGTGGTACAGGCATATTAAAAGGATGGAAGATGGAAGAATACCTGAGGAAAGCATGCGTTTGGAACCAGAAGGACTAGGAAAGGAAGACTTAATGAAAATTGAATGCACGTAGTGAGAAGAAATGCGGAACTGAAAGAACTACAAGAACCAGATAGCACATTACATATGGAACAATGGAGGAAAAGAATGATAATTCTTAAGTATTATATTCTTAATTGATTAACACGAGTAAGTCCGCTAGTTAATCAATTAATTATATTCAAGTGTTAAAAGTAGTGCACGCAAGATTCAAAATGTATTATATTCTGTTTTGTTCAGGGAACTTACATTACTGTAGAAAGTTTATAGGCTAATAGAAAAATATGAAATTGAAATATAATATCCAAATTATACGTTTTAGTTAAAAAAAGATCTGAAACCTCCTGGGGGGATACATCTTGAAAACCGGGTTGGGGGGCGGCGAGAAAATTTCCCCCTAGCCACCACTTGAATTCATCACGTTAGTGAAGTAGGTGACATTTTATATGTATAACCCTTCTACAGTGATCACAGCAAACCTACTTAACTCGTTCACCACGTATGCTAAACGTCAACCTACCCTCCCAGCGGGGTTGAGAAGTCGCATTCTACCTGTAAACTGACGTTCAAAGATATTTGACCACTAATCGATAGTGATCGATAATATATTGGTGTAAGTGTGGCTTCTTTAGTTATTACTTCTATCAGAGCGTTTAGAATAGAAAGTATATTAACTCGGCAATGGTCTAATGTGACTTTTAATCCCCCTAGTGTCTCCACGGCAACTGAGCGAAACATTGGCGTGGCGATCGTTCTAAGACTTCAGTTTTCCTCTTGATACTGTGGACAGAGCAGGTAGAAATTGTTCTGCAATGCAATTAAGGAGATACCGCTATTTCTTGTGGTGTTCGGGTGATTTTTATTGTGCTGTTTATGTGAGCGAGTAGTAATAAGCCTAATTGTTTTGTTCTTGATGTAAATCCGATTATATAATCTGTAAGGAAGAGACGTTTCTTTTATCCACCCAAAGACTAGACTATTTTTCAGAAGTGGTGTAGAGCAATTGCACGAAGACAGAAAACTGTATGCTCGTTCTTATATCTGTGATATCCATTTTTCTGCGGTTTTCATTGTAAAAACCGATAAATTTATTATTGCCGATAAAGAGGTAGGACTTCCACACAAGAACTGACGATCTAGACCGTATGCCATAACACATATTTTCCCAAACTTGCCTCGATATCTTGAAAAAAGAAAAGAAGAGAAAATATCCAACCAAGAGGACATCAATCCTTTCTCATAACAATGTACCCTTACCAAATACCATCTGGCTATGACCAATTCCATCGACGCAAATAACCCAGTAGTTGATACAGCAACGTTAAAAATGCGAGTAAAAAAGTAATTGGATGTGACACCCGAAAATCAGAACACCTTAGCTAATCTTGCGCTTGTGTGCATTAATGTGCCATTACTCCACACCTCAATGCCCAAAATTATGTCTAGTTACATTGACCGTAATTCCTTCCAGTGAATGAACTCCAGACCAGCATTTCAGCTGTTTAGTTCGAGTTTTTCAAAATCGATACATTTTTATTAGAATCATAAACTGTGATGTGTTCGAGGGAAGTGAAAATACAAAAGAATTTACAAGGTGAATGAACGACCTTGCAGATACGCTGAACTCCAAGACTCTCCCTCTGTCCTGTACAAAGGATCCTAGCATTACACGATTTTAGAAAATATATTACACGTAATTGGCAATACAAGGAACAGTTTGCCTAAGAAAGAACTCTTTAATTATTTAGAGTGATAATTCAGAGCACTCACGAAATACATTAATATTCTTGTGAGATGGAAGATTTAAATATATTCCGATAGAAAAAAATTAACCGGGATTCTCTAGAGCGAAATTTTGGAATTAGAAAATGATTATATTGTGATGATCACCATAGACTTTCTACATCTGAACATTTTTCAATTTATGTGCTGGTTAAAAAATGTGCTGCATTCAAGTGCTAATTGTGAACTCCAAGTACCTACCTTCTACTTCATTAAATAAACATGTTTAATTATTAATTATTTTATATTTAATAATAGCACTTTAGTCGTAATTAACGTAAAAGTTATTTCGGTAACAAAAGTACAGTATAATTCTACTTTGCATCTAGAATACAACTTAATCTGGTTTACAATTTTATTACATTTGTTTATTCCGTTTCCACATCATAAGAGGTTTATAATCGAGTATAGTAATAGAGCTCATGGAAAAGTCGTTAATTTGATATTCTCCAATAAGTTGCATACAACTAGTTAATACAGTGCTACTAAATAGTTTTAATTTTACAAAACACAAAATAACATAGGTATTTCAAAAGATTAAAACATACATACATTAGCAGAGATATAATACCGAAGCTTAATTTATGAGTTTAAGTTGCACGTAATATTTCTTGTTCCCCTGAATTACGTATAAACCAGATACAACTGCAACTAGTGATTAAATAGTAGGTAAAAACTATTGGTGAAAATAAAGTTTCTCCTTTATTATATTACATTCTTTCTTGTGTATAAAAAACTATAATTTCATGTCAATGCGTACTTTATAATGTCATAAAAATGTTCAGTTTTGCGAAGCTGTACTTTTTTTTTTTCGTATTTCTGCTCAAGCCGGCACAATGTTCCATTTTCAGTTAATTATTATACCGGTATTTATTATTTAGGGTTGTTTTATGTAACTCACAATTTGTTAATGTAGTAATATTACATTTTTAAACAAGTAAAATATTATAACAAAGCACTCTCCAATACATTCTTATCTAATGGGTTATTTTAAAAAACCCTTTGCATTCTCTCGAACAGCGATCCTGAAACTTGGGACGGAAAACAGAGCTAGAGCCACTCGGCGAAGAACCACTGAACTAGAGGAAGTAACGTCACTTTCTCTTCTACCCGCTCTGTTTCTATGAATAGATGGCGAATATAGTAGTCATTGTTGCTAATAGTATACAAATATACCCGCATTATAGAAGTCAATATTTGAATTCCCTCTGATAATTATAAAACAACACTGGGTTTAGCTGAAAACTGCTGATATTGTCAGTTATGAGAATAATTTATGCATAATCTATATCATCATTTTCCCCGACACTTTTTTAATCGCCCCAATAATGGTGTCACCTGTTGAGAACTAGCTAAACTGATTCAAAGTTTGTCAGTTTTTTGTATGTTTGGTTTTGAGTTATCCCGTGGTTAGAAAGTTCGCTTACACGATCAGAAAATTCTAGATTAGATATCTTTGAACACCAATGAACTAAATGTAGCCTATTGCATTTGTCGACTGCTGCATGGCTATAACGAATTTATTTCCTTTCCACCTTTGTGTGTCGTTGTTCATTAATATATTAAATTTAAACCTGCCTTTCTAGGCACCATCATTCTTCTTCCCCCTCTAATTGAATTTCATTATATGTATATTTGATTTGTACTTAGTTGTATTGTATGTAGTGCTATATGTGAAATTACTTTCGTCAATATCAAATATGAATATCTGAAACCTTTTTCAAGTAGGGACCACTTTTTAAAGTTAGAACAGTTTCGCGGACCACCTTAAGCAGATTTATCATTTTTGTAGCATATTTTAATATCAGTATACTTATATTTTAAAATAGAATCAATTAATTAAAATTAATTAAATTCAATTAATTTTATATTAGTATTAACTAATTAAGTCAATGTTAATAGAAGAAAATTCATTTTCATTTTTTTTTAATAATTCAAGGTATTAGAGTTTAGATGATCTTTAATTAATTAACTAAAAAAAGTAAATGTTGGTACTAACATTAATGAGATTGTTGCACAGTTCTATACTTGGATGTATGCTGGCAATCTTAATCGGAGATCGTCACATACATCAAGTTATTTTATTAGAGTTAGTGATGAAAACCCTTTCTCACACAGATACGTAGAAGCAAACTGAATTATAATCTCTAAAGCACCATTGTACAGTCCACTGTATTCTCTTTTCACTTGAGTTGCAGTCCAGAAATTAACCATACCTTCCGGTTCGAATTTCATTTTATGTCCGGTGTCATTCGAGAGTTCAATTCTTTCACTCTATGAAAGTTTGTTATTTTCAATATCGCAATGAAAGTGATCACGAACCCATGAAAATTCGTCACATTTACTTGGAAAATAAGCTTCAAATTGTGACCTCAGAATTATATTATTGGTGTACGACGTACAGTACGTGGCCGACTTGGTGTCGGCAAAACTATTAAGAAAGTCATAAATACGGTACTTTGGTCCTCTGTTATGAATTCGGGTGGTCCCTGGTTGGGTTACAGGCGCCAGATGTGCAGGGAAAAGATGGCGAGAAACACCACGTTCATAGTGTTTCAAATTCCTCTTTTGTTGTTGAGAGTAGAGTGGGAAGTCGGTAGACAGGTAGGGTAATAAATTTCATTAAATGTCAGTACTGAGAGAAAACGTGAAAGGCAATTGCCATGTGCACCGCCATCTTAAATTACAATTAATGTTGATAAATTTGACAATGCTGTGCAAAGACTGACGGAAGTGTAAACACGCATTGGTCTATTGTTGCGAATTAAATAATTTAACAGCATTGATCAAGAAGATACGGTATATATTTCCGGTTGCTTAATGCTTCGGTAATGTGATAACTTACACTTGTTGTCATCGAACTTTCAGAAATCTGTAACAGTAAGTATTCTCGATTTAATATATATCGTCGTGTGAATGCAAGAACTAGGTAACTCGAAATTTGCGTTTTTTAGTTACCTCTTCTATAGCATAGCAAAAATCGCACAAAATGTAATGCAAGAACTTGGTAACTGATCGAACGATACCAGCGACATCTATTTTCCAATATAACAAATAGGTAAATGAAAACGAGACATATTCCTTAGTGCAATAAATAAGTAAATAGGCAATGTCACAAAATATGAAAAATCAAGTTACCTAGTTCTTGCGTTCACACGACGATATAATCTTCACTGAAAATTACAGCTGATACGATTTTTGTTCCTTTTGTAACTTGCTATATATTTTTATCAATTTCAGATACCTAGAAAGTGCTGTGTTCCTGGGTGCAAGTCAAATTAGGACACCAGTGTCAGATTACATGGCCCTGTTTGTACGTTTTCCTTCCTCAAAGAAGAGAGACGAAAACAAGCTTGGCTTCGTGCTATCCCACGAAAAGGTCGGCAACCAACGTCATCATCAGCTGTTTGTGCCAATCACTTCGATTAAAAAGACATAATTCTATATGAAAACTGGAGAAAAGAAGATAACACAACTTCAAAATTAGTATTGAGATTCCCTAAAAAAAAAAGACGATACGTTGCCCTTCAAGTTTCCGAATTTTCCATCATACTTAAGTAATAGCGGACCAAGTGAACGATGAGATCCTGATTCCCGGAGAGAAGATATTAGAAAAAGAAGTGAACAAAAAGTGATGGAATTGGAGGAAGAAGATATAGTAGGTAATCTCAGTGCGTTTGTTCGCCATTTCACCGAAAGTTCTAAAACTTTGTTAGTGGCAGCATAAGCAAGGTGATCAGTGTGTATAGTTTTACATATTGAACATTGACAAAAGTGAGAACGTCACTTCCAAGCTTAGTGTTGTATGCAGTGTTATGATAGATTAGAATTTAAATTTGAGGGTATTTTTAAAAGATAACGAAATTCCAGTCCTATTTCCAGGGGCTCCTACACTAAGTAAATGGACACAACTAGACAGGTTACTTTTGAAGTATTATAATTATTTTAAAAAAGCAAACTGCGCTTTGAGCAAAGCAGTGGAATTAGCCCAGCTTGAGGATTTTCCTAATAAGACAACATTGCAACTTGTAAGTGACCAAGTGAAACTGATATCAAGTACCAAGAAACAATATTCGTCTGCATGTAGACAGTGACTTAATTAACGATTTTTACTCAATCTTGTCAAGTAGCTATTTAGAAAATTGTGAGATATCAAATAGCTCTGAGGTGTTGTACGTATGTGGTTATGTGTCACATAGTGTCTGTCAGGTTTTGAATTGTGAGCTGTGTGTAGATCTGCTTAGAGAGGAAAAGGCAACTGAAGTGAATGATACATATTTTGACCATTTACAGAGGGGATTTGGTTGCTTGTATCTTTTTCCATGTGGCCTCCATGTCCCAGCACACTATTAACTCTCCAGAATTAGCCACCAAATGTTTTAAAAATAGATCAGCTAAGAAATATCCTTGTTAAACTATCACAACTGAGCTTGGAGAACAATGCTGTTTACAGTGACATAGATGAATGCAACTGTGATCAGAAAGTGAAGGACTTACTTTCGAAAGCAGTGATGAAGTTTGTGAATATTGTGTTAAACAATTATACGAAGTGTGTAAATAATGAAACTGAACAAAGCAGCAAGAAAATAAAACTGCAGCCCCTAGGGTTTAGAAGGTATAGTATGCAATACCTTCTTTAAAATTATGTATTAATATATCATTAAGGATTTGAGATTTACTTTTTTTTGTATTATAAAGTTTTACTTCATTGCAATGTTGTGATTTATACATGGAAATATTTTGTCCTCTCATTTGTTCATTAGAATTGTCGTCTGCTGTAGGACTACCAATTGACAACTCTGCTGTGTTGCTACGTCTATGAATATGGCTTGTAAATTTAAGATGTGTCATTTCCAACTCTGAGATTTTCAGCTATAGTGTAATACGCAATTCGATTGAATTTTATTTTTCCTTCCGTCTTTTTTAAAGGACCACAAGGGCAGACTTCGAGGACCACAGGTGGTCCGCGGACCATGGTTTGAGAAACGCTGGTGTAGGTGAATATCCGTTTCGGCAACGGAGATATTTTATGAATCAGTGATCATCATAGATAAACTACAGTCTAATGTCTTAGACTGTGGATAAATCTAGAATTACACTTTCAATATGATGATAGATAAGACTATGAAAAGAGGAATTTGTAAAATTGTTTTGGGCAATTACTGAAGGATCCTGAACTTGCAGAATCGTGCACATTCTCTCATTGTAATTGTTAAAATATTCTCTCCTAGGAAATTCATAATTTTATTATTCATATTCTTGAAATGTCACGGCAGCTTTGATCGTAATAAATTGGATCTGTTTCATTAAATCTGTTTCTTCGAGTAAGTCTTTGTACGTTAAGTTTCAGAAATCATAATCCGTGAGAATTATTTGTGTTACATTGAAAACAAATTTTCTATTTCATATTTACGTTTGGGACACCAGTACAGTATATATTCATGTATTCCTTAGTGTAGGTTATAACTAACCATTTACATGCTATTTTGCATTAATGTGAATTGCATTTTTCTCGCGTTTTATTTGTGTTTGCCAGTTTATTTGTGCAATTTTTTTTTGTTTAAAATACTGGATTATTTTTCGGCCAAACTGGCGCCAGGTAGTTCTCTTCGTACTCCGCTTATACACCTTGCATATACAAATCTGTTAACAGGTTAGGTTTGTTTGGCTTAGGCTTTTGTCTTGCATAATGCTATCAACTGCATCTCATATCGCTTATAAATTCAACGTCGTATATTACCAGTACCGGTACTTTCCAGCATATTGAATAACTGAAACAGTACTAAGATTTTTCTACGATCTTCTTCTGAATGATCCCCTAAATCTAACAACATGAACATTGGTAGGCTGTCACTGATTGCTTCACTCTTATAGAATTTGTAGAAACCGAGAAAAACAAAAGAGTAGGCCTACTTATTATGGACATCATAAAGAGCTTACATAAATTATTAGTCTTTGAAACATGATAACTACACTAACAGATACTAGCTGACTGAGCAACAACTGCCTCTTTTTAATTAATCAGATGCAGGAATCACACAGACCTTGTGTACCAATAACTGGCAATAAAAGATGTTGTAATTATATCTATCTTGAGTTCTCCCATATTGACTAACAAAGCTCATGGAGTAACCTTAGGAATCTCACAAAATAGGCCCTCCCTACAAATGACATACTATCTGTGCTAAGTGTCTTCCATGCTTTTGTGCAGCCGATCGTTAGTTTGGGACTCGTTCTAACATCTTCCAACATTGTTAATAAGCTTCTATCAAGAGTTAAATTGCTTAATCACCGTTTCAGTAGAAATGGATGCGATCAAGGTGGAAACATCGGTCGACCCATTGGCTATGGAAATATGTGATAATACTGATATCCAAGAGAAGAAGCTTTTATCGGAGGTAATTAAAAGCCATTATTATCTTTTCTTTTCTAAGTAATATGTATAACAATATAGGCTACACTATGATAATAATATACAATTACATGTGAAATTGACATAGTCAGTCAGAAATTGTTCGAATTTTGCAAGTTTGTGGCAGATTGAAATCGGTCGTAATGAGCTTTTGTAACTCAGAACAATGTTTTTGAATACATTTCATCATGAGTGATGTTTGCTACACAAACTTGAATTACAGTTACATTGCCCTGTACAGCTGTATTCTTTGACTTTGTTGGTGTACATGAAAATAAATACATCATCATAATCATTTTAATCACCATCGTAATCATTATCATTTGTCTCATCCACGCAAGCTTAGTGCACAGTGTTGTATTCTGTGTGGTCTCAGTAGTCTCCCCGTGTTGTCAACTTCTTAATTTGCCACTGGCATAGCTCAGGTGGTAGGCGCATTTGTCTGCTGAACCAGAGTTTTGCGCAGACGTGGGTTCTAACAAATGTTACAAATTTTGGCATGTGCAGATGATGCAGTTCTGTTCAATAGATCTATGTAAGGTCTATAGAAAAGCTTCCTTCAATTGGAACAAGAAAGCATAAAGGTGGGACTAAGGGTGAACTAGACGAAAACTAAGTAGGCCTAGGCCCCAGTTTGATAGCTTCCAGGAAGGAAAATAGATAGACAAATATAGATAGCATTAGAATTCATGCCCATAGTGATATATGCATCCGAAATTTGGTTTATGTTAAAGAATGATGGAAAAAGAATTGCTGAATGGGATAGGAAGAATCTAAGGAGAGTAGGTGGATCAAAAGTTGAGAATGGATATTGAAAAATTAGAAACAATGAAGAATTGTATCGACTGTATGGAAACCCTCAGATTATTGATGAAATTAAAGTTCCAGGACTACGAAGGTTAGGTCACATTGAAAGGAGTGAAGAGAGATGTTTATTAAGTAAAGTACATCAAATATATCCTAGCGGCTGGTCGAGGTAGGTTCCTCCAAGTTGATGACCAGGGGGTGCAATGGTGGCTCTCTTGCTCTTCTTTTCGACCATTTACCGACTTTACTATCACCCAGCCCTTTTCGTCCTCTCGTCTTTTTCATCTCTATCTTTCTCACTGCCGATCATCATTGTATGCGGAACGCCCACCACATCATCACAGTCATTTTCACCTCTACATCCCCGCTGTATAGACTTGCCATGCCCGCCTACATGACAGGATTTGTTAAGAATGGCTGGTGAGGCTACATTATTCTTCCTCTTCTAGTTCATTATATTCATTCTTAGGTTAAGGTTCTTAGGCTTATAACTCCTGTCTCATCAGTGGGGATCTTTTCTATCTCCGTGGTCTTGTCCCACGGTTTCGAGCGCAACTTCTGAATTGTGTAGCCCGTCAGGGTGCCCAGTAACGAAGCAATAGTGGACCCTTCACGCTGCCCCTATATGCAAGTTTAGGTGCCGAGCCTGGACCAGAGGCCACGTACACTCATGTAGAGCCCCAATGGGGGCCCGGGGCTATTTAGACGTCCCGTTGACTGACTCTGCCCGCTGGGGCGGATATATCGCTCCGACGTGTTCCCGCTGACTAATGGGAATCGCAGTGTAATCAACCACAAGTCCGCTGAAGCTGGATAGTCCTGGGATTGTTCAGTGTAGAGTGGGAAGCCACGGGCGGTTATTCCCGTGGTAGGGGCATAAAACTGCGACACGCCTCTGGTGTAAGACTTGCCATTAGGTGTGTAATATCCAGTTTGAAGGGTAACTTGCATGAGGTGGGTTCCTTGGGATCGGGCTGTGGAGGGGGGGTCCTCATAGCCTGCACGGACCGCGAAGAATTTTAAGTGTCTTTTTCTTTCGCCCCCCCTCCCCCCAGTGGCAAGCTGACGCCGACGGTCCCATAGGGGGGGTGGGCCAGTTTAAATGTCCTCGCGCTCGTCTCTCCCTCCATTAGAGAAACAAGATAAGAAACAAAAGTTAGGAAAAGACAATGCGACTGGTGGTCAGATAACGAACACTGCAATGGACTTGGACCCTGAGAAAGTGAGAATTAAAGTGCCGCCTCCAAATTATATTAGTATCACCGAAAGAACTATGAAAAGTATCAGTCCATTGTACGTGAGACGTGCGCTCGATGGACTCGTGGGCAAGGTCAGAAATGCAACTCGACTCCACAATGGCAGTCTCCTTGTTGAGATTGCATCTGCAAAAAAAGAGTTCGACGCTGTTGAGTGGTAAGTTGCTGGGGTCATACCCCATCAGAGTTGAGCGACATTCCTCGCTGAGCACCACGCGAGCAGTTGTGCATACGGATTCTCTAGATGCTATGTCCGATGAAGAGATCCAATTAGAGCTGGCGGAACAGTCCGTGTCCAAGGCTTACCGTTTACTGCGTAAATGGGACGGACGGACTGAACCCCTGAGCACTGTCTTTCTGACCTTTGAGATGTCTCTCTTGCCAGAATACATCTTTGTCGGGTACGAGCGTGTGTCCCTGTGCGTGCGTATGTGCCGAACCCAGTGCAGTGCTTTAGGTGCCAACGGTTCGGACATACGCAAAAACGTTGCACTAACAATATCATATGTCCAAAGTGCGGCGGTGCTGAACATGGGGATTCCCCATGTAGCTGTGCCGAGCACTGTGTGAACTGTTCCATGGATCACGCTTCTAATTCTAAAAACTGCCCAAAGCATGTGCTGGAGAAGACGATTCAGGAGCTTCGAGTCCGGGAAAATATTAGCTTCTTCGAGGTGCGTAAGCATATTTTAGATAAAGAAAAGAAGGCAATGAAAAAGTCCTATGCATCTGTACCACAGAAAGCAACTAAGGGAATTGACTGACAGGGATTTAGCTACTCATAAATAGGACAGCATATGACATTTATGGTGGACCTAAGTGATGTGCCTTCTTTGTGGATTTTTGGAAATTCACATATACTAGGGGGAAAAGGATTCATGAGGTACAATTTTGTTAACAGTTTATCTGCCTGCCTTGATGATGGAACCTGTTGTAGTCCCATGTTCCGGGACACACCAGAACACCCATTCTTTTCTTATAGATTTTATGATAAAATCTTTTCTCATTCTCTTAGAACTTCACGTCACTTGGTATAATAAAATTATGGACATGCATCATATTCTAACTCATTTATAATGTATCTGTGTTCTGCAGGAAGGGAATGTATTTCATCTTCACCTGAATGGGATAAAGAAAGAATGCATGGACAACAGCTCTGATCTAAATTCCAAATTAAAAGTTGATGAAACTCGAAAGCTGATCAATTTTTCTGTCGTGAAATATGAAAATGAGGTGAGTGGAGCTCATGGAGTGTGCTGAATGCTCTTCTTCTGTTTTTAACTTGTATTTTGTTTCTCATAGACATCTCTGTACAATTCTCCTGACAGTACCTTTCAATCTTCAATAACACTCTCATCCTACTATTAACCTTTCATTTCATTGTTCAGGGAAGCCTAAACTTGTACTGGTATTTCCTTTAAGTTCCGAATTTAAAAAAAAAAAAGCCTTGCAATAATTATGCAAAGTCTTGGGGAGAAGTGTTCTATCTAATAATACATTTTATTTTATTAAAACATTTTATAGTTTGTCATTGCTAGTAATATATTACATTTAGTTTCTGTGTTTCTTGATTAATATTTTGACCCATTTTGTTTAAATATTAAACATATTTGCAATTCGTATACTATTGTAGGCCTACGTAATATTGCATCCAGAAATAGTGTATGTTGCATTCTTGAATAAAATTATTAGAATTATCAGAAATGGTTTTAATTTTTTTTCGAAATATGCTGATACATAAGAATTGTTATTCTATAGGCTACATGATTTACCAGTGTTTACCTTAATTACGTTTGTTGTGTATAATGAAATGAATTTAATTTTAATGTGAGTAAAGAAACTAGAAATTAAAATGTCAGTTCTTGACAATTTTGAAATTATTAGGAACATCACGTAAAGTGCGTAAATTTGAATTCCTCAAGGTTCAGTGTTAGGTTGCTACTTTTTCTAGTGTTCATAAATGATCTTGCCTCCCCCTAATAAAAGATGTAGGTCATTCCATATTATTTGCAGATGACACAAGTATAGTAATTACAGCCAATAACTCCAACACATTCCAATCTTCAACAGAGGAAATTCTCTTCAAAGTATGTGACTGGTTCTCGGTCAATAAATTAGTATTAAATTGTAACAAAACTAACATAATTCAATTTAAATCCTGTCCAAATTCAACCTCGCAAATTTCTAGCGCAATAATTAACAATAGATCCCCATTGGAAACAACAACAACAACCAAATTTCTTGGCTTAAAAATCGATAATGTGTTAAATTGGAAAAATCATATTAAAGAAATTACCCGCTGTCTAAATTCAGCTTGTGTTCTTGTTAGATCTATGCAAAAGTTATTAAATAGCAGTACCTTAAAAACAATATACTTTGCATACTTCCACTCGGTAATGAGTTTTGGAATGATATTCTGGGGAAATTCCAGTATAATCCTACTACAAAAAGAGTAATTACAATAATAGTAGGTGCCAAATCTAGGGAATCGTGTAGGACCATTTTAAAAAAACTACAAATAATGCCCATGGCTTGTCAGTATATTTTTTATTAATAACCTTCCTCGTATGTAATCGTGAAAACTTTGTAACTAATTCAACATTTCATAGCATAAATACACGTTAAAAAAATGACTTTCATGCTCCGTCAAGTAGTCTATAGTGCTATCA
The DNA here is from genome assembly GCF_040183065.1 of Periplaneta americana. NCBI lineage: Eukaryota > Metazoa > Arthropoda > Insecta > Blattodea > Blattidae > Periplaneta > Periplaneta americana. Next base: position 2,223,818 of record NC_091133.1, on the reverse strand, counting down.
AAAAGGAGTGCGTTATATGACAGTAAAAATATTTAATAACCTCCCTATCAATATAAAAAATGACACTCAAAACATAAGATTATTTAGGGCCAAATTAAAGAAGTACCTAATTTCTCACGCCTTCTATTCTGTAGGTGAATTCACGACATTCAACAACGCTTCATGAATCTGATACTAAAACTGTGTATTGTACTAGTAGACTATATTGGAAATCTCGTCTATATATATTACATCTAGACTGTGACTATAAATTAAGACTTTATAATAGTATTAAGTTTTTTGACTTGTTCCATATTCTAGCTGTAAGCAATGTATGAATACCATGGAATGTTAATAAATACAATACAATACAATTTATATAATCTATTTAGTTCAACTTTTCTTACCCTGTAATACATTGAGGAAAATGTCAGATACATGTGAATTTCGATTTTAACTCCACATGCAGCAGAATAAAAAGTATTTTTCCATTATCTGGAAGAGATATTAACTCTCTATGTGACAATTTGATTACCTCCCGTTCCTCCTTCACCCTCATGCCACGTGTAGCATGTCACATCACTATTGCCACAGTCTTGCACCGTCAGGTTGTAAGTCCAGAAAGATCTCTTATAAAATGCCATGGAAAGAGTTTAGGTAAGGCGTCAGAGACATTGTTGTAAAAGTATAACATCTATAACTGAAATCAGTTGGTGTTCTCCATTGACACTGAAATGACACGAATTACTCTGCGTGTCTTTTCTCTTCTTGTTACTTGAGTTCTGATTTGATGCATTTTAATTGGTTTAGAATTTACCATAGAAGTAAAAAATGTAACTCAGTATTCATCAAATATATTTTGCCTTCCATCTTCCTCAATTTTTCCCTACCCTTCATTCTGCAGGGTGTGAGTGTTTTAGGACTTCTTTGTCTCGTTACTTTATCGTTTGCTGTAAGATAAGATTGCGCTTCCTCTTCTCCTGCTGTTAAGTTCTGAATTCATTTTTTGGTCTAACTAAGCTCTCATTCTCTGACTTACAAGAAAGAAAACGTCGACATAAGACGTCAGATTAACGTATTTTAATTTATTTAGAAATTTGAAAATATTAACATCTTCCAGATCTTCATACTGGGTTTCCAAAAACATGTCGTTTAAGAAATATACAATTGTACATATACAATATATAAAATTACTAGGCCTATATTACATTCACCTCATGAATGAACTATAAAAAGATTTTCGTAACAAAAGATTCCTTTTATTTAAAATAATTGAAACTGATTTTAAATTGTGTGGAAATCCTTTTGGCTCCGAAATAATGACAGTAAGGTCTTGATTGCAAGAGGAAATTCAAATTGTTTCATATAAAGATTACTGAACTGTCTTCTTTCTTTCCAATGCAATCAATTTTCTTTAGGATCCCCATCAGTTTATTCCAATCCACTCTGTCCATACATACGTATCTTAAGTTTGTGTGTTATTCTCAGCTGAAGTATTACCAGTTTCGTATAAAAATGATAACGTTTCTTAAGTGATTCTAATTCATAAAGACGTTTTAAAGAATTTTATAAGAATACAGCTCTGAACTTACATTTTATAACATTAGGTAAAAGGTAAAGGTATCCCCGTAACATGCCATGAAGGCACTTGGGGGGCATGGAGGTAGAGCCCCATGCTTTCCATGACCTCGGCACTAGAATGAGGTGGTGTGGTCGGCACCACGCTCTGACCGCCTTTTACCCCCGGGAAAGACCCGGTACTCAATTTTATAGAAGGCTGAGTGAACCTTGGGGCCGTTCTGAAAGTTTGGCAACGAGAAAAAATCCTGTCACCACCTGGGATCGAACCCCGGACTTATTACAGAAATTACTAACTTGCCTTTATTTCATCTCTATTCTTTTCAGGTAACATTGTCAAAATCTTCTTTGCTGTGAGACATACTGCTATTTCACAGAATCCATGTGCACAACATAAGCTGATAATATGCATTCAAGTGGTCGACAGTAAATAGGAATGCAAAACTGGGCAAAATGAAACACTCTTGCTTCAAGCATGAGACTAGCAATATAGCTCCACTGAGTCACAGCCACAGCACACAAGCGATCAAAGTTATCAGACTGTCAATGTAGGAATATTAGAAACAATACTCAGTTTATTCAGAGTGGGATGTTACCTTTAAGTTTGCTTATTTTAAATAGCTTCATGTACAATGAAAATCAAGTGAATTACATTAGCCAATATTATTAAACTAATCACTGTAGTCAAACATGGGAAAAGTAGTATAACTCAACTTATATTCTTTGGAAATCTGTTTAATTACGTATAAAGTAGTGTAACTCAACTTATATTCTTTGGAAATCTGTTTAATTACGCATAAAGTAGTGTAACTCAACTTATATTCTTTGGAAATCTGTTTAATTACGTATAAAGTAGTGTAACTCAACTTATATTCTTTGGAAATCTGTTTAAATACGTATAAAATAATATAACTCAACATATATTCTTTGGAAATCTGTTTAATTACGTATAAAATAGTATCTCAACTTATATTCTTTGGAAATCTGTTTAATTACGTATAAAGTAGTATAACTCAACTTATATTCTTTGGAAATCTGTTTAATTACGTATAAAGTAGTATAACTCAACTTATATTCTCTGGAAATCTGTTTAATTACGTATAAAGTAGTATAACTCAACTTATATTCTTTGGAAATCTGTTTAATTACGTATAAAATAGTATCTCAACTTATATTCTTTGGAAATCTGTTTAATTACGTATAAAGTAGTATAACTCAACTTATATTCTCTGGAAATCTGTTTAATTACGTATAAAGTAGTATAACTCAACTTATATTCTTTGGAAATCTGTTTAATTACGTATAAAATAGTATCTCAACTTATATTCTTTGGAAATCTGTTTAATTACGTATAAAGTAGTATAACTCAACTTATACTGTTATACACGGAAGATAGAAATATACTTATACTGTTTGGTTCAGTGATATCGCTACACAGCTATACCACTTTGCCCAGACCTGAAGAGCGATATAATACATCCCTGGATACGCATATCTCATTTTCTAAAATTTCTTACTTAGACTGCTTTTCCCTGGCACCATAGATACAGTATATTCATATATGAGGTCTCACCGTCCTCATTGACTATAAGTAGCCATACTGTAAATATTTATTAATTTGAGAAATATTCGTTCTGACACCGGGAATCGACCCGGAAATTTTTCTGAAACTAATAGATATTTACAGTATGGCTCATATAGTCAATGTTTATTCAATGAGGATGGCGAGGCCTCATATATGAATATAAGTATTTATCTAATGTTAACAATATTCATGAACTGTTGTCGAAAATGGCCATTAAAGTATTTAAATATGCGCTCCTGCAGACATGTGGCAAGGATGTTTTAACAATGCAGGTAGCCTAGTTAGACTATTGGTGATACTAAGGAGGAGAATTTAGCCAGCAGTGCGGATCGTGTCCCAGTATAGCTCAGTTGGAAAGAGCGCTCCGCGCGCAGAGCTGAGAGGTCCTGTGTTCGATTCCTGGTGCCGGAATGAATTTTTCTCAAACTAATTGATGTACCTATGTCCGAAATGTAATAGTTGGGAAGTTATTCATGAGCGAAATTTTAAATGGAGAGAAACATTGTATACGCATTTCTACGTTTTAGAAATTGTGATAGGCTACATTATTGAAAATTCTGCGTCTTACGTTGTTCCTATAAATTTATTTCATAATTATCAAGTATAAACTCAGTAAAAAATAAGGTACTTACACAAAAAAAATTACTAAGGTTGCCCTTCTTATAGATTCCATGAATTGTAAATTCATGTCAGGTACCGGTACTGATTCTCCTTCCGACCTCAATGAAACAGATAATATCTGGTGAACACGGGAAAACATAGCTGGCTGTAACCCTTCGGTTGAAAAAACGTCGTCTGGAATCCCCTACAGCAATCAATGCATTGCCATCACAAAATCCATAAAGAAAAGCATGTCTGCATATTCATTATGCGAATACACGAATTAAATGTGCATTCTAGTTGTGTGTGTTGTGGAATACAGGTGCTGCTGTGTGCAAGACACTCCAGTATTTCTCACCATAATTTCTCCTCAACCATTAGACTTTGGACACAGGTACCCAAACTACATTATCCTGCAGTATTTTACATTTCTCCTTAGACACTCTGTGTATTAGTGGAGCCCAGTTGTTATGTAATGACATATTTTAATGCTACATGTTTATGCAAGAATAAAAGGCAAATGTTGATCAGATACGCATGTAGGAATGTTGTCCATTAATTTTATTTTACATTTTTTTAATATTTGGTATAATATTACATATTTCACACTGTAGGACATAATTTTACATACAGGGTGTAACAACTTTAATGTTTAGAATTTCTGGAACATGTTCCCTGACATATTCTACTTTGATTAAACCTAACATACCTATATCCGAAATTGAGAGGTTACAGAGATAACAGAGCTGGAAAAAATAGAACTTCTTGCAGCTCCAAGCATTATTCTTAGTAGAGATACATAAGAAACATTTGAAAAGCAGTAAATGAAGGAAATTTTACTTTTAAGAGAAATTAAATTAAAATTGTTTAGGTTGCTAAGGAAACGAAACAGACAACAGTTTAAAATAACAGTTGTGGGAAAAATAAACCGTATTGTGACTAGTCTTTTTATTGAGTTTTGACCATTAAAACATGCCTTTTGTGTACACACATCAGGAATACGCCGACATAGTTTATGTGTATGGACTGTGTGATGGCAATGCAACAGCAGCTGTTTTGGCATATCAAGCACAGTTCCCAAATCGTAGGATTCCTAGTGCACAGGTATTTTCACGTGCCTATTGGCAAATTTCAAGAAGTACAGTGTTTGGAATCTTAAGGACATTTTTTTTTCAACTTTGCACTGCTTCTTTCATACTCACAAGTAGTTGATATTAAAATGTAATATGGTACTAATAAAAATAATGACATAGACATGTCACTTTCGGAAATTGGTGTTACTTCTTTCAGTATTCAGCGATAAAATTAAACTCAAAAATGTAACTTTGGGGTACAAATACTCCAAACCTATAGAACTTTGGATATAGGTATGTTAGGTTTAATCGACGTAGAACATGTCAGGGAACATGTTCCAGAAATTCTAAACATTAAAGTTGTTACACCCTGTATATTAACTTTATTGCAGAATATGTAATAAATAATGATTTATAATAATATAATAATAATAGTAATACTAATAATAATAATAATAATAAGAATAAATAATTTCTCGCTTTATTTTGCGCTATATTGAATTGTACAATACCATACCAAGAAAGGAAAAATAATTTGAGTTCTATTGAGCTGCTCGTAAATTGTTGTTATATTCAAAGTTAAATAGCATGAGTTCGATGCCGCCAACAATGATAATTTCAAACATTTTCCTTTTTTGTTCTGAAAAGCATCACAATTTGTAGGAGTGTTGTTAACCAGCAAGGGAGTAATTGGTGAGTGTGTTTCTGTAAGATTTAATGATGTATTGAAATAGAACCCAGGACACACAACTTTTTCCACTGTATGCGAAATAGAGGTGAGTGAGTGCAGCTTCCTGAGAACATTGCTCCGAGTATCATTCCTCATCTGGAATATGCTCCGGTTACTTCGTGTAAAGTTGAGAGATCGTTTTCCATTTATAAGAACGTTCTAACAGAGAGAAGGTAATCGATGACTGCAGAATATGGAAAAATATTCAATTATAATTGCGCCTCCAAACAATAATTAAGTGAGGCTGAATCACTCATGCACTTGTAATTTTTTTCAGTTCAGTTTTCTTATCAGTGTGAAAAAATACATATAATAAACCTTAGATTTTGTTACATATTATTTATTTATTGCATATGTATCTACATATTTTAGCACTTTTAGCTACGTATTTATGTACATATTTCTCATGTTCACAAAATCTGGGCTCTAATAGTAAGATAGCGAAGAGCGAGATAAAAAAAATTACCATGGGAGATTTTTATGCCAAAATAGACCAGGTACAACATTAGAAGCCTACGATAAGTGATTTAAATTAATAAACTTTGCAGTTTGCAGAAATTTAATAATTAAAATTGCGTACTTCCCATATAAACAAATACACAAAAAACATCGAATTCAAGAGATGGAATCGCAAAGAATCAGACATCGTGTGCTGATAGAGAAATGTCTGGTTTCATAGCTATGAGTGTAAGACGGCTGTAGAAGAGAAAGATAGCCAAATTGAAATTTCTACAAGAGCCCAAGGATGAAAATAAAGCATTGTTCCGTGATAAACAAAGGCAAGCCAGATGTGTTTGAAGCAGGAAGAAACGAAATTTAATAGTGGATATGCTACATAATATAGAAAATGACAGAAAGAGTGATACAAAAGGCTTTTCGGAAGTGTTAATATGTTAAAAGTTGGTAATGTTAAATACTCAACAAAACATTTTTAAACAGATTCAGGAGGAATGTTACTCACTGATGATATTGATATTGTAAGTAGATGGAAAGAATACTGCCCAGACTTATTAAATTATTCAAACTAACCACCTACACAAATTACAGATATATTAACAGCTTGAGCACAAAAATAAAAGCTCGAGCACTTGAAGAAGTAGAAGCTGCAATAGAATAATTAAGAAATTGCAAAGCTGCAGCAAGTGATAATATATGTTCGGAAATTCTAAGTAAAATAAATCGATACAGTGGCGAAATATAGTTCATTTAGCAGCAAAAAGCCTCAAAGACTTCTAAAAGCCCAATAATAATAGTACTACACACACTATTTTTAACAAAATAATCTGCCCTCAATGAGGGTGACCATAAAGATCCAGAATAAAAGCACGACAGAATTAATTTAGAAAGACAAAAAAGATTAAATACGGGAATTGTTAAGTAAAACATCCAGAGAAATGCAAATCCAAAAGAATCGTCAATGGCCAAAATATAAATGGTAATGCAATATTTGGATTGAATCCTTAAGAATATCCAATAAAACTTTTTGAATTTCAAAAAATTGGAGACCGAGTGGTTTTAAAATATCCCATGTGAACTTAGGAAGAGTGCCACGTGCACCAAACAAAAGACCAGAAACACTCCACTGACTAGTGGGAAGGTTATATTTCTCACTTAGGTATGGGATGCAGGACTCATAAATGGATTTCTTCTCCTCATCAACGTGTTGTGCCTGCAGGGCATCCCTCTCAAACCGGATTGTAGGATCAAGAATGATTCCCTTAGATTGAGTCGTGTGGATGGCTACAATATCTGCTCTTCTGTTCGAATCTAAGGATGAGACGCAGTGGATTTCCTCGTATACCTCCCATCCGCGACACTTGAGGACATCGGCAATACCGGTCCTGGCCTTATGGTGTCGATTGTTGCGGAGCTGCTCCGTTTTTCGACAGAATCCCAACACGTGACCAAGAGTTTCCGTCTCGTTGCAGCCGGGATGGCGACAACGGGTTGTGTTCTGCCGGGCACAGATCTAACCGCAGATAGATTGCTCGACATCTTAATTGCATTAATGTATTCTGAAATGGATAAATTTGCTTTTGATAATAATAATAATAATAATAATAATAATAATAATAATAATAACAACAACAACATTCATAATAATAATAATTGTTGATGGCGTCATTTCTATGCTTACCATGTAGGATATCTGAAGGTTAAAGTCTTAAACAGAGAATAATTGTAAGCAGTGAGCTATAACGGATTACTGTACTTAATTATCTTATGTCTTTATTTAGGAAGAAGAGAATTTATTCCATCTGCACAAGACAGAAACCATGGACCACGGCTATGATTACTCATCACAGATTAAAGTTGACGAAACCCCTACACCATATCCTTTCTGGGACAAGTGCGAAGTTAAGGTGAGTGTGTTCTTCTATTGATATTTGTCTTGTAATCCATTCGTGAGAGACACAATTTCTATAAAACAATTTCTAAGTGTCCAGACTGTATGGTTGTCCATCATTTGATGCAGTAGTTTGCTCTACCTATTCGCCTATTGATCTAAATTTATGTTATTAACTTTTATGCATGTCACCAAAGTGAACCCTCGTACAAAGGGATTCTTCCCAGCTGGGAAATGGAGTACTTAATTGTTGTTTAGTCAGCTGTCCGAAGGCAGGTCTGAACCTCACAAGTGTACCAAGAAGGTACCGCCTATGAGGCAACTAGGCCAGGAGATAATGGAGTAGAGTGACCAGTCCCTTTCCCCCTCCATTGCATACATCACCGACTAGCTACATATTCCACTAGTCAGACTTCAGATGCATACAAACAATTGTTCTTCCTCTGACACATATCGTCAAGTGAGATGTACTGCCTGATAATAGATGCACATATCAGCCAGAACCTCAATCAAAGGATGAGTACATAGCATGCAGGGATATTTTTAAGTGCCGGTACATCTTGAAATAAAATAAGTTAAAAAACACATTTCGATAAACAGTTTCATTTTGAATTGGCTTTGTAAAACTGTATCTACAGGCATAGATGGCAACAAGTATGTAAGTGAGAATACTCATATAAGTGAAATAAACCAAGTATCTCTGTGGGCTAAAGCAAGGAGATGCACTATCACCTTTGCTTTTTAACTTTGCTCTAGAGTATGCCATTAGGAAAGTCCAGGATAACTGAGAGGGTTTGGAATTGAATGGGTTACATCAGCTGCGTGTCTATGCAGATGACGTGAATATGTTAGGAGAAAATCCACAAACGATTAGGGAAAACACGGGAATTTTACTTGAAGCAAGTAAAGAGATAGGTTTGGAAGTAAATTCCGAAAAAACAAAGTATATGATTATGTCTCGCGACGAGAATATTGTACGAAATGGAAATATAAAAATTGGAAATTTATCTTTTGAAGAGGTGGAGAAGTTCAAATATCTTGGAGCAACAGTAAGAAATATAAATGATACTCCGGAGGAAATTAAACACAGAATAAGTATGGGAAATGTCTGTTATTATTCGGTTGAAAAGCTCTTATCATCCAGTCTGCTGTCCAAAAATCTGAAAGTTAGAATTTATAAAACACTTATATTACCGGTTGTTGTGTATTGTTGTGAAACTTGGACTCTCACTTTGAGAGAGGAACATAGGTTAAGGGTGTTTGAGAATAACATGCTTAGGAAAATATTTGGGGCTAAGAGGGATGAAGTTACAAGAGAATGGAGAAAGTTACACAACACAGAACTGCACGCATTGTTTTCTTCACCTGACATAACTAGGAACATTAAATCCAGACGTTTGAGATGGGCAGGGCATGTAGCACGTATGGGCGAATCCAGAAATGCATGTAGAGTGTTAGTTGGGAGGCCGGAGAGAAAAAGACCTTTAGGGAGGCCGAGACGTAGATGGGAAGATAATATTAAAATGTATTTGAGGGAGGTGGGATATGATGGTAGAGACTGGATTAATCTTGCTCAGGATAGGGACCGATGGCGGGCTTATGTGAGGGCGGCAATGAACCTGTGGGTTCCTTAAAAGCCAGTAAATAAGTAAACCAAGTTTCTACCGTACTGTATCTTACATTAGAAGTGAATGGGTAATGTCGAATATTTAGCTTTAATAGAATTATCAAGTTCATGAGTTTTAAGTACAGCTTTTTAAAAGGTGATAGGCTGATAGCTCTTGAAATAAAATAATTGTTCGATTATATGTATGCCAGTATCCAATGCTCTCGATTTAACAACAAAGTTATTCTCTTTCTTGCTCTCCAATATTTAGATATCAGCTGATGATGCGTCTTCAGAACTTCACAGATTTCTATGTAATACATATCCAGCATACTTACTGATGGCATAGGAGACAGTATGGTGTGGTTATTTTTCCAGTCCTGTAGAGATGTTTGCTTGAACACTCATGTTCAGTGATGAACCATTGCTGGTGCTTCTGGAATCAGTTGAGGATCCTGGAGCATTGTCCTCCAGTTATAATTACAGTTTTCATTTCTTACATCGCTGAAGACAGCAACATCCTGTGCTAGAGAATCGACACATACTTTCTAATAATGATAGATGAACTCAATGTCAACAAATCCATCTGATATTTAAGTTTTGCACAAGTATCATTGTGAAATGTAGAGCAAGTAATATCTACGAATGGGAGTTGTTCTGTTGAAACTTGCTGTGAAATATGTCTCGTTCTTTCCCTTTATTTAAATAAGATATGCGATGTGTGTAGTGCGACCCTTAAAGAATGGAGTGATAACTATCCTCCAGGTTGTAAAAATGGTAGGAAGAATTTTCTGTCTGATATTCTGTCATAAAGTTAAGGTTGAAAAACTTTTATTAGCATGTGCACATTTACGAACTACCATTGCTGCTGCTGCTGCTTCATACCTGTATTTATAAATTTATTATTAAAAATTCTATTTTGTTTTATTTTGCATCTCTAGAATGAACATCAAGAGGATTGCAGGCCTATTCCAGATGTTAACATTTGTGTGGGTTTTGAAATGAACGGATTCTGTATGAAAGAAGAGATATCAGTTGACGAACATGGAGTTGCAGTGCAAAACATGTAAGTACTGCAGTTGAACTGATAACTTATATTTTGAGCACTTTTATTCTTATGGAAACTATAACGATTGTGATCATTGGCGAAGAGTTCTTTAATAATGGCACCATTCAGTGAGGACAGATATACTGTGCAAATCTAGTCTTTCAGGTGAAGCTCCCTGTACAGCAGATTTGAATAATTTCAAGGGAAAAATCGTTCCGGAGCCTGGTATCGATCCCGGGACTTCTGGTTGAACGTACCAGCGCTCTCCCAATTGAGCTACCTGGGAACTCCACCCGACACCGTCTCAACTTTTCCCTTTATATCCACATGTGGGTCTCTGGCATTTCGTCAGCCCACGCGAGTTGTGTGGATATAAAGGGAAAAGTTGAGACGGTGTCGGGTGGAGTTCCCGGGTAGCTCAATTGGGAGAGCGCTGGTACGTTCAACCAGAGATCCTGGGATCGATACCCAACCCCGGGACAGATATACTATTTAATTGTAGTAGACATTTCCTCAGTCGTTTGAGTAAAAAACATGTTTAACCTTGTTTTATAACAATATCGTTTATATTAATTCAAAGTAGCAATTCCGTCTATTTAATAGGCCTACCATTTTTTTATTTTAGTGTGTTATTTTACGACGCTTTATAAACATCTTAGGTTATTTAGCGTCTGAATGAGATGAAGGTGATAATGCCTGTGAAATGAGTCCGGGGTCCAACACCGAAAGTTACCCAGCATTTGCTCATATCGGGTTGAGGGAAAACTCCGGAAAAAAACCTCAACCAGGTAACTTGCCCCGACTGGGAATAGAAGCCAGGCTACCTGGTTTCGGGGCTAGATGCGCTAACCATTACTCCACCGGTGTGGACGCCATTTTTTTCCATGGCTTGCAATGATACTGGTACGTGACATGGGTCTATAAAATTAAGTTCCCGATGCAAATTTGTCTTTTTAAGGATGGGCATGATTATTGCTTTCTTGTATTCAACAGGCACTGTAGTTGTCCCAAGTTAAGTTGTAACGTAGGTATAGACACTTTTTATTTAGCTGTTTTCCCAAGGTTGTTATGAAATTCAGGACGTATATTATCTGGATCTGGTGACGTCTTGTTTTTTTTTTTTTTTTTTTTTACAATTTTTTACATAGTTTGTTGGAACATTGGGTTCCTTTATAGTGAAATTTTGGGTAAAACTAGTATGTTTGTTTCTACAGCCAAATCTAATAACTTTCAGTTCATTTTTTTTAGCAATTTATTAGATTTCTTCTTGGCTTTACTTAATGTATGAGCATTAACAGAATGTTTATTGAATAATTCTGCATCCTGTATAAGTATTTTATTATTGTGAACAAAAGGTGTTTTGCCATTGTCCTTATTAACATTTATATTAGGCCTTTGTATGAATTTGTGTACTTTTTTTGCCATTGTTCCTGGAATGCATGTTCCGTAAAAACGTAGTAAACCAATTTTGAGCACAGCACACTTTTTACGTCAGTTTTGAGTATCAGACATTTTTTATCTTCCGCAACATTTATAGCTTTCCTTTTGCAATTTTTGTAATTTGTTCCGAAAAGGTTTGAAATTCTTTAACTTTATCATGGAGAATGATTTGTTCAGCTATTTCAAGAATTAGGTTTCAAAATTGTCTTTGTTTGAGGCTGAGCGAGATGGCGCAGACGGTACTATTTGAAACTCGCATTCGGGAGGTTCCGGGTTCGATCTCCTGTGCCGAATAATTTTGTCGGGGTTCCGTGGTTTTTCGCGTTTGAACGTAACTGTTTTTCAGTTAAATAAAGGCGAATACCAGATTGGACCCCAATTAGTAGGAAATGATAGACAGGAACAAGCATTTCCTACAGAGTCGCGATATATGACTGAGCAGCTATAGATTTAGAAAAGGGGTCTATTCTTATGATCAACTTGTTCTGAGTGTTTAGAAGGTTTGCAAAATTTATTTTCTGGCTCATCCCTGTGTCCTGCAACAAGATGAGCTACTGCTGGCATGGTGGCAATAACAGCCCTGTGGCCAGAACACAGCAACACTCTAATTGATCTTCCTGTCTGTATCTGAAGGATCTGGATAATGAAGAAGATGAGAAAAATTGGAGGATCTGCTTTTCTGTAGATAACCTCAAGAGTTGTAACTTCCCCTGTAGAATCTACATTTCCATACCCTCTTCTTTCACAGTGAGCATTAAAATCTCCAATCTGTGTATTACCGCAGTCTACTATATACAGTCGCGAAGCTCAATATGTAGTAAAAATGCAAACATGGGTAGTTGCCCACCACTAGGATCGCTACTATCGCCTCACCATCACAGATCTCTCCTAGCAGATGACAAAATATGTTACACTTTCGTTGTCGTGTTCTTTTGGAAAAATTAACACCTTCCTTCCATTATTGAAATATTAAATGGATAAAGTTCATTTATTATTTTAATGAAGTATATTAAATTCCACCATAAACTCGAAGATACCTGCAAGAAATAGGTTAATATAATTTTTGTTTGTGCAAAACGAACTGAAATTTACTATACTCGCTTCACTCATTCAAGATTATAGCGATAATTAACTATGAAACCAATAAATATTAATTTGCATTTCCCTTTACAACAATAATATAATAACAATAATAATGGAAATATGAATTAATGGGAGTAACTTACGTGTACCAGTACTTGTAGTGTAGGCTTACGTAGTTAACAAAGTGGGATGAGGTTAAGCAATAATAATCACACCAGAATTGGAAATAAAACGTGATCAATAAATTTTATTGTAACAGACTTATTTTTCTACCTGTCTAGTAAAGTAACAAATAAAAATAACAACAAAATTAACAGCTATAATTAAAAACATATCCTTTGAAGAAAAACGTAGGCCTAAGTTGTCTGAAAATGTACAATTATTCAAGGAATCAGCTGATACAGACGTGGAATTAGTGTAAAGATTTTGTTTCTCAGCTGCAGGTAATAACAGAACAGGTTTATTTGAAACATCAAATAAAGTTGGAACTGCATTCCAGATTAATTTATTTTTGTTTTCATTCATAAATTGTGTGTTTTCGAAATGAAGAGAGCAAAATTTATACTGTATTATTATAAAGATATGCTTCAATCTTTGTCATTAGATCTTCCTATTATAAAGATATGCTTCATTCTTTGTCATTAGATCTTCCCTCCTGCTGTTTATTAACCACTTTTTGCATCTAGAAGTAAAATAAGAAATAGATGTTAGGATTTTTCTTCACGAGCATCAATGCGAAATACGCAACGACCTAGCACTCGATGGAAATATGACACAGTCCACTCTAAATCCAAAGTCGACCATGGACAGTCTATTGTTTCTAGTTGCTAACCGCTTGGAGCGCTTTATCGCGAGATTTGCAGAAAATCACCTCAAGCTTCGCGACTGTATATAGTAGACTGTGGTATTACTATGCAGTTCGAAGTGTGTTTTATGTTTCCGTACATCTGACTTGATTATTTCGATTTTATCTTCAGACTCCACTTCCTTAACGATTTATATCTTTCTTACCTCCAACTAATATTACGCTATATTATTTTAATGTACCGAAGTATATATGATATTTCCATGCAGATATTCTGCGTCATCATACAATGAAAGAGTAATGGAATGGAGAAAAATTCTCTCCGGAGCCGGGATTTGAACCCTGGTTTTCAGCTCTACGTGCTGATGCTTTATTCACTAAGCCACACCGGATACCCACCCCGGCGTTGGAAGAATCGTCTCAGTTTTAAGTTCCAACTCTTGGGTTCCCTCTAGTGGCCACCCTCTGCACCACGGCATAGACGCAGAATATCTGCATGGAAATATCATATGTACTTCGGTACATTAAAATAATATATATGATATGCGTAAATCACTTCGTGATTTAAGACGGCGCTTATTCCGTCGGATCCCGGCCAACTAGTCACTCATTACGAGTGCACCTCAGCACATGTGTGGACTTCGGTCCTAGGTTCATAGATATCTATGACTTAGTGCAGAGGTTGGCCACTAGAGGGAACCCAAGAGTTGGAACTTAAAACTGAGACGATTCTTCCTACGCCGGGGTGGAATCGGGTTTGGCTTAGTGGATAAAGCGTCAGCACGTAGAGCTGAAAACCCGGGTTCAAATCCCAGCTCCGGAGAGAATTTTTCTCCGTTCCATTACTCTTTCATCTTATAATATACGCTGCTTACTTGTCTCTTTTTAGCTAATAAATGTAAACCAGTGAATTTGAAGCATCTTAGTTTATCACACATTGGGTTCGCCTCTTGAATGAAAAATATGTCAGTTTTATTATGTGCAATAATTTTAAGAAGTTTTGTTCTTTTGAATTGACAAAGACCACTGGACTGCCATTCCATGGTAGAATCTCGATGTCATGTCTTTGTTCTGCTTGATGTCGGAAGACGTAGTCCCTGCCCGGATATTATTTCACCTCCAGATTATTTTGCTACTTTTGACGTCAGGCATTAAGATATTGAAGAGTGATACAGCAAAATTTAATTTCACCATGTCATGTGTGATTAAAAGAATTTCATTCAACCAGTGATCAAATTATTCTCTTCGGTCAAGAAATCAAAGATTCTTTTAGCAGCGAAAAAGATACATTTACAGTTGTTACACATCTTCAAATTTCATATGTTTCTATCTGTAGAACTAAATTATTTTAAAAGTTATATGATTTAGGCATACGAGGTTATATGTTTTCCTGGATCTATCATTTCCTAACTCAACACATAATTGCAACAAGATATGATAGAAATATCTCCAAATTTAGACATATTCATCCAGGATTGCCACAAGGTGCAGTTTAAAGTACAATGCTTTTAAGTATCTACATCAATGACCTGGATACAATTAAAAGATCTGGAGTAAAGTATGCTCTTCTCGCAGGTGATTTAGTAATGTGGACCTACAAACCAAGATATTAAAGCATTGAACTGAAAACATCAATAGAAATTTTCTTTAAGGGAATTACGTAATTGTTCTGTAGGAAACTTAATGACATCTAACAACACCAAACTTAACAACTAATTTTTCATTAAGAAAAAAGCCATTGCAAACGGGCCTGAGTTTTGATGGAAAATTGTTATCAGCTACGAATTCCATAAAATATTGATGCAAACTTACATAGAATATATATAACATGAAATCGTGCTGTTCAATCTTCCAAGAAGTACAGAAAATCGAATTCGTAAAAGTAACCCTACACGGGCAATAGAAAAGAGTATTATCTGGATCTAGTTTAAAATACCAAGAAAAGTGACATTCCAAAAGATGTTCTGAAATTGCTAACATGGAAAACTATTCATAGTAAATTCTCTGAGAAGGAATGATTTCATATTTTCACTCATGGATCCCTACTGTCCAACCAAAATGCAGCAGGTTCTGGTGCTACACGTCCACGTTTCTTGTTTTATAAATCCTTAGGTTATGGAGCTACAAATTTTGATGGAGAAGTTGAAGCCATCTATTCCGCACTTCACAATCTGCTCTACTATTATTTATGTAGGCCTATTCAGTCTTGTCATAAGTGTAATTATTGTGATATGGGACTACATTGAATAACACTGTGTCTGCTCTCTTCATACCTAAAAAACAGTATTTTAATTATCGTGAAATTAAAATTGTATATATCAGTATTATACTACACATAATAAATGTATAATTATTTTTTATTTATATTTATTCACAGTCAGTTTTGACAGAATTGAAATTCTTAGTCAGTATTTGATTAATATCATTACTGCCTGAAATGTGAATAATAAAACAGCTGATGTATTGCATTATGCAGACCAAATGCCATCTGGAGGGCGATTTCCATACTTTTGCGCTGGGCCGCGCATGCATACTTAGTGGGATGTGTTTAGCCTGAGCGCCTGTGGTAGCCATATTTATGGATATTCACCCACGATGAATTAGTTCATTTAATTGTTCCAAGCGGTCCTTTTCGAATTCTGAACACTTTTGGCATTAGTAGAACACGCAAAAAATCAAATATTCTCGTTAAACTTCAGAGAATCTGAAGTTGATGAGGAAAACGCTGAAATGTTGAAACTATAATTGAGTAAATGAACTGTTAGCGGCAGGATTATGTAATGCCTTGGCCCTGCATATCCATATCTGTGTGGTGCACTTCAGTCAGGAGATGTGAAGATGTTGCTAACTGCTGTTTGGAAACTCACTTTCAACATAAACACATTAAATCGTTGATAACTAGCCTATATGTATGCAACACTGTCATTTCAAAAACTGGGCGTAAGAACTTCATCTGAGTAAGTTCATGTTAATACAAACGTGTGACTCGCTTACAGAATTGCGTCTGCATTCCAACATTCAATACTTAACGTAAATTTCTTCTTGTAGATGTTTACACAGTTTGCTAAATATTTGTTTTAGTTACCATAACTAATGTAATATCAATTGTTTCAATGATCGCATTATAAACTAAATCTTGTCGCCTCCCCAGTGAGATTGTAAAATCTAATAAAACATCAACTTTTTTATTTCTAATACCACAGTACTATATACAGTCGCGAAGCTCAATATGTAGTAAAAATGCAAACATGGGTAGTTGCCCACCACTAGGATCGCTACTATGGCCTAATTATCGCAGATCTCTCTCCTAGCAGATGACAAAATATGTTATACTTTCGTTGTCGTGTTCTTTTGGAAAAATTAACACCTTCCTTCCATTATTGAAATATTAAATGCATAAAGTTAATTTATTATTTTAATGAAGTATATTAAATTCCACCATAAACTCGAAGATACCTGCAAGAAATAAGTTAATATAATATTTGTTTGTGCAAAACGAACTGAAATTTACTATAATAGCTTCACTCATTCAAGATTATAGCGATAATTAACTATGAAACCAATAAATATTAATTTGCATTTCCCTTTACAACAATAATAATGGAAATATGAATCAGTGGAGTAACTTACGTGTACCGGTACTTGTAGTGTATGCTTACGTAGATAACAAAGTGGGATGAGGTTAAGCAATAATAATCACACCAGAATTGGAAATAAAACGTGATCAATAAATTTTATTGTAACAGACTTTTTCTACTTCACTAGTAAAGCAACAAATAAAAATAACAACAAAATTAACAGCTATAATTAAAAACATATCCTTTGAAAAAAAAAAAGTAGGCCTAAGCAATAATAATCCCACCAGAATTGAAAATAAAACGTGATCAATAAATTTCATTAAAACGAAATTAATTTTTCTACGTCTTTAGTAAAAAAACACATAAACATAATAACAAAATTAATAGCTACAATTAAAAATATATATCCTCTGAAAAAAAAAGTAGACCTAACCTTTATTTCTCTGGAAATTTAGCAGCCTAAGTGACAGAACTTTAACCGGTATCTAATGTCCTTTCGGTTAGATTGAAACATTTCATTGTGAAATTTAAGGATATAATGTATTCTAACAGTCACAAAGAACTTCAAAATTAAGAGTTTTGTTTCTGCACAGCATTCTTGTGGAAACCTAGGAACCTTTCTGAATCTTTCGGAAATCGGAAAAAGGATAACTCTGGCCTCTTTCTCTTACTGTTGCTACAATTTATAGCACTACAAGCGTCTCCTCCTTGTCCCATATTATTATTCCAATTATTATATTTTAGCCATTAACATTTACATTACAACCAATAACGAACATATCACAAGCATCAATGTGAAATACGCAACGAGCTATAGCACTCGATAGAAATACGACACAGTCCAAAGTCGACCATGGACAGTCTATTGTTTGTAGTTGCTAACCGCTTGGAGCGCTTTATCACGAGAGTTGCAAAAAAACAGCTTCGTGACCGTATATAGTAGACTGTGCTAAAACCACAGTCTACTATATACAAAGCTTGAGGTGTTTTTTTGCAAATCTCGTGATAAAGCGCTCCAAGCGGTTAGCAACTAGAAACAATAGACTGTCCATAGTCTACTTTGGACTGTGTCGTATTTCTGTCGAGTGCTAGCTCGTTGCGTACTTCACATTGATGCATGTGAAATGTTCGTTATTGGTTGTAATGAAAATGTTAATGGCTAAAATATAATAATTGGAATAATAATATGGGACAAGGAGGAGACGTTAGTAGTGCTATAAATAGTAGCAACAGTAAGAGAAAGAGGCCAGAGTTATCCTTTTCCGATTTCCGAAAGATTCAGAAAGGTTCCTGGGTTTCCACAAGAATGCCGTGCAGAAACAAAACTCTTAATTTTGAAGTTCTTTGTGCCTGTTAGAATACATTATATCCTTAAATTTCACAATGAAATGTTTGTCTAACCGAAAGGACTTTAGATACCGGTTAAAGTTCTGCTAAATTTGCAGAGAAATAAAGGTTAGGTCTAGTTTTTTTTTTCAGAAATATTTTTAATTATAGCTATTAATTTTGTTATTATTTTTATGTTATTTTACTAAAGACGTAGAAAAATTAAGTTTTGTTTTAATGAAATTTATTGATCACGTTTTATTTTCAATTCTGGTGGGATTATTATTGCTTAGGCCTACTTTTTTTTCAAAGGATATGTTTTTAATTATAGCTGTTAATTTTGTTGTTATTTTTATTTGTTGCTTTACTAGAGAATTGGAAAAAGTCTGTTACAATAAAATTTATTGATCACGTTTTATTTCCAATTCTGGTGTGATTATTATTGCTTAACCTCATCCCACTATGTTAACTACGTAAGCCTACACTACAAGTACCGGTACACGTAAGTTACTCCATTAATTTATATTTCCATTATTATTGTTGTAAAGGAAAATGCAAATTAATATTTATAGGTTTCATAGTTAATTATCGCTATTATCTTGAATGAGTGAAGCTATTATAGTAAATTTCAGTTCGTTTTGCACAAACGAAAATTATATTAACTTATTTCTTGCAGGTATCTTCGAGTTTATGGTGGAATTTAATATACTTCATTAAAATAATAAATTAACTTTATGCATTTAATATTTCAATAATGGAAGGAAGGTGTTAATTTTTCCAAAAGAACACGACAACGAAAGTGTAACATATTTTGTCGGCTGCTAGGAGAGAGATCTGCGATGATGAGGCGATAGTAGCGATCCTAGTGGTGGGCAACTACCCCTGTTTGCAATTTTACTACATATTGAGCTTCGCGACTGTATATAGTAGACTGTGCTAATACCTTGTCTTGCTAATCTTGGAAATTTCTATTTGACTTCTCAGCTCTGACGACAGCATCAGTCACCAAGGAGCGACATCTGATAACTCCATAGTCAGTCTCGACCAATTTTGTGAGAATCGTACTAAGGCTAGCAAGCGTTTTCCCCATAAATGTGACGAATGTGGGAAAGGATTCATCACTCCCAGCAAGTTGAAGAGACACTCGCTCGTGCACACCGGAGAGAGGCCGCATATGTGCGACGTATGCATGGGGAGGTTCAGAAGTACGGACGACTTAAGAAGACACGTAATCATCCACAGCGAGCAGAAGGCGTATGACTGCGCCGAGTGCGGCAAGCGATTCACCCGTCTCGACCGCCTGAAGGCGCACTCCGTGGTGCACACCAGCAACGAGTCGCACGCGTGTAACAAGTGCGGCAAGAGCTTCAACATCAGAGATGCGCTGAGACGGCACTTGCTGATACACACGGAAGAGAAACCGCTCATGTGCAGCAAGTGCAGCAGGGGGTTTTGTCATCGCACTGCCCTTCTGAGACATGAATTTAACCACACGGGAGAAAAGCCGTATGTTTGTAAGGTTTGTGGTCTTGGTTTTGTTCGGGTCGACGGCTTGAAGATTCACGTCGCTTCGCACAGCGAACAAAAGCCCTATATATGCCAAATATGTTCCAAAGGATTCACGTCTTCTAACGTGTTGAAAAAACACACGCTGATTCACGGTGTGAAATCTTACAAGTGTGCACAATGCGGTAAGGCGTTTTTTCAGAAAAATAATTTGGCTCGTCACTTGCTGTCTCATACAGGCAACAGCAAATGACACGAGTTCCAGAATTAAGTATAACTTTCTCTACTCTTATCGCATTATCATTGTTAATGAAGCTGCAAGTCTTGTGGCCGTTAACGCGAACGTGAGGGATTCTGGTGTCACGTGCTCTCTCTAGCTGACATAATTAAGCAGTCCCACTTTCTGAATGTCTCAGTTTTGGTTTATATATTAATTTAATTAAATTGTACCATATATTAATTTTTAATGCAAATCAATTTTGTATTTTATGTATCAAATTATAAACATTTTATTCATACCATTGGATATTCTCTGTAATATCATTAGATTGCGAAAATGTTTACAAAAGGCTACTTCAATTTATATGGTATTAATTATCATATAAAATGCATTATATCTATCCATATTGGTGTCTTTCCGACTTGTTATGTCTTCGCATTTATATTCATATATAGTGCAGGAAGGTTGATTTATTTAATTTAGCCTAATGTTTTTTTCCCCTTAGATATTCTCGTGCTCTTCTATTTTTTCACTATGGTGACGTTCGTAACGGTTGATGTCCTAATGACGTATCAAACACTCCTCGACGTGTCGCATTCACATTCAGTATATACAGGGTGTTTCAGGAGGAATAGTAAATATTGTAGGGTGTGATAATATGGACTGTTCCGAGTAAAAAAGTTCACATAAACATGTGTCCAATTTTTATTGGGTGCAGAGGTACAGCTGTTAGAATGTAACTCAAGAAGGTGTTAAGCAACGGTGAATGATTACGTTCAAAGTTGATTTTCATAAATTCCACCACCGACTTCAATGCACTTTCGACTTCTCTTCTGAGGTCGTCTTGGCGTTCTTTTATGAGGGCAGCATTATTCATAATCCGAACGATTAAATCGGCTCTTGTGTTTACTTTGCCTTTTTAGACTTGGCCTTTCAACTATCCCCACAGGCAAAAATCTAAAGCTCTAAGTCCGGGGACCTTGGTGGCCAAGAATCGTGACCGTATCTGCCGATCCATCTTCCGGGGAATGTTGGGATTAGATGCTGTATCACCTGACGACTAGAATGTGCAGGGGCTATGTCATGCTGGAAGAACATACCCATACTTGTAGCCAAAGAAACCTCTTTCAATAATGCTCGATGCTCGTTTTGAAGAAAGTCTAGATAACGGGGCCCTGTAAGACGATGGGATAACACAACCCGCCCAAGCAACTGATTGTCTGTCATACCACTCCACACATTTACAGAGAAGCGTTCTTGAAAATGTGTCTCCACAATGACATGTAGGTTTTCTTTGGACCACTGATGTGAGTTACGAGTGTTATTGATACCGTTAGGAGTGAAAGTGGCTTCATCAGTGAGGAGCAAGAATGGGATTACTCGGCGATTTATAAGATAACAAAAATGGCCGAAAAGAAGAGCACGACAGCCACCATTGCACCCCCCGGTCACCAACTTGGAGGAACCCACCTCGACTGGTCCTAGAACGAAAACTAAAAAGAAAAACCTCGACGAAATTATCATGTACGTATGACAAGATTTCCACAGATATAACTACTGAAGAAAGTGTTAATATTCCTAGGTTATTATAAATGCGACGTGGAAGATTGTCTATAAAATGAACAAGTATGATTCAGAAGATTTTATTAAACTGCTTTCCCAGTCTGTACACGCTGCAAACCTATTTATTATACCACACGAGTTAGTTAGTGGGATTCAAAAAGGGCGCGTCAGCTACTATGGCTATTTGCGCCGTTATCTGAAATCCTTCAAAAAAGAGAAAGACACCACAATAATCAGAATGCTTAAAATAACGAAAAAGCGTTGTCACTGTTAAGACGTGGCACACAAGTGCAGTTTCAACAAGGTGATTCATAAGAATCATAATAGTAGTTCTCAGACCCTAGCTAGATTTAAAAACAAACAATAAAATAATAAAACAAATGCCACCAAAAATAACTTATAACATTTCGGATGTAAAAGGTCCGAATGTCAAGTTCGTTAAAACATATCCTAAACAAATGTAACCTCCGGATGTAAAGGGTCCGGAGGATAAGTAAAATGGATCAATAAAGAACTAAATCACCCTGTCAAGTCCTGTATTCGATAAAAATCTCAGAACTGCATTTGTACAATTAAAATCATTTCCAAGAGCATAATGTAGAGTCGGCCGAATTCCATACAGCAGACGAACACGGTGATATTTTCTGCAATGCAATAAAACATGTTCCACCGTAAGTGGAACATGGCACATATCACACTCCGGCTGAGGTTCGCCACGTAGGAGATAGCCATGTGTCAGATGACAGTGGCCAATCCTCAACCGGGTGAGTAAAACCTCCTCGTGTCGTGACGCTCTTGTGGACGAATCCAAAACTCGAACAGTATTCTTTATATTTCGTAATTTGTTTCCCTCTTGTGCAGACCATTCTCCTTCCCATTGCCACCATATTTTATATTTCAAGTAGTTTCGAATGTCCTACCACCTCTCGCGCCAATATACCAGAGAGCCATTCAGTGCACCAGCCCTGGCTGCAGCATCTACGGCCTCATTTCCTGGAATCCCTACATGACCAAGAATCCACACTACTCCAATCTCATAATCAGAGCAAAGGAGAGTATGGAACAGCTGCTGAGTTCTTAAGACAAGCGGATCATCAGATCTCAAATACTGCAAGGACTGAATAGCACTTCAAGAGTCGGAACAGATAAGGAATCTGCCCCAAGATTGTCTAATTAAAAACAATAAAGCTCTGTAAAAAGCATAGAGTTCAGCGGTAAAAGCACTAGTATATTGGCTCAGTCTGTATTTATATATCTCTCCATTTGTAACGAAGGAACAACCAAAACAATCATTTATCCAGGATCCGTCAATAAAAACTAATGAATAATTTGGATATCATGATAAAAATTCACTAAAACGAAGTCTATAAACAAAAGCTGGTAAAAATTCTTAAAACTTCGTCTCAGACTCACATCAAACATGGGACATCGCATAATCCACGGTGGAGTGGTGGTATACTCCAGTGTGCGGACTGATGGTAAATGGATGTCGAACTCAGAGAGCAGTTCACGAAACCGCACACCTGCTGGACGAAGTCTCCGTGGATTTTCACTCTATCGGCCGTAAAGAGACGAATGTTGAAAGGAGTCGTAAGAATTGTGCTAGATCAAAGTGGACCGCCACAAGATGCTCCTTCTTGATGAAAGCATCTCTAATGGCGGTCTCCAGCCGAATAAGATGGTCTGCAGCTGATCTGTGCCTACGAAAACCACATTGGATATTACATAATCGGTTTCCGGATTCGAGTACTCACATCAGGTGTTCGCTTATCATTTTTTCCATAACCTTACATACACAGCTTGTGAGACAGACTGGCCTATAACTGCCAGGTAAAGAAGGATCCTTTCCTGGTTTCTGGACTGGGATTACAATGGCGGAACGCCAAGCTGATGGAAATACACCCTCAATCCAGATCTTGTTGTACAATGCCAGAAGAAAGGACTTTCCAGCTTGCGGAAGATGGCAAAGCATGTGGTTATGGATGTTGTCGGGGCCAGGGGAGGTGTCAGGAGATGTGTCTAGTGCCGCCTCCAGGTCCTCGGATGTGAACGGTGCATGGTAGTTTTCAGTGTTATCTGATATGATGTTCAGGGTTAGTTTTTCAGCAGAATCTGGATTTTTATAAATTCTGGGTCATAATAATTATTTGGGCTGCTTATTTGTGCAAAAGAGGTAGCAAATATTTCAGCAATTTCTATGTGATTGGTGGTCGTTACGCCATTCTTCTGAAGGCCCGGAATTACAGAACTACGTTTCCCCACTATTCGATGGACTTTGTCCCACACTATGTTAGCTGGGACTTTCTTTTTCAAAGAAGTGACGTTTGTCCAGGACGTCTTCTTAGCATCGCACACAGTGCGACGAGCTCTGGCTCGAAGACGTTTAAACCAGACAACATTATCTTGGGTTGGATGGCGCTCAAATATGCGTAAGGCATGTCTGCGGTCTCGGTTAGCATCTCTGCAGGCAACCGTCCACCAGGGGACAGAAAAGCGTTTTGGCCTGCAGCATGACCGGGGGATAGATAATTCCGTTGACTTTATAACCACATTTGAAAAGTGCTCTACTACGGAGTGCACACTTTGATGTCCGTTATCATCAAATGATATGGACTCCGAAAATCCGACCCAGTCCGCCTTTTTAATAACCCAGTTCGGAGAGCGTGTTTCCGCAGGACGTAGAGCACACATACACATTTGGATCGGGTAGTGGTCACTACCATGTAGGTCATGAATCACAGACCATTCGAAATGCGTGGACAAAACTGGGCTACAAATGGAGATATCTATCATGGAGTATGTACCGTAAGCCAAGGAGAGGTGTGTTGCTTCCCCTGAATTCAGGGTAACAAGATTTAGACGGGTTCATACCTCTGCTATTTTATATCCTCTGTCATCATCGGAATTTGAGCCCCTAAAAATAATATAATATAATATATATAATAATATATAAATAATATAAGCCATGTACCTTATTGAAGCCATGTTTTAACTTAAAATTTTCAAAATCATCAGACATAGTATTCAAGACTGCATGTCCTTAACCTACAAAACGCACATATAATCGTGATACTACTACGATCATATTATATCATCCTATTAAAAATTGCATTTGTTCTTTCTGCAACTAAAGAAAGAGTACGAGGTATTCAAGCTCTATAGTCCCTTCCCTACATAAAAAAATACATTGGTGGCTACATAACCTGTTCATCGAGTACGATACCTACTTACAATACTAGTAGTTAAAGAGGCATTATTCATCTTCGACAAAGATTCTTCTTTTTTTTTTTATTCGTGCACCTCGTTCTTAAAGTTCTCTTTTAGGTTCATGAACATTCAATTTAGTCAATTTCATAACCATACATGTATATCCATGTATGTATAATGTATATTAGTGCAATTAAAATGTCCAGCAATCTATCTGCGGTTAGATCTGTGCCCAGCAGAAGTTTCAACACAACCCGTTGTCGCCATCCCAGCTGCAACGAGACGGAAACTCTAGGTCACGTGTTGGGATTCTGTCGAGAAACGGAGATGCTGCGCAACAATCGACACCATAAGGCCAGGACCGGTATTGCTGATGTCCTCAAGCGTCGTGGATGGGAAGTGTACGAGGAGATCCACTGCGTTTCATCCTTAGATTCGAACAGAAGAGCAGATATTGTAGCCATCCACAGGACTCAATCTAAGGGAATAGTCCTTGATCCTACAATTCGGTTCGAGAGGGATGCCCTGCAGGCACAACACGTTGATGAGGAGAAGAAATCCATTTATGAGTCCTGCATCCCTTATCTAAGTGAGAAATATAACATTCCCACTAGTCAGTGGAGTGTTTCTGGTCTTTTGTTTGGTGCACGTGGCACACTTCCTAAATTCACGTGTGATATTTTAAAAGCACTCGGACTCCGATTTTTTAAATTGAAAAAAAAAATTGTTGAATGTTCTTAAGGATTCAATCCAAATATTACAATATCATTTATATTTTGGCCATTGATTATTGTGTTGGGTTTGCATTTTCTCTGAATTGTTCTGTAGTGCTTTTATTCTGGATCTTTATGGTCACCCTCACTGAGGGCAGATTCTTTTCATTAAATATTTATATATTCTGCATGGTGCACATTTCCTTATCCATCTCTTGAACGGAATAGTTTAGTATTATACAAGTTTGCGCTAACATTTATTGTAAAATAAATTAGATTATGTCGTAAGAAAGTACTGAATTATATTAAATTATACTAGGATATACAAAATAATTATAAGTGCCGCATGGAATGCTCCCGCCATCTAACGGCAAAACTTCGCAAAAGATATTCACGGCCGACTTGATGCTTGCTTCGCTTCTTCCATACAACAAAGCGAAGGTAACATCAAGTGGGTCGTGCCTTCATTTTATCCTCGCAGGTGGTGCCCTAATTAGTGGTTGTCACGGCCTCCTATGTGATACTGTGTGATCAGCTGATAATACATGCTAAATATCCGAATAAATATATTCATAAGCTGAGCTGATTTGGAGGTGACGAATATTTAGCTATGAATACAGGTATACAAGTATATAATTTTTCCATAAAATTTTGCATATGATCAATTGTTTTATTTACAAACGTATCTTACGTAATCTCTTTTCATAGAGAATTAGTGAAAGTACGAGAGAGAACAATAGAATTATTAAAAACAATTTGGGGTCTTATTTTTCTGCATAGTTTACAATGGAACACAGGGTCCCGAACCTTCTGATGGAATGTACGTCTTGCAGAGTTTTGTTTTTGTAATTTACCTCATTCGTTTCAAGTTCAACAAGCCGCAATCACAACGATACATTAGGCTAGTTTTAAGTGTTAAGTAAGTGAAGTGATATTTGTAAATATTTTGGACTAATATAACGAAAGTAAATTATGCAAGATACAAGATTTTTATCCTTCGGGGAACAAATATTCGAATTTTTAATATCACTACACCACAGCATACGAGAAACTTCATATCACCTCACTGATCTATAAAATAAGAGACCTGCCTCATTACTCAATTTTACGCTTGATTTTACAAAGTTGAAGTGATTGTAACGGGATATTAGATAATAATAGGCATATGTCTGTAACGAAAGTTAATTTGGTATTTTCATACGTGCAACAAAGTGGTGTATCCACATTAAACATTCATAAAAATGTATAAATTCAAGTAGAGAAGTGCGTCCCTACGTATATTAGGTACGTCACGCCTGCTTTGGTATTAGGGCCTATTAATTGTACTGGGACTAAATGTTTTGGGCAATGTAAGTCGTAAAATAAGTCGCCAATTCTCCAGAAACGCTATCCCAATGCCACGTGTAAGTTACCCCCACCACAACAAGCACACGGAGGCGTAGAGTAGGAGAAATTCACATGAGGGGGGAGTGGTTAGCGAGAACGTAATAGCTAATGTAAGATGCAGTAGATGTTAGAGTAGTATAATCTGTTCAGAATTTGTCTCATCAGTCTTCTCTCTCTGTGTCTGGCCTCCTTTTCCCACCTCTCACCTCACTCCCTTTCTTTCTCTCCTTTTCTTCTGTATCACGTCCTATTCACTGGGTATTATATGTTGTTATTGGTCCACAGCTGACCTCGTCATGTGTGAAGTTTCGATCCTGCATCTTTCTCTTCATACGATGTTACTTTTATGATCTCGAACAGCGCTCTCACTTGCGAATCGAGCTTTAAATTTATCCTGTAAGCATTTTAGTGAGAAATGGATATGGAATAGCCGTACGATCTTAACATGCTATTTAGTGTAGGGAAATTTTTTCGTGTACATTATTATTTTGCTGTATGTAGCCTAGTATGCTTACAGCGAATAGGGATTATAAAGAATGGACACTGAGCGAATTTTCCTGTGTTTTGTTTCTCTGTGCGCCAGCGGCTAGTTCCACTTTCAAGCGCTAGAGGTAGTGTAATCGAGCATACGCTAAGATAATAATTGAAAATAGAGTTAAGGCACAGGTTCCAAAAATCGCCTACCTTATTGCATAATCCAGTAACGCTGTGCTTCAAATAAATTCAAGTTAACAGCTTTTCCTTATTTCTCAGTGACAAACTAGTTGTCATAATAATATTTTATATTTCAATTAAATAATATAATACATTATAAAATTAAGTATCGAATTCGTTTAATATCTATATAATAATATAATATAGGTATATGATTTTACTTCTCGTAAGAGTTTTGTTTTTCCATTTTCAGCGCTATCAAATCATTACATATTTTAATTGTTGTTGGGCTCAACGTCTCAACTCTCATTATAAAGGAACTCTAGAGTCTAGACATTGCAGTTAATGAAGGATTTATTATTTTATGGATCCAATTTATTTTATTTGAGTACATAATGTACCTAGATGTATTAATTGTGTTATATTTCCGCTGTGTTGACTGCTAGCTGGTGTGATGTCAGCACCAACTCTCGGGAGAAAGCAGAATCTGACGCTTTAGCTGGCTTGAAGGTCATTGAAATCGGTCCGGCTACATCAAAAGTAGCGACGCGAAGTGTCCATTCTTTATAATCCCTATTCGCTGATGCATATTCTTGTATGTGATTGTCTGGCAGCCTTGCACGAGCAAAGCAGGTCAGTATAGGCTCGCATGACGTGACTGTAGTTGTGTGACTTCTATAAATGCATGAATAAAGAGCGAGTGTTTTCGTAAAAGATGAGTATTTTCCCTAGAAAAAAAAAAGAACACGAGGTATTACTAAATGTTGGAATCGCGATCTGTAGTGAGTAAGCTATATGCGGAGACCTGCATATAGGGGAAATGGAGGGGAACTCCTGTTGCCAGTATGGCGTACTATTTAAGATCCGTAGGCAAGTAATGAACTACAGTTACGTGGAAAGTATGTATGTATTTATTTACACTGCAAGTGGGCAAGAACCCGGTGGCAGTGGTATACACAATATAAACAATACACAATAAAATGATAAGCAATACACAATAAAATTTACAGTACACAATACAATTTTACAATACATATACAATTTCATACACAATACAATAAGAATACACAATACAATTTAACACAATAATAATAAGACATAAATAAAATACCTAATTTTACAATACAACATACATAGGCTAATTATGTATAGGCCCTACATAAGTTTCAATAGTCTTTCACTTTACTCTCATCTCACTCCCTGTAGTGGCACTATGACGCATTTCACTGACACTTTAGCACACAATTCACTGACACTCTGTAACATATTTCACTGACACTCTATAACACATTTCACTGACACTATAGGACACATTTCATTGACGCTATAAATTATCACAATGATCGGAACTGTTCACTGCACTGTAAAACCATAACTTCACTGACTCACCTCGCTTCACTGATACAACAGTTCAAATAAGTCAAATAATTACACCCTTATGCATACTTATAAACAGAACTACATTTAAACTAAACATTTCTAGTCTAAGGCCCTCTTACACGCTATTTTTAAATAATTTACAATTCAAACCAAGGAAGTAACTCGTCAGGCTAGATAAATACATGTCACCTTAAAAAATTAAATGTTAAATGTGACCTTAATTTTTAATTTGCACTTTATACACAACCTTTTAAGTTATTCTTGAATCTCCTTAAGGAAGGACAGACCTCAAAGACCGCTGCAGGTAGGTCATTCCAATCATTTATAGTTCTATTTAAAAATGAGAATTTACCTACATCCGTTTTCTGTTTCCTACATTTGATTTTAAGGGGAGAGGATGGTATTTTTTGGTGAAAAATGAGTAAATTAAAAAAAATCCTTAAAATACTCTGTGATATGTGTGGAATGCATAGCATAACATTTTGTGGGTATTTGTGCCCTTATCAGATGTTGAGTCGCCATTTTTAAACTTCCTGCGTTATGGATTTTTAAATCATTCGCCCACTTTTATTGTTGTTTCCGGTAAATTAAATTTTCAAAAAAAATTTTTTTCTTCTTTAAAATACTCTTTGATATATGTGGAATGCATTGCATAACATTTTGTGGGTATTTGTGCCCTTATCGGATGTTGAGACGTCATTTTTAAACTTCCTGCGCTATGGATTTTTAAATCACACGCCCACTTTTATCGGTTTCCAGTAACTTCATTTTCTTTGCTACATTGCCAGACAAAAATGGATATAATTTCTGAACTATTAAACATACATGCATGAAATTTAGAACACACATTCTTTAGACTATTAGGAAACTTTTCTCTATAACAGAATTTTGTTAATTGATTTCATTTTAAAAATACGTCCGTTTGTTTGCAAGAAAGGAATTCAGAAAATTGTTATTAAATTTTAATTGTTTATTTTACAAACGTACGGACTAATATCAAAATTCTGTTAGATAGTTTGTAGAACATGCTTTTGCAAATACATTGCAAAAAACTGTTTGAATCTATCTTTAAAAATGGTTTAGATATATCGGTTTTAGTACAATCCTGCATTGGGTATATTTTTTTCAAATTTGGACCCCCAAATAACTTTTTTCAAAATATTTTTATTTGGTTAAGTTGCCACAGCTATGAGCTCTCTACATACAAAAAATTAATATTTTACACCAAATAGGAAAAAAGTTAAAAAAAATACCATCCTCTCCCCTTAAAGTCATGATCGTTCCTACCATAGTTCGTTGGCTTTTCTAACCGAGCCGTTATGTCTACCTATGCTTTCTGACCTAGATGTGCTCTATACAATGATGTTATTCTAGTTTTCCTACGTCTGTTTTCCAAAGTTTCCCATCTAAGTTCTTTTATTTTATCATTTCCATCTTCTCTTTTACCTTTAACAAAAATATACCTTTAATATCTTTAATAAAAATGTGTTGCTGCAACACAAAACCATTTGCTCATGACTACAGTATATCCATGTGACATTCCATTGAAACAAAAAAGAAGGGTGTTGGGAATGTGGGAATGTCCGGAATGAAAACTGTATTATCTGAACTTAAATCTAAATACATAATTAAACTTTGCTAATCCAAATATAATAGCGTAACAGCCCACACTTGGCTGTCTGTCTCCATGGTTTTTAAGCGTCTTTTGTTTTAGAAGATTCTGGAAGCATCTGTAGCACTGCTACTTCTGGTCTAGTATAAACCACTGGTACTAACTGTTCCACTAGCTAGATGGTGCTGCCACAGGTGTCTAAATTACGAACACAGTATATTACATGTGACAAAGGTATTACTCGACCGAGGCAAGTGGAGCCGCGGGCTTATAGCGGTGACGCTACATGAATGCAGGAGCAGTACAAGTGGCGCTCCGGGCTGCTGGACTCTACTGGCCTCGGTCGAGTAATAAAAAATGCCGGTCAGTGTAGTTTGTTCAGGCTTTTGGTATGCCTACCAAAAACGTGTAATATCCAAGGCAAACCAGAAACCCCAACAGACCAAACCTAACCTATCACTGATCCTCGATGATGTCATTGATGTCCTTCATATTGACCAACATTTTCTACCCAGTTACCAAAAGAAGTATTGCCTCCCATGGTGTAGAATTTCTGGAAATATCCCAATAAGTCTTACCAACTGATAATAAGTCTACTTTAAAGTACAAATGACTGTCATTGCCTGACTCTCCTCTTTCAGTTGCAATGGATATGATCAAGATGGAACCTGGCATCGACCTATTGGACTTGCATACAAGTGATGGAACAAATGTAGAAGACAAGAAGATCTTTCTAAAGGTAAAGTGGAAGACATTGTGGCCTGTATAACACTGTATCATAACATGGAAAGAACAATATCTTCCATTGTGTATTTATCACATTGAATAATACTAAAGTATTGCTTCTCCAACTGTTCCGCAGAAGCCCAGGTTTCCTCAGAGTTGGTTTTGGGATTCTGTGAAATGTTTTCTGCAATGGTGGGATATATCACTCCAACGTATTACTGCTGAGATGTCGTTTTCTTAGTCCCCACTGCTGACAGGGCAGTTAAAATGTCCTCGTGCTCCTCTTCCCCTCCATTAGAGAAGCAACAGCTTACGAAACCAATGTTAGGAAAAGACAATGCGACTGGTGGTCATATGACGAACACTGCAATGGACTTTGACCCTGAGAAAGTAACAGTTAAAGTGCCGCCTGCAAGGATTATTAGTATCGCCTTGGACGGAACCGAAAAAACTATGAAATACATCAGTCCATTCTACGTGAGACGCGCTCTCTGTGGACTCGTTGGCAAGGTCAGAAATGCAACTCGACTCCGCAACGGCAGTCTCCTTGTTGAGACTGCATCCGCAAAACAGAGTGAGACGCTGTTGAGAGCGAAGTTGTTGGGGTCGTACCCCATCAGAGTTGAGCGACAACCCTCGCTGAACACCACGCGAGGAGTTGTGCATACAGATTCTCTAGATTGTATGTCTGATGAAGAGATCCAATCAGAGCTGGTGGAACAGCCCGTGTCCAAGGCTTACCGTTTACTGTGTAAGCGAGACAGATGGACTGAACCACTGAGCACAGTCTTTCTGATTTTTGAAATGTCTCTCTTGCCAATACATCTTTTTTTATTGACCCGTTTTACTTATCCTCCAGACCCTTTACATCCGGAGGTTACATTTGTTATTTTGTACTAGCCGTACCCGTGCACTCCGCTGCACCTGTTAGAAATAAATATAAAGTAATTACATAATTAAAATAGGACGTTTGATCCAGGGAACAACTTTTACAACAGCGCAAGATAATCTGCTTCGCTCATTACTCAATTTTTTTTGCATTGCATTTACTGCATATATATTTTATGTATTTTAACACGATTCAATTGAACATAGTTAAAATTTGAATTATAAAATAATGGATTGCTAAGCTAACGTACTATTACTGCATACTAAATCAATACACTCTCGTTGTTCGTTAATTCTCTGAGATTAAAATGAGTGTACATAAATATTATTTTAAGAAGTACAGAAAACGAATGTACAAAATAGCCTATCAAATTTTCTGTGTTTAAGAAGCTATTTTAATCTTACCTTCCTCGATTTACTCAGACAT
Organism: Periplaneta americana; assembly: GCF_040183065.1. NCBI lineage: Eukaryota > Metazoa > Arthropoda > Insecta > Blattodea > Blattidae > Periplaneta > Periplaneta americana. The sequence continues at coordinate 2,190,758 of NC_091133.1, read as the reverse complement.
TACTGTAATAACATTATAGCATTATCTCCATCTAGAGAAACTATACTTTCCAATGGTGAAATAATTAATTATACAAATCGGTTAATTTAGCTTCTGATATTACTTCATACAAACACAGAAACATTCTTTGTAGGCTATGTTTAATAGCTTTTGATTGTTGATGTCCAAGGCCCCTGTTTTGATTGTTGTTGTCCGAGGCCCCTTATAGACGAAGTCATTTCTTCTTAATTCATTGCACTGTCTTAGATGGCGTTATTTTAATTTTAAAACTCATTTATCTCATTAAATATCAGTCCTGTCAAAATTTTGTGACGAATAAAACTTATCGGAAATCATTTTTAAAGAAACTTTTGTTATGTAACATTTTTCACAAAAATCAATAATAAGCGAGATATTTGGATTTATTTAATTCAGTCCCCCTTATAACCCCCCTTTTAAATAAAGTATTTTGAATGCCATATAGCCTGAAATCTAAGTTACCGCGAACTTAATTTATATTCCAATTTTCATATAAATCGGTTCAGCCATTATCACGTGAAAAGGTAAGAAACATACAGACAGACATACAAACAAAAATTTCAAAAATGCGATTTTCGGTTTCAGGGTGGTTAATTATATATGTTAGGACCAATTATTTTTGGAAAATCGAAAATTACCAGAAAAATTTCGGCTACATATTTATTATTAGTATAGATATGTGTTTTAACAATCTTGACATTCGGACCTTTTACATCCGAGGATTTTAGAAATGCGCCAGATAAGTTATTTCTGGCGGAATTTGTTTTATTATTTTATTGTTTCTTTTTAAATACTGGGTAGGGTCTGAGAACTGCTCACTTTTATTAGGCCTATTTTTATGCATCTTTTTGAAAGTGCATTTGTGTACCTCGTTTTAACCGTGACAACGCCTTTTATTTCTTTTAAGCATTCTGATTATTGTATTGTGTTTCTGTTATGTGAAGGATTTTAGATAAGGGCACAAATAGCCATAGTAGCAGACGCGCCCTTTTTTAAACCCCACTATCTATCCATGTATTAAAAAGGGATGTAGCAAAAGAAAACAACCCAAGGAGAAGTTAGTATTGATTTCGTTTTGGTATCAAGATTCAAGAATGAAGAAACATCGAAGTGTTCATTCGTAATTTTTGGCCACAGTGATAGTCACATATATATTCTTTAAATGTGTGTGTTTATTGTATTAGTAAGTAAATAATTTGTACAGAGACGGAAGTAGCCTGATTAAATTGAGGAAAAAGATGCGAAGGTAAAAAATACGGAAGTATTCCAAATAATCCATTGAATTTGAATTTATTGTATATTCATATTTAGAGAAGATATTTTATAAAGGAATAATTTATAGTAAATCGTCATAATACAGACTGTTGACTTCCTTGAATTGGATAGTGTGTGCAGTGCAAGTATTTTTAAATTTGGCAGATTTGTAGGGAATGACATTACATATATCAAATGATTATTAAAAACCATATCGATGTATTAGTAGACTTTTGAAAGCCATAACCATCGCATGGTAGATAAGGCCTATAAGTATCATATGGCTGAATATTGTGTATTTCAGTGATTTAGTTTTCGAATTTTGTTCTTTTGATTTTTTTATTTAATATGATAGGTGGGGCAGTATAATAAGTAACCCGTTACAAAGGATATTTGCACTCTTATATAGTTTATGTTTGTGCTTTTAAAAATGTGAATTGCATCTATATTAGCTTTTAGATGGGACTCATTTCGTGTTTTTAGTCATTGTATGCTGATCTCGATGTCTGGTTCTCTTTTCCCCTTCAGATATTTTATAATTTGTAGCTTCTTCAGAGTGCAGTAGTCTGTCTGAACACCAGAGTGCGGTTTGTAACAGATGAAGTCATGAGCGGCAAAATGTAATAAATGAGTCATTTACGATGTCTCTATCTTCTCCAGAATGGGAATTTATGGGATCTGCACGTGATGGAAGGCGGGGACCATGACTCTGAATTCACATCGCAGATAAAAGTTGAGGATTCTGAAGTGCCAATTAGCTTCACTATGGTGAAGTGTGAAGTTCAAGTAAGTGGAGATCATGAGATGCACAGATATTATTACAGTAGCCTACATAATTGGTATTCCGTTGCGTCTGTCCCAATGTAGTAGCAGTGCCTCAGTCTATCAGAGTGTTAACTGAAATTTAGGAATTGGTGGGTTGCTTGTTGCAGTAGTACAATGTTGAACAGGATGTAATTTCAATCTCTAAATGTAAAAGCAAAGTTTGAATGCATATCCTTCTTTGCAAAGGATACATACATATGTACATACATTCCAGGGGAAGTTGTGTTTAGGGACACAGGACACACGTCCATTTTAATTCTGCAATATGCTTTTATGCTACCAATTAATGAAATAAATAGTGGCTGCATATTTTCCTCACCATTCTGAAATACTTTAGGTTTCTGCAAAATAAAATGCTATATTTTACCAAGGAGCTGAGAATTTTGCACCTTTGGTAATGTCGAATTGTTGTGACTCAATCTTGGGAGATATTTTATTTCTCTTTAGAGCTGATTTATAAGGAAATGTCTTCCATACATAAATCTAGTGTGCATAGCATTTACTTTCATCGAGACTACCGAATTGAACTTAATGTCAATACATGCAAAATATAAATAATCTTATGAATATCTGTCATTCTCGAAATTGCAATCATTAAACACGTAATTGTAACTTTCACACTTTCTCATGTTTATTCTGATATATAATTATAATAACTTTTTCTCGACTGTACTGCAGCTTGAGTGCGTCCACACCTGTGGAGTAACGGTCAGCGCGTCTGGCCGCGAAACCAGGTGGCCCGGATTCGATTCCCGGTCGGGGCAAGTTACCTGGTTGAGGTTTTTTCCGGGTTTTCCCTCAATCCAATATGAGCAAATGCTGGGTAACTTTCGGTGTTGGACCCAGGACTCATTTCACCGGCATTATCACCTTCATCTCATTCAGACGCTAAATAACCAAAGCTGTTGATAAAGCGTCGTAAAATAACCTACTAAAAAAAAAAATAAAATAAAAAAAGCTTGAGTGATTACTCTCAGCTCCAGTTTATAGCAGAGTTTTTAGATGAAAAAAATTTGATAATGACATAGGTCCTGCGTCGCTAAAGTAGCAGTTGCTAAAATTTAAAATCAAGAACTCCTCATTTCTTAACGAGCACATAAATCTATTATAATAAATGAATCAGACAATACTAATCCCACTCACAGAAATCTCTTAATCTGTTAGATATTAAATATATGCCGAATCAGTTTTGGATTGCTAATGAAATTGCAGTTGATGTAATACATAATTATTTTTTTCATTGTTTATTAGGGTGAGTCGAAAATAGGCTAAATTTTTTGTTTGGACATTCAAAGTTGGTTACGGAAAAAAGTTGTATTATGTGCCAGTACTTATGCACAAAAATTTGAATTTCCTCAAAACATTTTTAACCAAAGCACAACGTCCTCCATTTTTTAGAATTTTCGTAAAATGATTCCCGTTTACTAAATAATTGACAGCCCTCCTCCGCTTGCTTATGCCTCATTTAATGCTTTAAGAGTGGATAATGATGATTATTATTATCCTTTAGTACCTCGTGCTGCATTCATACAACGTAAAATTGTCAGTATGTTTATATTATAAATAAAATTCAGTTATATAAGCCTTTTCAAACTCCCATTAGCTAGCAGGATGTAAAGTGTGAGCTCATAAATATTGCCAGAAGCGCAGATAGATCAGATAAGATGCGACACAGGCATTGCGAGGCTGAGGTGGGAGAGCAGAGCGTACCTGGAAGTGGTAGTTTACTGGTGCGGAGCTGCAGTTTCTGTTGTCAATTCAGTAGCAACTGTAAAGAATGTGCTTTTCCTTCACAGTGACATAGAGGTAAATTAAATTATTATTAAAACAAAATGCTACATTGACAAATATTAAAAAACAGCGGCTTATATAAGAACTCAAGTCTAAGTTGTGTTACTAAAGCTCTGTGAAACATGCAGTTGCAAGTTAAAAAGTAATATTGTTATTGCATGTAAAATATATTATAAAAACAAAGCAAGTATGTAGTAAAGAAGAGAAATGTTCACTATCATGAATAACGACTTACTTGAATATCCAATGAATAGTTTAATTAAGATATTCCATTATATGAATGAATGTTAGTAGTGTCTAAAATTGTCATTTCGTTTAACTTTACATTGAATGAGTGATGTAATGTGTTATGAAATAAGAGTATTTTTTTTTCTAATTTTACTTTTCATATTTGAATGTGAACACTTTAGTGTGGTAATATTCTTATTTTGAAAATAATCAGAGTAATTGGATAAGATTATTTACAGCAAATATATTACATTGTGTATATAAGGTAAAGGAATATATTGTGTTTTCATGCATTATTTGGAGAAAAAATGGTTAATGTTATCCAAGCGAATCTTCTGGACATCGTAATATATCTGTTTATGCTCGACCATGCCGAAATGTAGTAATTATACACCTGGTAGCAGACCTTTAATGCATGTCATTAAAGTACACCTACTCATTAAAGGTCAGGTCTTTCAGCCAATGACGACTCAGGTTACAACTGTTCAGCCAATGACATGTCAGCTTTCTACCGTTATAAAACCGCAAGTATCGATTATTCTCGGATATGCAATCGAAAGAGAATTAGCGAAAAGTCACGGAGGCTGGAAATCCAATACTGTCGCAGAAGGTTATGTTCTGTTACTATAATAATTAGCGTTAATTGTAAATAATATTCAAATAAATTCAATTTGTCATCTCGTTTTACAATGTCTAATTTAATTTCAATGTTATCTCTGTAGGTTCTTATGGCCTAGCAAGGTCAATGTGAACATCTCTTCCTCGGAAAAAATCAATACTTTCGCGTCTGCGCACATCTCACAACATATGGGACATAGATCAAGGTCAGATACAAAGAAAATTAATAATATCAAGTTAGAAATATGGCCGAGCATAAAAAGTCGTATGAAACTCGCCTATAATGGTAATTAAGAAGCTCGTATGAAAATTATGAAACTCGCTTGTGCTCGTTTCATAAATATCCATACTCGCTTCTTAATTACCTTCATTATAGGCTCGTTGCATAATCTACTATTATCAAATAGGGTCGGAAAGAGGAAGGCTATAGCTCAGATTTCATTGTCTCGAGTTCGAAGCGAGCTGCAGGCTGACTGCTTTACAACTCTGTGGACTTCTGGGTGACTGAAAAACAAAACATTCCTTGACAGATAATTCAACTAACAGCAGTTATTTCAAATGTTACAGAATAAAGAAGACAAGAATCATATGGAAAATCTAAGAATTATCTTCCACATAAATTCTTTGGGACTTATTACGATTTAATGTAGTTCAGTGTAATTGGTGGACTATTTAATGACGTAATTTGTGCTATTCCTAATTTTAGGAAGAGTTGTGTGCTCCGGGCACCGTAAAGGACGAGCTGGAGCTGCAAGTAATGGTAGAAGACAGTGGGAGGTGAGTGTCTTGCTTAATTGTTTCTGCATATTTTGGTTTCAAAGTTGTCATTATCGGCACTGTTACTCTAGTTTGCCGCTGTTGAGTAATGGTTAGCTTGCCTGACCATGAAATGAGCAGGCCCGGTTTAAATGATGTTTGGCACAACTTACCTGGCTGGGATTTTTTCTTAGGGTTTCCCTCAACCACTTGAAGCAGAATTGCTGGATAATTACAGCAGGGGTTCCCCTCAACCCAATACGAGCAAATCCTGGGTAACTTTCAGTGCTCGACCCTGGACTCATTTCACCGGCATTATCACCTTCATTTCATTCAGACGCTAAATAACCTAGATGTTGATACAGCGTCGTAAAATAACCCAAAAACTTCCAGCATTGTACCTCAGACTCATTTGACCTTCATTTCATCATTGATCTTTAATAGCTACAGGTTGACCAAGACGTGACAGACATGGTTCCAGGATTTGCCTACAGATGGCATCTGTGTGCGGGAGCTACACTTATCCGTAGAAGCCGCAGGGGCTTCAATAAGTGGACTGCAGCAGATTGGGGGAGTGTAGCTCCCTCAGATAGATGGCTCCTTGGTGAGTCGGAATCGACGGTGGTGTCTCCTTCTGGTTAAAGATGTAAGCACATGAATTGCGAACAGATGTCATCAATCTGAACATCACAGGGAGATGGAGGTATAGACCCTTATCGGAACTGGATGCTGCGGCTGAATCGATACAATGGCACCATGCAGTGAGTCATGTGCTTGAAGAACTTCAAAATCATCATCTGCGCTGCTTGCATACAAGCTAGTCTTATTTGTAGCGTTAAAATCCTTCTGCTGAGTAAGTGGAACCCTCATTTAAGTTTTTTCCTCCCTCAGGGGTGCCATCTGCAGAGAACTCTTCCATAACTGTACCCAGCAGCTGCGATGAGCCTGCTGAGCTGTATTTATCTGGATTTATTCGCAGCTTCTATTTCCACTGTGTCCATCATTCCAAATTCTTGCAAAGCATTGAATTTGATGAAAATTTGATTGTGTACAAGTAGATGGCTGGCCTTTCTTATTATGTTGATTGCCATAAAAACTATGCTCCCTCTTTCTATAGAGGATTCCACGATAAGAAAATAGCATTGAACTTATGGAGGCTGTTCCATCAACTATTTATCAGTATTTTTCATGACAACTGGGTATTAATTATTTTCCTTTAGTTCATAGAACATAATTTAATTGAGAACTATATCGATTTTATGTGCTAAATTTGTGTTACACCTTTAAAATTACCGTATATTTAATTGACGAATAATGGAGTAACAGCTAAATTGATGGAATAGTCTTCTGCTCTCTTGCCGAACATTCCCGCTGAAAAATTTGACAGACAAGTAAGGGTGGTACAGATAAGGCTAAGATTTCTCACTGTGAAAACATGAACAACATTGTCTGCACTTATTTTAAGGAGTACACAAAATTTAATTGTCAGCAAAACAACAAAGAAATTAGGTATGTAACTTAGGTTCTTGTTTGATTATAGTGTGAAGTTAATAACAGAAAAAGTGCACTGTATATAATCCAAAATTAGTATTATAAGCACTTCTTAACATTTTTAATAACATGTATCAGTCCCCTAACTGCTCATTGTGCAACTCAAACCAAGAAATTGGTTCAAAACACCTCAAAATCTGTGCTTCAGTGGCTGGTCATGATAATATCTTTGAAAAATATTGGAGTGCAAGAGGTCAAATGACTTGATTGTCAAATGCCTGGCATTAGAAAACAACAACAACATTTTTAATAACGGTGAACGTGTGCTGCACATGATCTTAAATCTGTATTATAAGCACTTCTTATTATTTATTATTATTACTATTATTATTATTATTATTATTATTATTATTATTATTATTATTATTATTATTATTATTCAAATACTTGGGGTATACTATAAGCAGTGATATGAGCTGCTGCCAAGAAGTCAAAAGGAGAAGAGCAATGGCAAAGGAAGCTTTTAATAGAAAAAGGAGCATGTTCTGCGGACCTCTGCAGAAAGAACTAAGGAAGAGACTAGTGAACTGCTCTATGTGGAGTGTAGCAATGTATGAGGCAGAAACATGGACATTACGACAAAGTGAAGAGAAGCAAATAGAAGCATTTGAAATGTGGATATGGAGAAGAATGGAACGTGTGAAATGGACAGAAGCTGTGTTGGGAAAAGTGGATGAAGAAAGAATGATGCTGAAACTGATCAGAAAGAGGAAAAAGAATTGGCTGAGTCACTGGTTGAGAAGAAACTGCCTACTGAAGGATGCACTGGAAGGAATGGTGAACAGGAGAAGAGTTCGGGGCAGAAGAAGATATTAGATGATAAACGACATTAAGATATATGGATGATATGCGAAGACAAAGAGGAAGGCAGTAAATAGGAAAGACTGGAGAATGCTAGGTTTGCTGTGAAATACTTGTCCTTGGGCAGAACACTATGGTTAATGGCCTAAATATCCGAAGTCTAGTTATAATGTATATAAAATATAATGTATGTTTTTACAGGCATCATTATGGCATTAATAGGTTTTTTTATCATTTCAACGGACTCAACGTAGCTATGTTGTGCGATAAACTTGCTAAAACGCTGTACGAGGCCTGTCTAAAATGTATCAGACCTTAAATTTTCCCGCGCAAAGTAGTGATTCTAAGGCGGCGCCACTATGCAGGGTGGAAGGAGGAACCGTAATGCGCATGCTTGAATTTTTTCACCGCATTCGCTTGTGCCAGTCACTGGCTGGTGGTCGCCAAGTAAGGTGCTGTTCTAAGTGTTTGTCGGATTTAGTTTTCTCGCAAGATGACTGAACGAATTGAGCAAAGATACTGCATCAAATTTTGTCAAAAGCTTGGTGATTCTCAAAGTCAAACAATTCGTAAGATTCAGCAGGTGTTTGGGGAAGATGCGATGGGTGTAACACAAATTAAGGAGTGGTTCATCCGATTCAAAGATGGTCGCACATCAGCGGAGAGTGAGCAGCGTTGTGGCAGGCCCCAAACTGCTCGGAGTGCAGCTGTTGTTGAGAGGGTGCGAAATTTGGTGATGGCAGATCGTCGTTTGACCATGTGGGAGATTGCCGAAGGGGTTGGAGTGAGTAAAGATTCTGCACATGCAATTTTGCGTGATGATTTGAACATGAACCGAGTGGCTGCGAAATTCGTGCCCAAGTTGTTGTCCCCGGAACAAAAAGACCTTCGTCATGATGTTGCACAGGACCTTCTGGACACCACCAACACTGATCCTGGGTTTCTCAACACCATGATAACTGGAGATGAGTCATGGGTGTACGGGTACGACCCAGAAACAAAAAGACAGTCGTCGCAATGGAAGCATCCCGAGTCTCCAAGGCCGAAGAAAGCGCGGCAGGTGCAAAGCAAAATCAAGGTGATGCTGACTGTTTTCTTTGATGTCCGTGGAATTGTGCATCACGAATACGCACCGGAAGAACAAACGGTGACAAAGGAGTACTATCACGATGTTCACCGGCGACTCCGTGATGCAGTTCGGCGCAAAAGACCAGGCACGTGGACGGTGAACAACTGGCACTTGCATCACAACGCCCCGCACATTCATCCCAATTGATCCACACTTTCTTGGCCAAACATGGAATTACAACCGTTCGCCAACCTCCCTACTCTCCAGACCAGACTTCTGGTTGTTTCCAAAATTGAAGACACCACTGAAAGGATCCCGTTTTGAGAGTAGAGAGAGATAATGCGGAACGCGACGACGGAGCTGAACACCATTCGAAAAGAAGACTTCCAGAGGTGTTTCTGGCAGTGGAAGGATCGGTGGGCTAAGTGTGTGCAAGCACAAGGGGCCTACGTTGAAGGGGATTAGGGTCCCAACCTCGTCAGGTATTTGAAATATTTTTTCTGGCTAAAGGTCGGATACTTTTTAGACAGGCCTCGTACGTATTAGGAAGAGAGTGAGATAGAGATACTATACCTCACTCGTCCTACCAACAGAGGCATCTTATGGCAGCAGTATACTAGCCAAGACCCGTATGGCCAATACTTTTTTCTTAAGATGGAATACTCTAAAATATTACATAATAAAATTACGTCGTTTTCAACCCATTATAATAAACACAGCAAATCATAGAAAAAAATAACTTGTGACTCCACAAACCATAAACAAAATTGTTACAAGCCCACTGGCGTTGCTCAGTCGGGTAAGGCGCTTGCCTGCTGGTCTGAAGTTGCACTCGGGCGCGGGTTCGATCCCCGCTTGGGCTGATTACCTGGTTGGGTTTTTTCCAAGGTTTTCCCCAACCATAAGGTGAATGTCAGGTAATATATGGCGAATCCTCGGCCTCATCTCGCCAAACATCTCACTATTACCAATGTCATCGACGCTAAATAACCTAATAGTTGATACAACGCCGTTAAATAACCAACTAAAAATAATGTTTCATGCAGCTCAGTACCACGCATATAGTTGCGCGCAGTGGCATTTACATTTTAATTAAATCCACTTCCAGTCTGAATTTTCATATAAAGTATACAGTTTTGGAAACTAGAAGGATGAGGTTATTTTATTCAACAAAAATCACCATTTCCAACGTCTATGCATACCTTAAGAAGCAAGTCTGATGGCAGATGTAAGGTAACTCAAATGTGACTAATGTTTTTTTCTTTGGTAACTAGACTGTTATTAAACTGTGGTAACTAGAAAGAAATTAATTTATATTTCTCATTATCGGCAGACAACCCGAGATATCAGTTAATTTCAAAATGCTTCCTAGTGACCACAATAAACTCGTATCCTGCCTTCTGGTGCAGTATGAACAGTGACAGTATAAATTATTATCTATGTAGGGTATCCAATATCTACCCACTTATCTTACGTGATCCAGGTTCCGCTTATTGCGGATAGATGGAGGAGGTGACTCATTTTCAAGTTGCATACCACTTTGGTGAGCCACGCTATGCATGATGTGTATCTGTGGAGAATTATGTTGTGCACTGGGGTGAGTGTATGTGTAAGTGTTCGTGTAAATGTAGTGTAGGGAATGGGTGAGGATGATGATGAAAATTAAGAAGGGAGAAAGGGAAACCCTGTGCTGGCACATAACCTACTCCTGTCAAATAGCACCTAGGGGACCGCCAGGCTTAACGTCCCCATCCGACGGACGAATCACTATCAACAGTGACATATGCCTTCTCTTCATATGCACTGCGGAGAGATTTGGGATTTGACCCAGGCATATTGCTGCACAATCCAGTGGTTAGAAGTTGTGCACCGCCACCTCTCCTAATTCAGAGGTAGATATTTTACACGAAAATCTCTGACTCCGTCGGGAATGGAACCCAGGTTGGCTAGTCTAGAACGAGACACGCTACCGCATAGCTAACTCGTCTGGCTGAACTTACATAGTTTGAACATTAAATTTGTCATTCTCAGGTTCTTTACAAATCACCTTTCCTGGTTGGTTAACTCACTATTTTTATGCACTTGAGTTTTAATACAACTTTAATGTTTAGAGAAAATATAATGAGTCAACCACTCATCTCAATCATATTTTTTAATTTCTTTCCTAAGGCATAAAATGGAAACCTTTTAATTTATAATAATATTCGTATTACCTTTTTTTGTGCTTTCATTTTCTTGTTTGTTTCTTATCTGTCTAAAAATTACTTCCCAAATTGTTGTTTTGTATGTAATCAAATGTCCTATATTAATAACTTAGCTATATCAGAATGCCTCCTAATTTATAAATTTTACATAGAATAATGCTGAATGATCCACATAAGTATTAAGGGGATGGTATTTGTTCAAAATTGTGATTGTATGGCCCTGTTTAGTATCTGGTATTACGAAATTGCATTCCTGCCTCATCCTCAAATGCTGTGTAGAATAATTGTCTTCCATGTCTATCTTGATGCATTCCCGCTTGTCAATAGTCTGCTAGCTTCAGTGTGAATTCCCAGCATGCAGCGCGACGAGCATGGTGATATTCGTTGCTTACGAAATTACACAAGCTGGCGCATAGCACTATCGAGAGTAGGTCTCTGAGAGTCGTGACAATTTCTGCCGCTAGGTTCGCATCGCTGTACTAAGAAATGATGAATAGTCCCATTACTAAGCATTGTGTATCGTGAAAATAGTTTGAGTAATTGTGCATTACTGATCGAGTACGAAAATTATAAATATGCCAAGCATATTACAGTCTTATTTGAGATTTATTAATGACTTGTTAAATATCAGTATGCAGATTATCAGCGTCATATAATAGAATTTACAATTTTGTTTCCCGAAAGTCTGAATTTGTTGAATTAACTATTTTTCTTTAAACTACATTGTTCATCTGGTTCATTTACTTTGGCAAGTTGATTGTTTTCAGTTCCGTGTTCTTCCTTCAGATTTCGTTCCCTCTAATTTGTTATAATTGCTGAAAGTGAACTACCGGTTTCTGCTACTTTCAGACATTATTATTATTATCATCATCATCATCAAAATCAAATTAATATAGTTCTTAGCTTGTCTTACCTTAAGGCTATCAGTAGCGTTATTCGAGGAAAAGAGTATGATTTACCATCATCATTTATAGTGGCGAAATATTCCACGACAATGGTTAATTATTACTGCTGAATATTGACACATATACGATTTGCATTATTTAGGATACAACCAGGAACGTCGCTGGGTGGTGCGAAAGGATGCGCAAGCACCCCATAAAAAATCGGAGCACCCCAAAGGGCAATTTATTAACAAAATACTAGGCATAAATTATTTTGAAGAACAAAATCAAACAAACAATTTTTTGGATTTGAGAAAACTACGTCCCATAGTGTATCATAATGGATGTGATGAGCTATAATAATAATAATAATAATAATAATAATAATAATAATAATAATAAACAGATGTATAGTATGCGCGCAAGTGCATGAAAGAACATTTTGGATATTTTATGTACCACATTTTTACAGATCGCACCCCATCCGCACCCCCCTTGCTCTGATCCTGGCGACGTCACTCGATACTACATAAGCAATATTCCACGACAATAGTTAATTATTACTGCTGAATATTGACACATATACGATTTGCATTATTTAGGATACAACATACGCAGCAATGCGATTTTAATGTTGAGCATGCCGAGTTTAGTGTAACATACTCCCCTCATCCTCCAAGCCAAATCAAATATTATTACGACATTACGAATAATAAATAAATAAATAATAATTACTACAATTATTCGTTGTGATAAAGTACAATTATCACTGCATGGTGTACCGAAAATTTTACTTTATGTTTTCATTAAATTGACCTGTCATGATTGACGACAGAAAACAGCTCAGTGGAGTGAGATTCAGACATTACTAAAAATGAAATGGGGATCGGGGAGAGCAGATGCGCAAATGATCGGCAAATTCTAAACAATATTGTCCCTGAGATTCCTGAGATATTTGTTTATGTTTTCGGAAATGGTCAAATTCGAAAACCATTTCTAATCACATTTCAGTCTAACTTCCTAATTAATTTAATTCTAACTCCTAATTAAAAAACTGTTTACACACTAAAATATCATATCATTTGCTATTGCTACCCACTACTGAATCTTGCACAGGATAGGTACCGATGGTGGCGGGCTTATGTGAGGGTGGCAATGAACCTGCGGGTTCCTTAAAAGCCATTTGTAAGTAATAAGTTAATCAGCAGGCCTATTAGATATTTATTTCACCGCTGCAAGTTATGAAAGAAAATCGCACATTTGTACTTATCATGTATTGTGACTGCTGTTTGCTTTAGTAAAAATCATAACACTTTAAAAAAGAAAGGGATAAGTTAGGCCTACTTACAAATAATTAAATTATGAAGTCGGGGAAATGGAAGATAATACAGTACCTTAATTAATTGGAATAATAATAATAATAATAATAATAATAAAAAATGAACACGTGAAAAGTGTAGACTACAGTTTGATGTAAAATATATTAAGTTTCTTTCATTATTTCCGAAAAGGTACGGTGTATGAATTAAACAATAGAAAGGTAGTACCTTAGTTTATAATATGTAATATATTTTAATATCAAGAATGACTGCCTTTTATTGTAATATAATTGAGACGTAGAAGTTTGGAAATTACGTCTATTGTCCATAAAATATTGTACGAAGCATTTAATAAGCAATGGTGAGTCCTTTAAATGTCCCAAATGTCAATGTCATTTAAGTGTTCTGCTGTGAATATTTAGTCTAGAACAGCGCTCCGAGCGGCGGAATTGGCGTTACGAGGGAACCACTTCGGATCCGCATTTCAAGCGCTATGCGCCAGCTTGTATAATCTCGTAAGCAACGGTGATATTACAGCATAATATGGCGATGCAGATTTCACAATTTTTCTATAAACAGCAATCTGCTGCATTTGGAGTGTGTGATTCCTTGCCAATTCTTAATTTTATCATAGTATAGTCTGACAGTCTTGTTTCGTCATAGTGTTGCAGATACCCGTGACAGCGCTGTCTCATCGGCTTCTTACGGTATTGCACATGAAGACCACGTGACTAGAGACAAGCGTTCCAAGATTTCTAGAAAACGTTTCCGGAATCACACTGATGGAAGACGATACTCATGCGATGAATGTGAAAAGTGTTTCTCGTCTTCGGGTAATTTGAAAAAGCATATTCTCAGGCACAGCGGAGAAAAGCCATTCAATTGCGATGTCTGTGGAAAGTGTTTCTCCCAGAAGGGCCATTTGA